>NC_053454.1:21534592-21842612 GCF_015227805.2 Hirundo rustica
TTTGTTAAACACTGGAATAGATTGCCCAGGGAGGTGATGGAGTTGCCATCCACAGAGGTGCTCAAGAAACAACTGGATGTTGCACTTCGTACCAAGGTCTAGTTGCCAAGGAGGTGATCAGTCAAAAGTTGGTCTTGATGTCAGAGATCTTTTACAAGCTAAATTGTTCTGTGATTCTTCTTGGTAGCTACAGACAGAAAAACTTTCAAGGGGAGAGTATCAGGAATAGTAAAAAAGGGTACTAAAAATAAAACCAAGACAATCCTAAAAAATTTACTAAAGGCAAATTGTTCCTTATTTAAAAGTAGCTTGAATATCACTGACTCCTTATAAGCTGCAATACAGAAATAAGACCTATGAAGTCACAAAACTATGCCATCTCAAAAAACAGAGACCAAGAGAGAAATTGTCTTCATTTATTTCCATTTGCAATGGACAAACTGCCAGATCTTCCAACTGCTAGATTCTCTGAACTAGGAAAATAGTATTGGTTGGAATGATCGTATAGTGAAAGTTCCAGAGGATCAAGAAAGACATTGTGGCACATACTTAGGAAAACGAAAGCCCTAGCAGTATATCACTACTTTCCTAAATTATAAATTAAATCAAGGTTCATGTTAAAGCTTATCAAAGGTGATAGCAAGGAAGACAATTATTCCAAATATTTCAAGAAATTGGTAAAAATGAAGTAAGTGGAATTGGATGCTTATAATGTCCAGCTGGCAATATAGAGTCTGACAGAGAGCTGTCACACCATCTGTTGTCTGGTACAATGTCTTTCAACAACTGAACACAGAATCTGTCTTATTCTTGTCTCCAACACTATTATTCAAAGAAATTGAGTGTCATGAAAAATTCTAAAACAATGACGTTGTCCCAAAAAAGGAATCCACTAATAGGTCATTCAAACCATTTCCAAAAATCATTCTAGTCCAGAAACAATAAGGTATTTCAGAGTACCATACAGAGGATGCAACTATTAGAGTGTCATAAGATGAAGAAAATAGTCCCCTTGGGCACCTGAAAATTTTCTTCCAAATCAGTGGTGATGTTGTGTAAAAAAAAACATCCCAAACCCTGGCTTTGTTAGACAGTCATAGAAATCTGTATGACCTTTTAATGTCTTCAACATTTAAGACTGAAAGAACATGGAGCTGAGTAAAGCAACCCCTTGCTAGTGAAAATAGTAAGATAATAGAATATTTTTAATACTAAAACAATTAAGAATCTTTCTTCCTACAGTATCACTGTGACAGTATCTGACTTCTCTGATTAGGGATAAAATATTTTATCTAAATTATAAGAAAAACTATTTTAGTACTCAATTTTAGTATTCAAAACCACCTTATATCCCTGTATCAGCATTGCTCTTTGAGTCATTCATATTGTTGAAAACTGGAATAATATTGATACATGAATATTCTCTTTTTATTACTTCTAGGCATTTTGTAATAGATTTGATCTGTGTTTATTCTGAGCTAAAAACCTCCCAAAACTTTGAATCTTATGATCTGTCATACTACCAAACTAACCTTCCCCTACTAAAACATTTTATTTTCCTGACTGTATGATCAAAAAGCCTTGAGGTGTGCCTCGCATGCCGTCTTCTTTCAGAGACTTTCTTGTTAAATGAAATTTAGAGTTCTTGGTTTCACTTGTGGTATAATTTTTTCTTAAATCATGTAACATAAATTTATACTAGGTTTCTTTTCACTATCAGTCAATCAATTATGAGGACAGCTATAGCAAATTCTATTTAGCAAAGCACCTCTGAAGTTCAGATAAATTTTCTTATTTTATAAAGGTAAATAATTAGTAAGATAAAGGAAAGAAATCAATATAATTGATTCTTTGGGTTTTTGCTCAATTTCTTTTTAGTAAATAATAACAAATACTGATATTTATCCATTTGTGTTTTCGTATGCAATCAAAAGAACTTCTGAGGGAAATATAGCATGTGAGAAAGATGAATGAAACATTTTAAAAGCTCTCTCTCCTCACTCAAACAATTTAAAATATTGGCAAGTTTGAACACGAAGACTACAAAAATAGATGAGCACCATTTTTAACTTCAGAATATAAAAAATCTAGTTTGAAGTATTAAGTTAGTGCCTCTCTAACACAGAAGAGTGTGGAAACACACAAAATAGAACACTTGCAAATACATTTAAAGTAGAAATACCTGTGTAGGAAAGTCAAAATTCACCTGAAAGTGCATTAAAGAAAATCTTCCATTAACGTCAGCATCTTTGCCAATAAATTCCATGAACAGGTGAGAATTGCTTAAGTTACTGACTTGTGACATAAATCGCAGAGTTCTTAAGGAAAAAAGAAATAATTCCAAAATCATCCTTGCTTTAGGGTTGTTTTTTTTATGTAAAGTATATTCCTTAATAGACTCATGAATATAATTTAATTTAAAAATTCAATCCTACCTGTTTTATTAGTAGAAACAATAATTTACATAGTACCACTTACATTATGAAATGTATATATATATAAAATGAAATGAAATATCATTCATTACAAAGTGAAAAGGGAACATAATTATTACAAGTTCATATTGTCCAATGTTTAATTTGCAAATCTCACTATTACTAATTGAATTGTTAGTGCTGTTTTTAGCGTCAAATTCAAAATTACCTTAGTATTTATATATTTTATCAAAATACTTTAAAAATACTTTAAAATCAAGTTTATAGTAATTATACCATGAAAAAGTGAGGTTGTTCTTATTTTTGTGATTATTCTGATAAAAATACAGATAATAGGAATTGTATTTTGTAGCACTACTCTATTAGAGGGTAAATTCAATACAATAGTTAAAAAATTTCTCAGAGTAAACTGAGAGCATATGCATGGGAGGGAAGGGTGGATATTTTGGACATAGCACTATATAGGAAATGATGTGGTGGCAAAACTTGATGTGATTATTGCGAAAGTAAAATGCATTTTCATCCTAAGACATCTGGGCTTTATCCTATACTAGTAGCTAAGGAATCCTGGTAAGAGAAACCCTAAATATTTGAACTCAGATACAGTGAGCAAGGGTAGAACTAAAAAAAGGAAATGCCCAAAACCTTGCAGCTAGTTGAGAAAAAAGAAGAGATTATAAAAAATACATTAGTACTGGTATGCAACTGAAAAAATGAAAATTAGGTTTCATAACATACCTGGAATTCTGCTCCAAATGATGTAGAAAAGAAGTTCCATGGCTGAGACAGGAGAATGACAGCTACATAAAGGAAGTCAGTGGTGGAAAGATTTGGAAATATGAAGGACAACACAGGAAAAAGAGAAGAAAAAAGAGCTTTGATCATGAAGAAATGCAGTGATTCATAAGATTGAAAAATAAATGAGAAAATGGAAATATTAATGGCACCTATGATAATTTTAGAGGTTAGCTTTTATACTGTTTGAAGAACAGATTAGGAATGCTACCAGACAGATGTGGAGACCTGTGTTACAATTAGAGCAGCACAAAAGCAGCACAGATTCACCAGGGCAGAAAAAAACACTTTCTGAAATTCTTCAAAGGAATAATCAGGACAGTTTTCCGGCAGTGAAGATGTACAACGGACTCAGAGATAAAGATAACTTGAAAAACAAATAAGAGCATAAGAAAGACAGCACCTACACACACAATAACAGGGATTGTAATAAAAAACTTGCATACAGCCTTATCTTTGAATTACAATATCACATTTATTTGATTTCTCTCAGCTTCAGTGACTCTAGTGGCACATTTTTTACTTATCTGAATGAGAGTTGAAATTCCCGAGGTGATTTCAAATACCTCTTATTACAATGGTGACATATAATCAAAATTTGTACCTCAAAATACCACAGCTACCAGGGTATGGTTTTAAGTCATATTTTTCCTCTAAAGCAAAGCAGTGAGACCCATGTGTCACTTAAATTAAGAATTTATTACCTGATCTTCTCAAACTGGCCACAGAGGGGGTCAGAACGTATTTTCAATTATGTTGAATTATGATGTCAAACAAAGATCACTTCATTGTTTGGACCTTTCAGATCCAAAGCTGGACCACTCTAGGGTCTTCAAAAGGTTGTGTGCAGCATCATCCATGCAAAGACCTGTAATTTAGTTTATGCCTTTTATCTTACTCACATTAGAACTGGCCTTTTGAACCAAATGTTTATTATTGTGTGTGTACAAGAATAAAGAGATTGTGAAGGCACCAGAAACACAGAGCTTCTCCAAAACTTTTTGGTCTAAAATTTTATTACCTGATTTTCTCAAACTGTCCAACACTGAAATTGCTAAACAAAACAGTTTTTCCTAATTCTCAGCTCCCAACTGCTGCTTTCTGTTTAGTAATGACTTTATCTCATTTAGAAGCCTCACCCTTGTAAGGGATTTTTAAAGACAATATACCAAATTCCTCCGTTTTAAATGTTGTTCTAGATATAGAACTAGGTATGCTCAGTCATTAAAAAACTGTGAAGGCATAGGGACAAAAATTATTTATTCCATACTGCATTTAGGATTCTATACTCTTTACAGCAACAGTAAGTACAAACTCTTGAGTTTCAGGGGGTTTTTACATGAAATAGATAAACCATGCTGACTGAAATTCTGTGAAAAACATTTCTCCCTAACATATGTCAGGTTTGAAGCTGAAGCAGTTTTACAGACTTGTTATGAATTTCTGTTAAAGAGGGTTTTAACATGGACATCCTGGCGTACTTAAGGCTAGCAGAGCTGGTTGGACCTCCTATATTTTGGTTTTAAATTAAAATTATGTTACTTGATGTTACTAGAGATGAATCAACTGGACACACACAATAACATGGGCACATATGGGGTATTAGCCAGAAATATAAAAGTTGTAAACTGATTGTATTTATTGATAATTACAAGAAATGGGAATACTGCCATGTCTTTATACACCTATTGCAATTTATATTGCAATTTATGTCACTTAATATAAAGTGCTACTGCAGGGATACAGCACAATCACTTTTTTTTCATTAATATTTTTCATTGTGTACTTTAAAAGTAACTCCTGTGAGAAATTCTGGCTGCTAAATAAAGTAAATCAATTAAGAGGTTATTTAATATTACCTCTTAAACCTTTGGGAAAAGAATTATTCAATTAGAAGCCACTGTATGAAACAACTTAAAATTACTTCTTTCTGATTTGTTTTAACATTTTGACTTTATAATAGATTAGTCATTAGCAATTAACTTTCTTCATTCATTGAAATGGATACAGTGAGGTGGATTTTAAAGGATTCACAGATCTAATTTGTAATCCTATGAAAATATGCTTCAGTTTTGCCGCAGTTACACAGTTTACTCTTCATTTACAAATCTTAGACCTTCTTAAGTCCCCAAACCAATTGCACAAGCCAGGCCTAAGGGTACAGTTCTCTATATGTTCATAATGGTGATCCAGTAAAACTGACTGCCTTTGGAGATATTTGGTCAGTCTGTGACCAGACGAAACAACCCTCTTAAAGTGATTTAACAGCAAGAACAGCATACTTGCTACAGGTTTTAATACTATAAAGCATTCCACATATCTCTATCTTACCTCAAGGCTTAATCTCTGCTGATACTGATGTTAAACCGCAGGCACCTCGGAGTGTTTCTCTTCAGCAATACACTCCTTTCACTTTTGATACCATTATTCTGAGTGGTCCTTTAACCTCCTATGTTCATGAACCTTCTATCCTTACTTATTCTGAAATCACAAATGCTTTCCGAAGAGTTATTTATAGGTTTAGAACAAATTTTTCTGACAGCATCTTATTAAACTTGCACAATTTATTCACATGCTACATCTCAGTCATCAGATAAATTAATGTTGCATATCTACTACAGACTATTTGATAAGCCAGGTTTTAAACACTGCAATTAGACTAAATAAAAAGAGCAATTTGTCATTGCTGCATTAGTACTAAGAGTTAGTTTTGTGCAGTAAATCCTACCACTCAAACAATAAATGTTCCATTTTGAAGAAAAACCAAGGACACAGAACATCATTTAAACAGAGACACTCTGGGTTTCTGGATGTGTAGTCTTTTTTTCCTGTTGTTTATCTTCTTACCTGCAAACAATCCTACCTAAAAGTACCTTAGCTACCTTTGTGGCTAAAATAGTATTTTCCCTTGATAAAGTTTTGAGCTAATCACATTAGCTCTTTTTCCTTGCCGATGTTTCTAGAATTATATTGCATAAGGGGAAAAGCTTGAATAGATGCAACTGAATATAATCCTCCAAACCAGTCCTCACTAAATCATAGTTTAATGCTGAGGACATTTTTCTGTCTTCCCTGTTCACTCTCAAGTTCAAGACTACAGGTTTAAATTCATGCTGGGAGAGCAAGGAACTAAAATTCAGTACAGGAAAAGGCCATATATTGTAGGCTATCATAGCAGAATTATTGAAGGACAATTTGAATGTTTTAGGAAAAAATGGCCTTTACCAAATTTTTGCTGGATAGAAATAAGGTACTTGTTGACCAAAATGGTTTCCAAATTACAGAAAGAAGAAAGGAACAGTGGCCGTAGTTATGACCACTAACTAAAACACCTAAGTAGCTAAGAAATAAAAAAAATAAAAAATATACCATTCATTCTCAGTTTAGTCATTGGTTTAACAAAATGAATGCTGGTGGCACTGGCACATGATCAGCATCAAAACCAAACATACAAGTTTTGTGTTTATGCCAAAATTCACTGTTTCCTTAGCTACTGATACAATAAATGTTACTGAAACTGATAGAAATATTTTTATCAAATAGCTATGCTACTCCGTGTCTGGAAACCGGCTGATCAACATCTTTCTTGCACCCAAAACTTGTTACAGGCCTCCAGAAGTGATCTGACAGATACAGTGCAGAGGAGGACAACTACTCTCCTGGATCTCTCAGTGCTAACCTGGACGTTCTTGGTCTTTGTTACCAGAGCACAGTGCAAGCTGATGCCCATCTACCAGCAGCTCCCCAAGTTCTTCTCAGCAGTGCTGCCTAAAAGCCCCATTCTGTGGTGTTGTAGGAGTCCCTTCCTTTACAAGTGCAAGATTTGGTATTTATCCCTGCTGAATTTCAGGAGGTTCCTGCTGGCCCATTTTCCCAGCCTCCTACACCCTTCTGAATGGTTGCTATCAAGTGGTCCTTCCACTTTGGTGTCACCTGCAAACTTGACAAGGATACACTCCATGAGCTGCTTCAGCTCAGCTTCCGGCAGTCTGAGTTGAGGGGCCTTATTCCCTTTCCTGCCAAGACACAGACTCTTAGATGATAAAGTTAAATATTTACAGTGAATAAACATTAGCTTATTTGTTACTTACAGCACCTTTTGGGAGATGTTTCTTTGGTTTTTTGCCTTTAAAAACACACACACACACACAAAAAAAAATCTGAAAGTGAAATTTCAATTACGGACAAAAGCTCAGTTTCTTATTTTTTTCCAGTTTCAACTGGCAGCAGCAATACTCCTACTGTCATTTTAAAAACCAAAAAAGCCATCTGGTCTCCAAATGCACACAAACAAAGTAAACGCCAAGTTTTTTAAAAGTATAAATGAAACAACAGAGATAATAATTGTTCTGCAGATTTATAATGCTAATGAGCATAATCTGTCAGAGTTTAGAGCACCTCTCTTATACGAAGCAGAAAAAATAGTATTATGAAGGGACTGTCCTTGTGTTACATTCCAAGGAGACTGTATTCGTTAATTAAATTCAAATTTTTCCAAGTCACAAATTATCCTGAAAACTCTTTCCACGCTATTCTTGTTTAATCAAACCAGTTACTTTTGAAATATACCAATATACTAATATTTTTAAAAATATATATATTAAAGTGGGGGTCAATAATTTAAGGGTCCTTTTAATAAGGTGTTTGTCAAGTTTTTGTCATAATTCTGCTTATGGCTAACTGATCTACTGAGGGCATGATAAACTCATATATATCCAGGCACAATTTAACATTATTCAAACTACGATTCCAAATCTCTTCAAATGGCAGTAGCTACTTTTTGCATAACACATAACCAGCCACATGACCTTTAAGCTTTAATCCATATTTGACCAACCATCTTGTGTCCTTTATTGTAATAACACTGCTTTGTCAACCACACACCATAATTTACATAAACTAAGCATCGTTGTATGAAGCATAAGCAGTGTCTTTCATTGACTTGATTCTTCTCTTCTTGAAAGCCATGCCTAAACAGTTAAATGAGAGTGTAAGAGGTCTCAGTCCTTGATTATGAGTCTGAATATGATTCCAGTTTAATACATTCCTTGAGGTGTAGATCTGTTAATCTAACCTGGGTGCAACCTCAGACTAGCTGTGAAAATAACTAAACAGAGAATGTAAATCCAGAAGTACAAACAAAGTGTATCCCTGCATCACTGTTATAAAACACCGCTATAGTCAGGTTGTTTTGAAATGTTAGTCACCTAAAATGAAGTGCGATAAGTCACAGTCTGCCTAATAAGCTCTGACTCAGCAGTGTTGGCTTGTAATTTTTAGTTAGAATTCCTGAACTAGTAGTATCAGAATAAAAAAGGAAAAGAAAACAAACATGGAAAACACCCCCCAAACAACCAAACAACCAAAACTTCTTGGAAAATTAGCAGACATTTACAAGACTTACATCTTCACAGAGGGCATAATATCCATTAGAAAAAATGCATTCAGTGGAATATTTATAATTTTCCAAAGAAATTTTAGAATCCTAAGCCTCTAGCCTTTCCTGAACTCAGCTGTGTCCTTGATCTACTTTTAACATGGTTATGATTTTTCTGGAGCAGAGCTTGCTATGTCAATTTACTGGAACAAATGGTCCTTCTGTTCCCCTGTGAGATTTCTATACCTCAAAGCAATTTGTCCCCCAACTTATTTTGAACTCTCATTTTTCTACTACATTGTCATTGATTTGAGTTTCAGGTTTCATGAAGAACCATTTGCTTTTTGTTGTAGGAACTTGTTTCTTTAGAGATCTTTTGTTGCTCTACTCTCCTGCCACATAGTTTAAAGTGTTTTCTTCTTCTCAAAGAAAGAGTAGAAAAAATTTAGATCTTCAGCTGATAAGCTTTGGACTATCATCACACAGCTATTTTTTTTTTTTTTTTACATTCTCTACTAATAGTATTCTGCTAAATTGGTATTTTACCTTATGTCTTACATCATTCTGAAATGCATTTATTTCAGAATTTGAAACCATGCTCTTTTACTTTACTCAAAGTGATCATTAGATTGTTATTAGAACATACTTTCAAAATTGTTTTAATTTTTTATACACCAGAAATTGAGGATAAATACCTTAATCAATGGTACGCAAAGATGAACGACCATGTCCCTAAAAAACTCAAATATATTTCATTTTCATAGTCTTAATTTTGCAAAAACAGGGATTGTGATTTTCATTCATGGATAGCAATTAAAAAATATATACTTTTCTTAGCTAAGTATCTAATAAAGGCATTTCAAATCAGTTGAAGAATGAGAAAAGTTTTCAGTTGCTCCCACTATATCAGCTGTATATTTTTCCTAATTTTTCATTTCCTTTACTAAACATGTAGGTTTCACACAGCTTGTGAACCACTCATGATTTTTTTTTTTTCCCCCTTTTTTTTTTTTTTTTTTCCCCACAAGTGACCCTTGAGCTTTCTTTAGCTAAGGTCAGGAAGCAGTTGCAGTTATGGTGTATGACATTGAAGGCCAAATTGTGATTAATGAATAGGGAATCAATTGGCCTTTGGCTCCTAGTCAGAACGCAGAACGCTAGAAACTGAGGGAAGCAGACAAGCAGTTGTGAGAATGGCAGCAGAGAAGGAGGGGATCCTGGGCTGCCTCACTCACCAATCAACAGAAAATTGAGGTTAGATCTTCACCCCAGGTGCAGCTTTCCCAGCTTGAAAACAGCGTACACCACCCTTTCCAGACAATTTCAGATTCTGTGAACATAGTTTAGAGAGAAAAAGATGGAAGATGGACACTGCTCTGATCCCATCATCATTAAAATTTAAATTTTCTAGAAGGAAGGAGTTCTGAAAGCCAAAGCCCAGAGTCGCAAAGAAGCCAGTAGTATTTCAGGCTTGGAGGAGAACAATAAATGGCTTTCTAAAATTTACATTTTGCAAATGCAATGTAGAACTTGGCTAAAATCAGTGGCAATTCCATCACAGCAAAAAGGAGTTTTTAGTGGGAAGACATTGCAAAAGATGATGAAAAACCTGCTAGCCTAAATGCAAATGATACACAGCTTAATTTTCAGTGATGTCTGCACACAAACTGGAGTAATGCTGCTGTAGTAATATTACTGCTGAGTAGAACAAAATAATACAAGGCCAGGGTTTGGAAGGCAAACAATTAAAATACAGATCTGACTACAGTCTGTGAATCTGTGTTCAAAGACAGAGTATGTCTGGATATATCTAAGCTACTGTTAGACACTCTACTGAGGCACATAAGTTAGATATACATCTGTCCAAGTATTCTCTATGGCTAATGAGGAAATGTAAATGTCTTTAGAGGGCACTTAGAAACTCCTGAGATTTAAATTCCATTTCAGAACACTCATATCTTTACAAAATAAATAGAAACAACCTTGGGCAAGTGAGCTCCTAATTTCATCATCATCATTGTTTGCCTAAAATAGGGAGATCTATTATCAGTCAAGGAGTATATTTGTTAAAAAATTGTTGATGTAACTTGGGAAAAAAAAAAAAAAAAAAAAAAAAAAAAAAAAAAAAAAAAAAAAAAAGACAATTTATACTACATCATGTTATGCACAGTCTTCTATTCCTGAGTGGCCTCTTGAGGAGAAAATAATCAAAATAATTGAGGAAGGAAACAAAAACTACTTTCTATGTGATGGAGTAATTCTTGCCAATATGGAGAGAACATCTTCTGTGGTGAAAGTGTAAGCTAAATAAATTTATATCAACTTGAGGAAAAAACAGGATGGCTACAAGTGCTTGGTCTAAAATAGAAAAGACTGATTTTCAACTCTTATGAAAAGTATCCAAATTATGTCAATAAAGCAAATTTTTCTAAGTCATAAAAAGGGAGCATCTTCAGGTGATTGAAGGACAAAAAAAAAAAAAAAAAAATCTGTGTTCAATATATTTGTAAATATCCAAATTCTTAGAAAAATGAAGCAGATTTTTTGCACATTTGTAGCATCAGTCTGCTTATTGTGCTGTGCTCAGTAATTCCAGTAAAAATGGAAGAATATACATTTGTTTGGATCTTGTGGAGAAGAAATGTCAAAACTTCTCAAAGGGTATATAGCAGGTCCTCACATTTCTTTGGCCATTAGACTTCAGTGGCAAATCTGCCACAGAAGGAGTGGCAGATTTTACTCCCTGTAACTGTTCCCCTCAAAAGAGTTTGCAAAAAACTGACAAAGGCAGTGTTAAGATCTACAGAGAAGTGATTTTACTCTACTGAGAAACACTGAGACTTTAACAGAATTTCACAGAACAACTGCAGGTGGAAGGCATCCCTGGAGGTCTTCAGGTCCAAACCCACCCTGCTCATGCAGGGTCATGCAGATTTGGTTGCCCAGGACCATGAATCATGTCCAGACAGATTTTGAATATCTCTCAGGATGGAGACCAAAAATTCCTTGGGCAGCTCTGTCAGTGCCTGGTCACCCTCAGGGTTAAAACTTATTTCCTGATGGTCAGATAGAACCTCCACAGTTTAGTTTGTACCTGTTACCTCTTGTCACACATACAAACTCTCAAACATTAACCAAAAACCAGCAAGGTGAAGTGCAGAACAAAATGAGACATAAGATACACACATGCACACATATGTATATAAAATTTACTATTTTTAAAAGTCTAAAGAGACAGAAAACATAGGCTATTATTAGCAGAAGTATTTTCAAATCAAGGCAAATTAGATTTAGTTTTGTATTAGTATTAGGAAGATAGTGAAAAGTAAAACTAGACATGGCTGCTAGTGCACGAGTAGAACTATTCCCATGCAGTACTTCTGACTTAATACAAATGTCATCAAACCAAGTCTTGTTTAAATCAATTAGATGGTGATAAATATTTACAGAAATATATATTTTAAAGTAATATTTAATTTTAAAGTAATATTTAAAAGAACAACACAGAGATTTTTAAATCCTTACCCAAAGTGGACAGTATCACTTTGAAATCTACAACACAGTATATCACACACATCAGAAATGCAGGCCAAATGAAGCACAAAAAACACACAAGGAAGAGAGAACATTGTACCTTGGAGAATAGACCTCAGAGAAAGAAAATTGTTCCTCTTGGCTAGGAAAAAAAAATTATAAAGCCTGGACTAGAATTTTCACTTCCTTAAACTAGCCTTTTTATAAAATAGTAAGATTTGTGGGTAATCTGTGCTGTTGAATCCATTTTCACCAGATATGGCATAACCATCAAGATAACATTTGACAGTAGAATATAATTTCCTGCACATTAATTGTAAGAGTTGTGTTTTAGACGCAACATAGATAGTGACAGAACACCAATCTCCTTAACCAGTGTGTGGATAAAAACATCAAAGAGAAGGGCAGATTTGAAAAGGAGCAAAGTATAACTCTGATGCATATTTAAGATTACAACACCATGAAAGAGCTCTGATAAAAATGAGTTGCCACCTTCTGAAAATGTGTTTGCTGTAAATTAAACAATACTATCCTTTTAGAAATGATGGACAGAGATGTAGAGCCCTGCTTCACTGGTTAGGGTATGTGGAAATTACCATGAACTCCTGAAATTATATAAATGCTTGCAATGGAAATTTACAGATGCAGATAGGATATTAGAATCATAGAATGGTGTGGATTGGAAGAGATTTTTAAATGTCCAAACTGCCGTGGACACAGACATCTTTCACAAGACAAGGTTGCTCGAAGCTCTGTCCATCTTGACCTTGAACACTTCCAGGAATGTGGCATCTACAAATTCTCTGAAAAAATTGTTCCAGTGTCTCATTATAGCAAATATGTTTCTGTATCCAATATAAATCTACCCTCTCTACCATTACCTCTTGTTCTCTTACTACAGGAGGAGAGGCCAGGAAAAATTCTTCCTCTTTCCTTTAAGTTCCCTTCACGTTCCCTTTATTTATTGAAAGTCTGCTGTAAGATCTGCTGTCCATAATCACCTCCCTGTTTTTCATGTTTCAACATGTCTTTCAGAGGATCTGTTCCATGATCTTACCATGCAGAGAGGTAAGACTGACTTGGAGTTTCAAATATTATGCCGTGTATAGAAGATCACTTCGTTCTCACGTATGGCAGCAGCTAATGTAAACAATTGAAAAAGACCATGCAAGCTATTAACAGAAACCTCTGTAAAATGTGGAGGGATTCTACAGGCAGATTTATGCTTTGTCTGTTTCTTTGTAATATTAATTTGTAGTTTTACCTAGATGCTATATTCTGTGACAGCATAGTCATTTTCAATTTGTAGAAGACTAAAGTCTTGTACTATCTAGATGCAGAAGAAACTCAATGAAAAGTTGCTACAGTAAAATATAATTGTGGAATGGATGATCTTTTTTGATAGCTTCAGAAATGCTCTGAAAGTTTATCTATTCCATATGATTAGGAGTCTTGAGTGATGGCTTCTGTTTTGTGCTTCCTCAATGCTTGGCTGAACTTAAAAGTTTCAGAATGTTCAATACAACATTCAAAAGTAACTTTGGTGCAGTTTTGGATAACAAGCTTTGATGCTTTACTGTCAGCAGAAGATTCCCTCAGAGTTAAGTCATTATCATAAAACTTCACTAGAAAACCTTTAACAAAAAAAATCTTAAAACTTTATATATATTTATAAAATTTACTATATTATATGATAGGTGTATGTGCACATTCTAGTGAATGAACTGTGTTTCTTGATACCAAGAAACTATATATAACAAATAAATACGGACATGAAGAGGAACATGCACACACACACATATATATATATGCATGCATGAATCAGAATTTGGGTCTATGTGGATAATCTTTCACACAGTGACTGCTACATAATATAAAAATATTCATCAATGTACAACATTGATCTGAAAATTATCAATAAAATAAAAATATTTGCTTTCAATCTTACTTTCCATTGAGAGAAAATAGTACATTCAACATTCATTGGGCATAGTAGAGCTATTTAAGTAAGATAATGTCAATAAAACTAACTCTATTCATCACTCGGTTTAAATATTTTTTTATTGTTTTATTTATGAAAATGTAATTTCAAATCATGCAGCATCTCAGACATTGAGGTTTTTCTGGAATTCTCTTCAATATAGTGATGTTTGAATGATAAGACCAAGTAGAATTTCTGCCAAAATAAATAGCCAATTTGCAGAATATACAGTGTTGAAAATTATAGTCATACCCTAAAGTATAAATGAAGAAACTGAAGACGGATTTCCTGAGTGAGCTGTTACAGTTAATGGCTAGTATTATACCTAAGTAGCTTTTGTTTCATAGCCAGCCTTCTCTTAGCAATCCAAGGCCATTGGATTCCATTATAGCTTATTGAGCTACAGTTAGTTTATATCCACAGATTTCTAATGTGGATCTGGAGTGGGCAGGTGAAAGTACACATGCAGCAGATAGTTTGGGGCAGAATCCATCAAAATATATACACGTTTCAGACAGCTCTAATTACTGTAACATCACTGAGTATAAAATATAGTACTGTGAAGGGAAATTATTCCTGGCAAAAAACATGGCATCAACTGTGGTCAAGGCCTTATAAAAAAATTACTCTGATTAAAGGAACAACAGAAAAAGAGGCAATGAAGAAATCATATTTTGGAATTAGTATGATATTTAGGCTGCAATTATCAGGTATAAAAAATGCATTTTCTAGTCTATCAAAAAGCACCAGTGAACATTTAGCAGAGATAGTGACTGCAAATGTGATAAAAGTAATCAAATCCCAAATATTGCAATTATTTACAAAAACAAACAAACAAACAAAATAATAGAAAGGTTCCTACTTGATGACTCACTAATGTCTGTAAATGCACACTTCCAATATCCCTTGCACCATGAGGTGCAACTCCATATACAGCTGTCATATGCCTCTTTTTACCAAGTGCTTCTAAAAAACTTAATCCATAAATCCAATTTGATTTGTGAAACAGTATCTGTTCATTTTTAAATAACTGCTTTCTGAGAGTACTAAAATAATCATGTCATTCTACTTTGTGAGGGAGGATTGTTGAACTGCTCTTTATGGTCAGCTAACATTCTTCAGCGAATTTGTCATTCGTTGTTCACAAATTGGTCTGTAAACTCTTCACTACGTGTAAAATGAATGTTCATTATGTTTCTTTCAGGTCTCTCAGGATTATTTTAAGGCAAACCTGCTCCTGATAGTGTCCTTGAATGGTTCTGCCTTTAATCTTGTATCTTCACGTATGTTATGTTTTTGCCCATCAAGTGACTGTGTATCCACATCTGTTGTCTCACTTACCTGAAAGTATTAAAAACTCTCACTGCTGATGCTTTTGTGAAACATTGATTATGTCTCTCTTTCCATTCACAAAGAGTGTCTCCATAATAATTGTGCTCTTCATATGATCTCTCCCAGATCTTGGTTGCTCCTGATAATGATAACTTCTTTGGCCACTTGGCAGATATCTATCTATTCACAATGCTTACCAACACTTAATCACATTTCAGTACACATCTTCTCATCAAAAGTTGCAAAGTCAGTTTTAAAACCAGAGCAGATACTGCAATGTATTTGTAACTGTGTCCCATCAATAAGAACAAAAGCTTATACTAAAGCCTGAGTTTTCAAAGTATTCCTTAACATAAGCCTTCTAATATGAGACACTTTCTCTGCTAATTACTGGTTAATAATTATTTGCTCATCTGATATAAGATGGAAGAACTTCTAATCCAACAAAATAAGGTGTAACTTTTGAGTACATTAATCTCTTGCTGTTGCTGAAACATACACTGGTTTTATGCTATGCCAGAATATCAGTGGGAATTATTTTTCTGATGATTTCTAAGAAAAACCTGTCTGATTGTGCTTTGCTTGAGCCAGAAATACAAAAACGAGTTTTAAAAATCCTCAAGATATCTATTTCTTTTAGCTAGTTATATAGCTGGATTTGATTTTTACCTTCCAATGAGTATTTTAGCAAAAAACCCAAATTATAATTTGGTATGGGAAAAAAATATGGGATACACACTGCTACAACTTATCCTTGAGGGATATCACCTTATATCTTTAAACACTTCAAATATTTTTGTGCATATGATGCTCGTATGTAATTTCAGATATTGATTCTGTGTCTTTATCTGACCTCGTAGATGAATCCTGGTGTATCCTGGATTAAAGACTAGTTTTTCAGGGACCAAGCCTTTTATGTTGGTGTAGGACACACATAGTAAAGCCTACAACTAGTCTGGTAAGTCTTCAGATATTAGAGTGTCCGTGTTATTTAGCAGTACTGTGTAATGCAAAAATTTTAATATTTGGCCTTTTTATAATATATTTATTGATTTTATAGATTATTTTTAGAAAACATCAACATGTTTATTAAATTCTTAAAGACAGTTCTAACAATCTTATCATGCATACCATTCAAGCATTAATTTTCAAAGTTTTCCTGGAAAATTGGTATACGTTTTTTGCCTGAACCTTATCTCCCTACAGTAATATACTAACTTATAAATTAATATTAAGAGTAGTTTAATCTTCACATACTGTACTAAAATTAAATTTTCCATAGGGGATATTTTTTTATAATTTGCTGAACAGGAATATAGTCAGATTTATTCAAATCATATGAGAGTTTCAGTAAATGACAACCAATTAAAAAATTTTATATGCATCAAAATGCAATAGATTTTCGTGCTGTCTGTACTGGAAATTTTTCCTACCAAAATTTAGGGGTTTTATGAATGATGAGTGTGGGAGTTTGCCAAATATGAACCAACTTCAGTTCTTTCAGCTTTGAACAGAAGAAATAAACTGACCATTCCATCTCAAAGAAATTGGGAGATATCAGAACTAGGACCATAAGAATGGGAGAATTTGACATGACTCTTGTCCTTATCATGGTCTGTTCCTTGATAATGACAAAGTATAATTACAGGACAATTCCCAGCAAATTTTAACAAGCTTAAGGCACAGTATTTAATAATGCCTCTGAAGGAGATTGGGTAAGATCATGGATATCTGTTCTTTTTAAATCCTTGAAACATATCCTGCCAAGACTGTCATTTCTGCAACATTCAGAGGACAATCCAAATGCAGTGTTCCAGGGCAAAACAAAAAAAAATTTCAAAGGAAGTAAAACATATTTGTCACCCATAAGCAATATCAGAATGCCTATTGCATAATTGCACAATGTTTATTTCTAATACGTTATGAATTAAATTTAGCATTATAAGGAAATAAAAACTCCAGAAGATTCAATAATATTAAAAAAAAAAAAAAGCTCTATTAGCTTAAAAGAAGGAATGAGAGTTTTGTAATGAATCTAGAACCAATATTACTTCATAGGAAAACAGAAATGAGAATTTTTGAAGAAAAGGGAAGTGTTGATGTGGTCAAATACAACTTATGTCTCCAGAAGGATCAGATTCAAACTAGATAGAGTGGAAGTCTAAAAGTTTCTTGCTATTCCTGAGAATGTTATTTTCTGTTTTGGCCAGATTTTTCTTTTTCTAAATCATAAATGCTTATGAAGCATGTGGGTAAAATGTGGGTTTCTCAAATTAGAGGAACAAATTATAATACAGAAAAAGTTAATCCTGCCCTCTGCAGGCTTAGAAGATTCACGGAAATTTCCTTTTCCTGAGAGAATTAGAGAATTGTTAGGGGTTTTTTGTTTTGTTGGGGTTTTTTTGGTTGGGTGGTTTTGTTGGTTTGTTTTTTTTGTTTTGTGGCCTGGCTGGTTTGGGACTGTTAAAAAGTCTGAAATAACAAAGCACACAAACAAGTATCAGTATTGAAACTGAGCTGGTAACATAAAAAGAAACAGGAATAAATTGCCTTGAATGCGCTGAACTGAAAAGAACTGTTGAGAACCAATGTCATGGGAGTATACAAAACCAAACTCAAATTCAGATAACAAATCTAAACAAAATGTATTTTGCTATGAAGACCAGCGGCTAAAAATAACAAAGAGTGGAGGGAAGTAGAGCGATGCTCCTGTGACAGTTAACCCCCTTCAGGTATACTGTCACTACATGGACAAGGACGGTGACCCAAAGCACGCACACACTCGCACACTCTCAAGAGTGTGTACCCTTGCCCTCAAGGGTACAAAGAAGAGTTTCAGTCCATCAAAGGGCCGACAGATCAGTAACAGATGTCCAGTACAAAACAATTTCTCAGCCAGGGACGGAGAGGGGCATTAAGTCTTGGAAAATTTCTGTGGGTGCCATCCCAGACCCAAGCAGAGGCTTCCTGCCATAGACCCACTGCTCTGAAGAAGACCACACAAAGGAAAGAAGGGACAGGATGGTGTGCTTCTGCCACTCCCCATGCCATGTCTATTCTGAAACACTTAAATATATCCTGAACTTATACCCTTAAGCATATCTAAGACCCGTTGTGTAAAACTGGAGTTAAGGACATGCTCAAGTGTTTTGCTGAATCGAGGCCTAAAGAAGCAGAAAATTTTATTTTCCATGGAAATGCATATACCTAAAGGGAGACAACACCTCTTGGGTGGAATTAATAACAGTAAGTCCAGCCTTATTTTTTCTTCAATGTTCTGGTGTCTTTACTGTTCTGGGCACAAGCAAGAAAAACATTACATGTTTTAACAAGCTCCTCTTGCTGCATTACATTCGCATCTGTTCCACTTTCTGTCCCCAATCACTCCTTCAAGACCCTCATTCTTTCATGTTGCCAATAGGTCTGATTTTCTCAAGTCTCCTACTGTCCCAGTAAATCAATGCCTTAGCCAGTTTTTCAGGATTATAGGGCAACGAGAAGTTGCTTTTAATTTTCATTTAATAACTGTTCTTCCTCAAGTCATCCTTTGAAACTTCCCCTGAATGGAGAGATTCTGGAGCCAGTTTGTGGCAAGACTCAGCAAGACTGGGCCAAAAAGCATGACACTGGAATCACAGGATAGATCTTACTTGAACAGTTGTATTAGAAAGAGTAAAATGAAAACAACATCCTGGAATCGATATAGAACTGTTGTTGCAGAGATGTATGATGAAAAGAGTTGTTGGGTGAGTCAAGAAGCAGCCTGGGATTAGTAGAAAAAAGAAATCATCAAGGAGAACATCAAAAGGAGTTTTCCAGCCACCTGAGGTTGAATGACAGAGCAAATGGAAAAAGCAGTCATGGTTAAAAGAGAGAGTTTGTTGGAGTCCAGGGCATTCCTTTGGCTGCCCTGGAGGGTCAGATTCCTGGACAGGGGGGTCTGGGACCCTGGCCCAGAGCCCAGAGGGACATTGGCTTTGATCTCAGTCCGTGGGAAAGGCTTCCTGCACTGCAGGAAGGATTGCAAGCCACAAGAGTGTGAAAGATAGTAGTTTAGCTTATCACAGGGTGAGAAAAGAGTAGGTTTGGGGTTTTAGTATGGAAGTGAATGGGAGCAAGATGGAGGATTTGGGGCATTGTCTCCTGCTTCTTCTTTCTTCTTCCCTCGCTCCATCTCCTGCAGTGATGGTGGCACAAAGTAGTTTCAGGAGATTGGGTCAAAGTAGAGATATGTTGGAGTCCAGGGCATTCCTTTGGTTGCCCTGGAGGGTCAGGGACCTGGGCAGGGGGGTCTGGGACCCCAGCCCAGAGCCCAGAGCTCAGAGAGACACTGGATTTGATTTCAGTCTGTGGGAGAGGCTTCTTGCACTGCAGGAAGCATTGCAGGCCACAAGAGTGTAAAAATAGTAGTTTAGAATATCACTGGGTGAAAAAACAGTGAGTTTGGGATTCTTGGCATTGAAGTGAATGGGGCAAGATGGAGAATTTAGGGCGTTGTCTCTTTCTTCTTCCTTCTTGTTCCCTCACTCCATTTCTGCAGTGACGTTGGCACAAAGTAGTTAGTGAGGATTGGGTCAGAGTAAAGATGACCTTTTTAGTAATAGTGATAGACATTGGTAAGAAATAGTAAATAAAGAATACGTGGAAATTAGTATAAAAGATAAGGACAGCCCAGAGACAGGAGGAGTCACCAGATGTCCGAGCCGCGGCAAACATCTTTTGGACACTGAGAAAATTGTAAGATAAGAACTAATAAACGAAGCATGTAACCTTGAAGACTCCGTCTTTTCCTGCGTTTGGCACAGAGCTTTGCAGAGGGCCAGAACTCTAAGACCACCGGAATGCCGGGGAATTTAAGCTCCTAAAAAGGAGCCCCCGGCAGAGATAACCTGTTTAGTATAAGTGATATGTATTGGCGAATAATGATAAATAAAGAACACATAGCAATTAGTATAAAAGATAGTGACAGCCCAGTGCGAGGAGGAGTCACCAGATGCCCAGGCAGCTGCACAGACCTTTGTTGGGTCAGATAAGAGACAATAAACAAAGCGCACAACCTTGAAAAATCCGAACCTGAAGACTCCATCTCTTTCTTGCGTTTGGCTCAGAGCTTTGCAGAAGGCAAAAAGACTCTAAAACCACCTGAATCTCAGAACTAAAAACCGAGAAGAGTTTGAGAGGAAAAGCAAGTGAAGACAGGAAGGAAAATGCATTTCCAAAAGGTATTAGGTTTGGGGTTGTGGATTTGGATTTTTTGTTGTATTTTTTTTTGTTGTTTAGTTTTGAATGATCATTGAAATCATTTCTATGCACATAGGTGAATTTTAATACTTCTCTGAATCATAACATATATCCTTATGTGGCCTAAAATCCATCTGGCTTTGTAACAAGAAGCAGTGGAAAAGCTAACCTCCTTTGAATAGATAGAGCCATAAAATCTTTGTTAAAGCATTTGAACTCATAGCTCAGCCAGAACCTCAGGGAGCCTCTTCCCATGGATGAGACAGTTCCCTACTCTTTTAGGAAATTTAATGCTCTCCTAGAAGAGATTACCATTTCCCAGGTCCAGTCAGTTGCTAGTGTGCAGAATGTTTTAATTTCTGTGATGAATGCAGCTGTTGATCTGAAACATCTTCTCAAAGTAAGGAAGGTGGCATGTTGGAAGTGAGGCAGTTATTGGCTTGTAGAAGACAGATGGAAAGAGACAGTAAAAGATTCCTAATATGAACCTATAAAGTCTAATTCCTTCTGTTTGTCGCTTGTACAAGTAAACAATTTGGAAATAAATGTTGATATTTGTATTGTCAGCATGTATCATTACTATTTGTTGCTCATTGTGCAACTAAAATCTAGCAGACTACATATTTCTGCAGAGTTTCTGCAAATCATGATCATACATTGGCCTATTTTTTAAAATTAAAAGATCATGTGGTTTGAAGGGTTTCAAAGACAGTTCAGCCATGAAAGTTACATACTTCACTTTAAACCCTATATTTTAAGCTTTAAAAAAACCAAGCTCTTAAGGAGAACTTGAGTTAAATAAAAAATAGCATTAGTCATATTTAGTGTGGATTGCAATTCAAAGTGGCTATAGAGCACATGGTATAATAAATAAATTCTCTGCCCTATACACCACTTAGAGACTTAATTTATCATGGTTCAAAGTAAAACAAAGAAACAAACAAACAAACAAAAAGAAAAAAATAACAGAGAAGCATAGAAGCCTAGAATAACTTACACGCATTTTTCTGAAATATTGTATACATGACTTCTGGTTTTATCCTTTCATTTAAACACATTAATTGCATGCAATTTTGATTTTAAATTCCTGTAATAATGTTGCAGAAGAAGCACAAATATTTAACAGAAATCTCAGATTATTCTGTGGCTCTGTTGGAAAAACTTAAGCAGTGAAACAATGCCTACAAGCAATTCACAGGTACCATCTGCTGTATCCTACCCATGCTTTTGAGGACTGTCAGTGAGTAAATTTGGAGGAGTCCAGCTACTAGACAAGCTAGCAACTCCTTAGCTTCAGATGGTGTATGTTGACACTGTCATGTGACCACCAGAAAGGAAAGAAAATTGCCAAGGAATTGTAAATATTGTTTTTCAGTACCACAGTTCCTAACTGAACTTACTCTGATACAGAGAATATTAAATACCTTTAATTACTAATAATAGTGTCATGCCTTCCATGAGAGAAAGCCATGGAATATTCTCAAGATTTTATGGTTCAATTGCTATATACTGAAGACAGAACTATATGGGTCTTTAATTACTGCATTCTTTGTTGAAAGTCCTAATAATGGGATCCAAAATAGTTGAAAAACGTATCCATGTTCTTCTAATATGTGATAAAATTGTAAAGATGGGGGGTTTTTGTTTTTTTTTTTTTTTTAATTATACAATGTCTTCTAAAATTTTTTCTGCTACCATAATAACAAGAATACTATAAACATTACCGATATTCTGTTTCTAGTTTGGCTTAATTCCACTGAAGATAAACAGTCACACTCGGTTAAAATTAACATTCTTTTAAGAATTCAGACTATATTAACATGGAAGAAGGCATTTCAGACTAAATGACAATTTTAATCAGTCTTGATGGCAGATTATTCTTGGTAGCTTCCTGCTTGGAATCTGATCTATTGCTTTTTAATTCACATGCTTCTGTGAAGAAGGCAGGATATTTACATAGAAAATCCATTGCAGTCTTGGACCTGCCAATATTTCAAGTATCGAAGATTAATTAAGATATGGTAGTGATTAGGGGCCTATGTTGGAGATAAACAAACTTTGCTAGAGATACAATTATAAAAGAGGGAGCTCACACTCCCCTACAGATTTCTAGTCTTCTATTATAAGAGATCCAGATCAACATGTGGAAAAATATAAAGTGGCTTAATATGGGAAACAGCAGCAATGTATAACTTGCTGAAAATAACCCCAAATGGAAAACCTGGTAGGTTTATTTGTTCATCTCCACTCCCCACCCCCAACCCTCCATCCACTTCCTTTTTTTTTTATTTTAAGGGATTTGGCACACTTCTCAGACTGTTCCTATGACAGAAGGCGAGATAAATGAAATGGTAGTAGTTGTTGTTACATAGAAGAATAAATGACTTTCAAAGTTTAAGTTAATGAAAAATCTTCAAGACTCAAACAGACATAGAAAAGGGAGATATTTTAGCTTCAGAAAATAATGCCACTTTTTTTAGCCACTTTTACCCCATACCTTACCTAGGATCAGAACTGGCCCCTGGCAATTTCTACCAATGAGACACCCTCCCTCTTACTTGACCTGTGCTTTGTCTGAAAAACACTGTTAAGGATACCACTTTGCAACCAAAGGGAACTCTAATCTAATTTGCATTTCCTAAAGCAAGTCCAAGAAAAAGCTTTATTGTGATAAGAATACACTTCATCACTTTTTTATTATTGTGGAATGTGTGTGGCACTTAGATACCCTTTGCTTTAGCAATAGCTTCTGAAGACTGCTAATTAGTCAAGCTATATTTAAAATCCAAATACATAATATTTGCTACATGTAACCTTATGCCTATCAGAGTCTTCCAAAACTGCCCAGCAATAAGAAATTAATATGAAATGCTTTCTTAATGGTGTGTAATATCCTTTAATGAAGCCCACAGCTCTAAATACAAAATTCAGAGGACCAACTTGGGCAACATTTACAGCAGACTCAATAGTAACAAAGAATACTTGATCCTTTGTATTGTGCCATGAAAGCTAACACTTTTCTGGATTCACCATCTCATTAGCATTAGACAAGCATTAAAGAAAAATATTTTTTTAAAATTTACTGAACTAACACTAAGGCTGTCAAAATCTATTAACTCCCCAAAATGGAGATATCCTGAAGGAAATTATATTGTGAATGAAAAGGTAGTGGGTAATATTTGTCTCTGATAGTCAGAAAAATAATAGCGATTATGACCCTGAAAAAAGATTTCAGAATCATGACCCATTTCTCACTGATATCTAACTGAGCTGCAGTTTAACAGAATTTACTGCTCAGCCTTTTTCTTGAAGCTGATCTGATACCTGAAAATGTATCGGTACATATATATGTAAAAATATTTAATTATTGGTAAAACAAAACACTGGCATCCTGAAATTAAACAATCTTCCATCTGAATACTGAGAAAAGTAACATAGCAAAGGTTCTCAAAGTATGCCTGCCAGTTCCTGATACTTCAAAAAGAAATTCCTAAAAAGTGAGAAGGAACTGTTATTCTCTCCAAAAGCAGCCTGATAGTATGGTTTATGGACCTTCTTCCATAGTCTTATGTTTTATAGAATCGTGTGTATTGTGGGAGACACAGCTCTATCTGCTTTCACAAGGAAGATCAAATCCTAAATCTCACTTATATGCCCTAGAAAGAAAGAAATATGCTCCTTCTGGAAAAGAAGGAAAACATAGTTTCAACCTCTTCTACTAGACATAAAAGAATTCTGAATTAATTGACAGATAAGAGATTGAGAGGAAGCATAACAATGTCTAGAGCAGTTTCTTGGAAAATAAAGTCAACCAAACTATAAAGGCCTTGTACTGTAATGCACTGTAATGCACAAACAGATGCTAGAAATCCAGTCCTGTTTCTTGCAAAGTTAACCGAGTGTTGGAGTCTAAGGCATTCCTTTTGTTGCCTTGGAGGGTCAGGGGCCTGGACAGGGGGGTCTGGGACACCAGCTTAGAGCCTAGAGCTCAGAGAGACACTGGATTTGATTTCAGTCTATGGGAGAGGCTTCTTGCACTGAGTGACATGTTGTTAGACATTGACAGTGTAAGATGAGCAAGTCTCCAAAACAGGGCAGCGATTGATAATCTTTTGCTGACCCATAGGCATAGGTGTAAAGAATTTGAGAGAATGTGCTGCATGAATTTGTCAGATCATTCCAAATCCATTCATGAAAATGTCAAGCAATTGCAGGAGAATGTGAACAAACTTAGAGAGGTAACTGAGACATGGATAGATAGAGTTTTCAATTTGTTTAACCTTTCACCATTGTAGAAGAAAATTTTAAAGATAGTTATATATATTTTAGTAAAGCTTGTAATCCTTCTCATAATTTTGCCGTGTTTGTTTCCATGCATACAGCAAACCATAGACAGAATAGCCAAAGAAGTGTTCTTAGTTCAAACAGGAGGGGGAGATGTTGGAGTCCAGGGCATTCCTTTGGTTGCCCTGGAGGGTCAGGGACCTGGACAGGGGGGTCTGGGACCCCAGCCCAGAGCCCAGAGCTCAGAGAGACACTGGATTTGATTTCAGTCCATGGGAGAGGCTTCTTGCACTGCAGGAAGCATTGCAGGCGACAAGAGTGTGAAAAATAGTAGTTTAGTATATCACTGGGTGAAAAAACAGTGAGTTTGGGATTCTTGGCATTGAAGTGAATGGGGCAAGATGGAGAATTTAGGGCGTTGTCTCCTTCTTCTTCCTTCTTGTTCCCTCACTCCATTTCTGCAGTGACGTTAGCACAAAGTAGTTAGTGAGGATTGGGTCAGAGTAAAGATGACCTTTTTAGTAATAGTGATAGACATTGGTAAGAAATAGTAAATAAAGAATACGTAGCAATTAGTATAAAAGATAAGGACAGCCCAGAGACAGGGGGAGTCACCAGATGTCCGAGCCGCGGCAAACTTCTTTTGGACACTGAGAAAATTGTAAGATAAGAACTAATAAACGAAGCATGTAACCTTGAAGACTCCGTCTTTTCCTGCGTTTAGCACAGAGCTTTGCAGAAGGCCAGAACTCTAAAACCACCTGAATGCCGGGGAATTTAAGCTCCTAAAAAGGAGCCCCCAACAACTGCCGTCCCTAAAATAGGCAGAAACAACTGCCGTCCCCCAAATAGGACAGAAACAACTGGCACCCCAAATGAGACAGAAACAACCGAGTATTAACAATAAACTTAAAAGAGTGATTTCCTGATTGGGTTTTGGAATTTTGTTTGTTTGCTTGGTAAAGAAAAGCCATGGAGCCAATCCTGACTTTGCAAAATCCCTGAACATTAAAGAAGGCAGACCCAGCTGTTATCTCAGTATTTTCTGTTGGCCACCATTAGACAACATACTTAGCTTTTTTCTTCTACCTCATTGTCATGGGTTGGCACAGATTGTTAGCTATGGAGGACTGTTGAGTGTTTTTTCTCTGTCAGGACCCAGGGATTGCTTTGGAAAGGACAGGGACGTATCAGAAGACTAGTTTGGGATATCGGCATCTGTTTTGACCACTGAGGATGTCAAATGCGACTTTGGGAAGTACCTATATAAACTCTGATTTCCTGCAGGTCACTCTCTTGCTTTCGGGTCAGTCACCAGGTAAAATTGTGGCTGCCAAGCAGGCCTGGCTCAGGCCCCGCTGCCCTTGGGCGGCTGGGCCAGGCCGGGCCAGGCCTCCGGGAGCCGCTGCCCACACGGAGAATGGCCGGGGCCGGCTGAGCCCCTTTCCCCCGGCTGCCGGCCGGGGAGAGGGGAGAATGCAGCTCGGCAGTGCTGGCGACATGCCTGGGGCCGCAGCAGAGGGAGCCAAGCCATGGCCTGGCTTAATTGCCGCTGGCAGCAGAGAAAGAAAGCCTGCAGCTTCATAACTCCGAGCTGAGCCACCCTAAATGAGACCAAGGGGTGGAAAGAAGGACATCCACTGGCCTCCTCCATCAGCACAGCTTTGCTCTCTACAGCCCTGCAGCCTGGGGCAGAGAATCACAGGGCCACTGGAGGCCTGGGCAGATTTAACCCTTTCCTGGCAACATGAATCTTCCAAGGTCTAACCCTTCCCTGAGAGAGAGAAGAAAGAGACAGAGTGTACGTAGAAAAGACACCGCATGAAGTCAGTGGATCAAGAGTGAAAGAACTGGTAAAAGTATTGGACAATGGGATCGAAGAAGCAGACATTTTTAACCAGACTTCTCTGGGGTAAACGATGGAGAAATGGACTGTTCCTTGTAACATCTTAATGCTGTTTGGGGGAATGCTGATTCTAATCAAAATTAGGGACTGATATGATTGAGATTTAAGTGAGAATCTCAAAGCCCTTTGAGATAAAGATGATTTTAGAGAGAAAGTGATTTGAAGCCCTCAACTCCTGGGGTAAAAGGAGGTCTTTATTTCTTTTGAGATAGAGACAATTTTAGAGATAGATGAAGAAAATCCTTGTTTTGTACTAGGAGAGGCATTCCTAAACAGTACCCCAGATACACTGAGAGGCCCATGAATAGCCAGGGGAAAGGCTGCTAATGGGTAGAACAGCACAGTCTGCAAAAATTCTGGGCGGTTGCAGATTTGTGACATTGGGAGCCACTGGATTGTTGTAGTTTGTGGCGAGTATCTCAATAGTACTCTAGAGAGACTCCTCTCCCAAAATGATGAAAGATTATGTTTAAATGGTGAAACTGACTGAAAATCACAGGTCGTGTCTCTCTGTGGTTTTTTGTAAGAAGGTTAACAATTTGAAGGTGGAGGGAAGAGTGTTTTGGAGTTTCATTCTGTTTTGTTTTGGTTTTCTTTTCACAGCTTTCTTTTTCCATCCTTTTAGTGTGTGTTAATAAAACTATCTTTATTTTTTAGCCTGAGCCTGCTTTGCTTTTCTCCTAATCTTTCTGCGACAAAAAGAGAATAAACCCTAAGACCACTACACTAAATTTGGCAATGAAAAGTTTAACGAACATTAAACCACTACACTCATGAAAACTCTCTGGTTACGACTCAATCTTAGGCACTTACCTCTCTAAGCATTCTATTTTTGAGATTTCATAGGAGCTAGTATCATTGCAATTTGTTCATTTTATGAATACAATTATTCTACCAGTTTTATTTTTGCCTCCCTCTTCTTGTTTTAAACAAACTTCAAAACAATGAAATAAAGGTGATTCAGATACACAATGAGACGTCACTAGGCTACATAGAAACTTGGTGTAGAGACTTTACTATGATATCATTGATTATATTTAGGCTTGTGTATACACTTGCAGCCTATGCGTGAAAAAACACATAACCATTTATTCTGTCCTTCCCAAGTAGATTTAGCAATGTTTTACTCTGCTCAATAGCCTGTGTAGCCCTGCAGCATTTAGAATGACCCAGTTGAGACTATCCCTAGTTATAGTGAGGAGCAATTCCTATGCTGTGCTTCAGCTGTAGACAGCAACCAAACAGCAAATATATCTGAGAAAAACAGATCCTTTTTTTGTATTAGTGCCTTGAATATGTCATAGCTGACAGAACAGGAATAAAATCAAATGGTGGCCAAATTACTTCTCTGCCTTAAGGAAAAAATAATAATGAAAGGTTACTTAGTATTCTCATAATCAGCAGCTTTACAACATGATCATGTCTACAGAGGCAGGACAAAAGTTATGACATCCCCCTTCCCTTTTTACGCTTTTAATATATCTTGTAAAAATGAAAGGTACTTATCCGACTTCTTCTATAGTTTCATAGAGAGTGCCGATTCCTCTGCAGAGCAAGACCAATATGCTTAGTACACTTTTATAAATCCAGTATAACTGATTTTAAAATAAACAATGCTTAATAAGCCTTTATCTGCCTAAGTTAAGTGTATTTCTGGTGTTGTGCTGTTTCTATTAACATCTAAACTTAAAATTCATGCAAGGATCAAAGAATTCTTGCTCAATGTTTTGACACTGGGGATATGGCCACTGTTGACTGTAAGTTGTTTACTTTCTCAATAGATACTCTCTAGATGTATCATCCAGCTATCACAGGTGTTTACAGGCAGCCTGCAAGTGTCTGTCAAACTATCCCCTTACCCTTCATGCACTTCTAATGCTCAGTAAATATCTTCCCTTATCACAGAAAAGAAATTCAAAGCCATTGCACGACCTTGCCACAGATAGAATATCCTTGACTCTTTTCATGTTAAAAACAGCCTTGTAAGACTAGGTCCCCACATACTCACAGAATCCCTCTTTCTAGCTGCTTGGGCACCTGCTTGTATGCAGGCTGAATTACCCCCAAGACCACTGCTAGAAAAAGTGCACTGTAAAGATGTGATACAAATCAAGCACCTTTTTTTGATCATATCACAAATTGCTCAGAAGGAGAAAGGAAATAATTTTGAGGGTATGCATTTCCTATAGCAAGTTAGAAAATTTTAAAAGAAAATCAGCAAAAAGTAAAAGATACAAATGTCATGCCTTTCTTTCCAAGCTATAAAAACAAGTTTGTTAGTTTACCATCAAAATCCTTTCAACCTGGTGAAGTCATACTTTATCTTGTTCATGTGGGACATAAATAGCCAAATTGCCTTTGCACAATTTTTTATTCTTTAATCCTTTTTATCCCAGCTAAGCAGTCTTTCCTGTATTTCACCAATAATGGCAGCAGTAGTTTTTAGCTAATATTTTCTAATAGAGCTGGAATTGCCAGGAACCTTAGTCACATATTCCTCAAGTCTCAAAAAAAAAAATCCCTGTTATATTATATAATTTCATCTGATTATGTAGTGAAATGCTTGCTCTGGGACTGCTTTCACCAGCAATGTTTCACCACCAAGCCAATACAAGCAGCCCCACTGCAGTCTACTACCATGACTACCTCCCACCACTCAAGCAGGCACCCAGCACCCCAGCTGTCTTTTCTTGCAGACAATGAAGATCTCTGCAACTGAACAATTTCACCTACGAATATAAGCTAATAAAACTGCATGTAGCCAAGCATCTAGGTAGTGGCAGTTCTGTCAAGTTACTGTCCAAGACCAATAAAACAAATATACATGAAGTTATTAGTGACTCAAGTGGAACCTCACTGTTATTTCGTGGGGAAAAAAAATATACTTGATGCACTGAAACTGCCACCTCCTTCTCTACCTGGGATTTTAGTTTAATGTTATATTAAATAAATTACATGATTTTGTACTTTTGGTGTTGCTGCCATGAAGAGTTTTTTGATTGCTTCCAAATGATTCAGACTCTTTAAACCTTTCCTCTGCCTATATTTTTCCCACTTCTCTATATATCACTCATATATTGTATTAAATTTTGCACACCCTATGCATAGTTTATTACTATATATGACTCAAGTGCATCAACTACTCTCTAGTTTTTTAAAGTAACAAGATCTTACATTCTGTCTCTATATAAACTCTCACTTTTTACTGAAGTTACTGTCTTCATTTATATGGAAGGGCAAATTTTCTTTGGCATCAAATTTAAATGGTTAAGCCACAGTACTGAAGAGGTGAAAAATATAGTAAATGTTGCAATAACCCTCATAGCTAGATCTTCATGTAAATGAGGCATTTGCAGAAATTGAAGTCAAATTCAAGGGAGTACCATTTGTTCTAACTCCCATGTTTAGGATCTGGCAAAGAATATATGAGGTTACTGCTTTAAAGCCAGACCATTTAAGACAGCCTAAGAGCTTCCTTCATCATTTCTGCATTTGACCTCTGTCTGGTGTTTCATAAGATCACTGCCAAAATTCGAGCAATATGAGAAGAAATATTTGTTCACAGCAAGAAAATGAGTTTAGGCTTCTCTAGTTAAACAACATATTATGAAAGAGCAAGCACTGAAAACTCATTGCTTTGGGACCCTTCACTATCCAAGTGATATTTGTTTATAAATATTTATATTTGGGAGAAAAAAGATAAAATCTGAAAAACCTTGAAATAAACAAAATATTGACAAAAAAATGAAATAGTACTACCTCTGGGGATATAATGAGAGGTGATAAGGACATTAGCCACTCTTATTCTGAGTTTCCTGTTTATTTCTTTTACTATTCTGAAAGCCTTTGAAGTACATAACAGTGAGTTCCAATGAGTTGGAACCTACTGTTTCCCCATTGTGTACTTCTTTTTTTCTTGTCTTCTACCACAGAGCCAGTATTTTCTGGCTTTGACAAAATATACAGTGTTCACTCGTTTTCTATGACAAAGGCAACATTTCCATTAGCTTGCTAATGCCAAAAAGCCACTGGTGAAAAAGAAAATAGTGTATGCACAGGTGCAGCATTAGAAAGAAAAAAATAGCTCAAACATTGTGCAGATATGTTCTGAATATTAATAAATGGACTTGTTTGTGTGTGTCAAGACATCCATACAACCACTGCTGTTATGCAAATTGACAACTACAGGATAGGGAAAAGCCACTCCTGGTTCTTATTATGCACATCTTCATGTGGGTACACATGGAAGAAAAAGGTTGTTTTTCTTCAACATAAGGATTTTAAAAGTCTAACAGAAACCTCCTTTAAAAAAAAAAAAAAAAGTTAAAAACAACAATCAGATATTCCAGGTGTGTTCTAACCCTGTAGCTTTCTTATGCAAGGTCTAATTGGAGACAGAGCAGAATAAAAGACATATTAAAAGACAAAATATAAGTATGTTGGCATTTGCTTCTACTTTGAGGTTTAAGCAAGATTAATTTGGACTTGATAACTACTTACTCCATGACAGAGTTTATATTATTTTCCTACCTTATCTCTTTTTTCCATCTGTGTGGTAGGAAATTATATGTCACCCCTTCATAAGAGGATGCTTTGGTATGGGAAGGAACATATTCCTTATGAAGCATGACTTACATGGGATTGCAGCAAAGAAATACTAGGTACACCATGCACCATTACAATGGAGCAACCTCAGGACCTACTGAGAGTTTGGATTTCTAGAAATTATCATCATAATTCAAATACAGAATTTATTAACATGATGTTGGAGGATCTAATCTGTATGTTTAAAAACAGTAGCAAGAGACTTAAAAAAAATACTTTCCCAAGCCAAGCCTCATTTTATGTCAAAATGTTTGAGATAAACATGGGATTTATCTCATCTAATGTTGGGTGTCTGTATTCTAAGCTTATATTACTCTTCCTTAAGGCAATGATGAGAGTAGGCAAATTTAGGGCATAAAGTCTCCAGCCTGTATTAGTCAAATGAACTGTGCCTTGAAGTGTCTGCAGAAGTCCTCAGGATAAATAAGTACAGACCATCTACATTTCATCAGACAAAAACATCTAATAAGATTAAGCTAAATATAGTATTAGAAGAAGCAGATGCTAAAAACTCTCTGGAAGGGTTCCTATGGAGCCTCAGATTCCATGGTTTTCTAGACTGTGATGTTAGTATTCTTGCCTTACTCCTGTTATGAGTCACATGGTATGTCATTCCAGCTAAGTCCACTCATGGCACAGAGTCAGTTCTATGGGAAGGAGAAGCAGAAGGTGAGTTCCATGAGTAATCTGAAAGTCTCCTAAATTTCTGGGTCAGTTCTCTGTTACTTGTTTCTTCATTCACCTCAGGATTTTTAACCACACAATTTCATTATTACTATAGCTAATGTTTGTATTATTTATTCTCTCTCTTATCCTTTCTTCCCTGTCTGTGAATAGCAGATCAGTCTATGCATTGCCCCTTAGACTACGTAGTACCTGTGTTGAGAACCTGACATTCACCAGAAATCTGTGTTCCTCATATATTGATCTGTTGCCCTTCCGTAAGACATCAGGATGAGCAAGTGTCCCCCATTCCTCCACCTCCCTTTCCCCAAGAGGAAAGAATTTCTGAGTTGTTTGAAGACTTCGTCTGATTTTTCATCTTGTTCAAGTGGCCTGAAACAAACCTTCAGCACAATGTCAACATTCATATCTTGACCCAAAAGAGAAGTGTGTTTTATTAGGGAAAAGGTACAGCAATAATAATTCCCAACTAATGAGCTCAGCTTTGTGAAAAGGTTTACTGTGATTTATTAGATGATATACAAGGCTGCACAACAAAAAAATCTGGACTCTGTGCCCCATTGGCAATTCACTTGCTGTTTGACCTTGAATAGTTTTTTTGCATACCTGTCTTTAAGTTCATGAAAAGATGAAAAACATTTTCGCTTTGCTTTCAATTTAAAACAGCACTCAGAAAACCTGACTTCTTGTATTTGTTTGAATATTATATTGAAGCAGCAGTCTTTCTGAAAATTTGAAGGAGCTGTGTTCAGCAAACATTTTAAAAGCTGTATTTTTTAGGGTACATTTTGTTCTTTCTAAGCTTAAGTGATTACAAAATGTTTGTAAATTTGTGTTCCTAGAGTCTCTTTAGTAAATATGCTTACATCTTTTCAGACCATAAAACTCCTTCTGGCTGCTAAATTAGCAGAATCCTAGAAGAGTTCAGAAAAAATATTTTCTTTCAAAGACTTACCAGGAGTTAATCAAATATACATTTTATTTCTCTGTAGGTGACAAATTTAACAAATGCCAGTTTATTAACAGGTAGAATAATATGTATGGGAAATAGAGGTTTCTTTCTGTTGTTTTCTCATTAAATTCTGCATTAGGAAACAAATATATTTGTTTTCTATATATCATCTTGTATATACATATAGGCATTTGGATCTTCATCGTGAATCAAGGTAAACAACAAAGGCTATGCGATGCATTAATGAAAGAAGCTGAAATCTCAGTTGAACAATGCAGCAGCAAGCAACAGAAAAATTCTACTTAGTACATGAAACAAGGTGAAAAATAAAGATTAGCCAATTTATGGCAGATACAAGAAATTACAATGATTAAATACAAATAATAAAACTCTGTAAGATGCTATAAAATAATAAACTATTCTACATGTAATATTATTGAAAAACAGTATTTGAAATAGTTACCTCTTGATAACCAAATGCCAGTAATCAAGAAATTGTCACTTCATTTTCCTTAATTCACTCCATTTTCCTTAATTGTTTCTGTGCCCTTTACACTTTTGCATACTCTCTGTTATTTTGTCATTTCTAATGGGTTTAAAGAAAATATCTGATCAGAAAGCAAGTATTATAATCTCTGATTACCTTCCTCCCTCCATTCAAAATTCTGTCTGGATGACTGAGCTGAGTTCATTAACTCTAGAATCTGACATCACATTTACTTCACGTATAAAACATATGGGAGGGATCTTCAAAAGTTAGATCTCTAAGTAGCATGTTATTTGCAAAAGTTTGTGAGCATATTTTAAAGGATTCCTCTTTCACTTATGCAATAGTTACAATCACTTTCATAGAGACATTATGAGCTTAGTCTTAAAGTCTCTCCTGAAATACTGATGAAGGCAAATCAGGCTTGACTAAGACATTAGCCTTCTACAATGAGGTGACTAACTCTGTGAATGAGAGGAGAGTAGTGGATATCATTGACTTTGACTTTACTAGGGCTTTGAACACAGTTTCACATAACATTCTCTTGGACAAGGTGATGAAGCACAGGTTACGTGAGTGCACAGTGGAGTGATTGACATTTGGACTGAATGGCTAAACCCAGTGGATTTTAACTAGTGACACAAAATCCAGTTTGAGGAAAACTAGTAGCAGTGTACCCCAGGGGTTGATACTAAGGCCAATAAGGTTCAACTTCTTTCTTAATGACCTGGACAATGGGATACTGTATACCCTCAGCAAGTTTGCAGATGGTATAAAAAGGGGAAGAATCAGATGATTGTGGTGGAATAGCCTCGGCTAGTGCACAAATACACCCCTCCCCCTATTGTCCACCTCCCCCAACCCTACCCCCAGCAGCATAGGGAAAGAAAACAGAAAGGAGAGGAACAAGCGAGTTAATGATTTGAGATAAAAAAAGTGATCATTTCTTATCTGGAATATTGCATCCTGATCTGGGGTCCTCAGCACAAGTAAGACAGACCTGTTGGAACAAGTCCAGAGGAGGGTCACAAAGATGATCGGAGGGATGGAGAACCTCTCCAACAAAGATAGGCTGAGGTGGTTCAACCTGGAGAAAGGAAGGTTCCAGGGACATCACATTGTGGCCTTCCAGTACTTAAATGGTACTTATAAAAAGAAGGGAGGGACTTTTTACATAGACATAGTGATAGACAAGAGAGAATGGTTTTAAACTAAACAAAAACAAAGGCAAAAGCAAAAACAAAAACAAAAAATTAGTTGTTAGCAGGAAGATATATACACAGAGGGTGATGAGGAACTGGAACAGATTGCACCATCCCTGGAAGTGTTCAAGACGAAGTGCGATGAGGCTCTGAGCAACTTGATCTAGTAGGTAGTGGCCCTGTCCGTGGCCAGGGTGGGTTGCAGCAGGATGATATTTAAGGTGCTTTCCTGTCACCGAGACACACAAAGAAATCACACGCAGACAAGAGATTTTCGCAGAGGTTCTTCTGATCCAGCTCCCAGCTGAAAGAGCGGAGAGAAGAGACCCCTTTGTTTATTCTTTTACTTTTATACATTTGTGGGTCTAGCAGAAGATTGGCTTTTTGGGGTTTCCACTCCTCAGCTTCAGTGGCCAGACGAATTGTCAGTTACAATTGTTTTCAGGTTAGAAATATGCAAACAAAGGACAGAGAATGAAAAACAAAGGATTTGTTTATATTACTTCTGTGGGAAAGGTAGAAAACTGCTCTTAATATTGTACAATAACTAAAAAGATCTGACTCCATTTATGAAAATCAAAAGGCTAATAAAGAAACTCATAAAAACCAGGGTAACACTTTCCAACCCAAGCCTTTCTATGATTCTATGATTTGTAGTGTGAAGATGCCAGACAGGCATATCAGACTTTTCTGTGCTACTGCATAAGGGTGCTTTTGTGCTCTTTTGTGTACCTCCCATAAACTCTTCAAAGCTGTACTTCAATACCAAAATTCTTATTAAATGGGTCAGAATAACTGCTATTTACTGATGTGTATTTTGAAGATCAAGTTGCCAGAATAAGGATCCATAAGGACAAATTAATACTGGAGTTTATTTCACAAAAAAAAAAAAAAAAAAAAAAAAAAAAAAAAAAAAAAAAAAAATCAATTTTAAAACACAAGTTTGTTCTATTTAGCATAAATAAGACCACTATATATATATGTGTGTATATATATATATATATATATATATCCTTCTATTATACTGTTCACATATTGTGAGTCCTGAGCATAATAAGGCTACCATTCCCTAAAACATAAAAGTGTGTCAGAAGTAATATTCTCCTCCTTTTATAGATATGCTGGTATACTGTACACCTATTGAGCAATACTTATAAAAGTAATGTTTCAGAGGTAGCATGTTTAGCCTTCATCTCATTCATATAATGGCCACTATAAAGCAATTTTCAAACTAGCTACCTCATTGGTCTTTTCTGCTAGCTCTGTTTTTATGGTTTTATATATCAAAAAAAGAAAAATGGTAATAATATTGCAGCATTGGTAAACTCTTCCCTAGGTCCATAGTGATTTATTTCTTGAGAGAATGTTGTATTCATTCTGATAAATTACATAAAAATGCAATTTTAGCTTCCTAGAATATTGAGGACTTGTATTTTCAGATTCCTTAACAGCATTGTATTTTAGTTCCTTGATGACCTGAATTTCATTAACAATTTTCTTAAACTGTATGTACTGTTGACTCTTAGTTTCCACTCAGTCATATCCCTTAGTTAATTTTGTTTGTCCACATTACAAGGACTTTGTAGTGTTCTGAAGCAGTAATAGGTAAAATCAGGAGACTCATTCAGCTGGTAAACTGTCAGTCTGTCATAACTTGAATATTGATTTTGGGGGGTTGGTGACATTCCCTAGATATATGTGTCAAGTTTGTTGACAGAGAGCTCTATACTTAATTGAATGTGATGTCTGTATGTAAAGTGATGAAGTATGTCAGTGATGTATATTCTCTTCCTCCCCTTCCCTTCAGCCCCTTACAAGATACTCAATCGAGTGTTACGAAATTCCACACTGCTCTTACAAAGCTTTATTTAACTTCGTAAATTGAAAAGCTGGGTCTGCTCTAACATGATTTCCTCACAGGTATGCCTTCAGTGGCTTGTGAGACAACAAACAAGTCCTGCCCTTTCAAAGTCTCGTTCATTTCTCCTGAATGTTTATGTGAAAGATAAAGGTGGTTCTCAGATGGCATAAAACTTATAGGAAATATATATTTTCCTCAGTGTTCCTAAATCACAGATAACCATCTTACAATCATGCCAGACCTTGCCTATTTAAATTATGAGAAAGGAATGAGAGGCCGGGGGACTTTCTTCAGATATCATCATATTTGATCCTGCAGAGAAATTTAGGTGTCTTTCAACAGTACTTTTTTCTGATTATTATTTTGACTCTTACTTATCTAAGAGTAAGAACTGTTGTTCTTAACCATGAAAGACACCAGTATCTCTTTCTAAAAAGCTGGTGGAATATTCCTGGCTTGTGTCTAGTCTTCTTTGCCTCAAATAATGAATAAATTGATATGTTTTCAAAACTAGCTTGTCAGGTTTCACTTCACCTTCCTGTTTATCAGAGTTGCCTCTCACGGGTTTCAGAGGTTTTTTGTAAAACTAATACTTGAAATTATATTAAAAAAAATGTACATTTGCAGATATATGCAAAGGGAAATTGTGATGCTGCAATATCCCACTAAATAAGAGAAAATATGTATCAGAATAATATATCTCTATCTGGAAATGCAGAGTAGGCTCAGCAGGCAGGTGAAACTCATTGCTTTAGACAGCAATTAATATCCTTTCACTAGCCAGGAAAATGTATCCATGTTCCAACAGAAAGTTGATAGAAACAAGGACAAAGGGAACCAACTGACTAACAGAGAGTGATAAAGGTAAGGAAAGGAATTACATTCCCATCATGAAAAAGAAGGAAGTGGTTGCACCCTGCTCCAGCAGAACTGGTATCAGCACAAGTCAAACCTGGTGATCAACAGCTCATTGAGTGGTGTTAGGAAACAGAATAGAATTCCTAACACAGAAGAGAATACGAGAACATCTCTTAATTAATAATGAAATTGTACAAGGTAGTGAAGCCACCTGGCTAGCAGTGTGAATTTCCATTTTCAAACCATATAGCTGTAATAGCCCATCAATATAGCCATCAGTAATAGCCCATCAATATAGCCATCAGAGAATTTTTTATTTTATTGATAAATTTAAATGGGAAAGGGATCTTCCAGAAAACAGGAAGAAGTCACAATGCGGCTGGAGCTAACCCAAAATACAGTACAAAAAGAAAAACAATAGCACTTTAATTCTGTAATACTAATCTGGTATCTGAAACTATGTGTTTGATCATCTTTAAATGCAAATATAATTTCCTTTCTAAAAATCTGCATTCAAATCTAGGATTTTTCAGCAAAGGAAGTTTGAGTCATAGCCATTTTATATTAATGTGTTTTCCTGTCTCTGTCTCTATTCTAAAATATTAGTATCTACACTAACATGAGAATTTTTTACCAAGTTCTTAATAACCATGTGAATTTAAATTTCTGTGGAAAAAAAAAAACCCAAATGTTTAACACAGTGAGTAAAAGAATAAACTTCAAGAATTCTTTATCTGATGTGAGTTTGAAAAGACAAAACTTATGTTATTAGACCCTCGATGGCTGAAATTCTGAGGGATTACAACTGACAGGCAATAACACTGACTGAAATTTCTGTGCTGGAGGCTGCACCAACTCTGAAGAAAATATACTGTTTAAAAAAAGATAGTGATTGTACTAGGAATCCAAATAGGCTTTCTAAAATCTCTATGCTTTAAAGAGAGTTTGACATTTAAAAATTTAACTCCTTTGCAAAGTAACATATTTTCTGATGTGCTTTAAGTACTTTATGTGTTCAGTAAATGCCATAATGCCATTAATTCTCTTTGCAGAGACATGCAATATTTTTCCTGTTATCAAGAGGGACCACACTGTTGTGCAACACACTGTGGTGTGTTTTGCTGAGCACTGGAAATCTGGAGTAGACTGGCCTGTAAAAATTCAAAACTAATTGCTTGGAATTTAGGATTCAGTGAATGCTTACACCTCAAGTAACAAATTTTCAGGTTATACAAATCTTTTTTCTTTTTACCTAGTTACTAATTTTGAAAAGCATATCGCCCTTTTAAAATAATTTTAATGTGGAAATTTTCAGCACCTTGGTATTTTTATCACATGACTAAACCAAGCAGGTTGCTAAGCAACCTTCTGCAGCCAGGGGAAAGCACAGGCACTCTGAAGAGAAGATTTATGTTGGTGACTGTAATACCAAGAAAAAAATAACAGAATATCTAAAATCCTTCATTTTTTAATCCCTTTGAGCCAAAGGGTTAAAAAATCAAGAGTCATTTGAGAAACTGTTGCACCCACACAAATTTGGACATAAACTTTCAGGGAAAATAAATGGGCAAATATTTTTTTTATCACATTATTGCAGCCTTGAAGTATTTCTTTTTGGTGTTGCTATGGTATTTACAGAAGGTTTTGAATATGAGGATCCTCCTCAGTTAAATGAGGAGTATGCAGATACCTACTTGCTTCTTCTTGCAGCGATAACTGGCAAAAATGAGGATGTGCCAGGGTCACCAGGCTGACTGAGGGCAGCTGGCACCAGGCACAGAGCCCTGTCCAGCCCCCATGTGTGCTCAGGCTGCCTGGGCAAGGAGGGCTGACTGCAGACACCGCAGCTCTGAGCAGCTCCCAGAGAACCAGGTAACCTGGCACAAGGCCCCTTCTGCTGGCAAACACCCTCCCTGCACCGACTTCTTTGCTGCAGCACAAGCATCCAAGCAATGGGATTTGCGACAGGACAAGATTAGTTTTAATCTCCATTTAAACAGTTGTTCAGATCCATTTTCAAGTCCAAATTTACCCACCATAAACAATGCTAATACAATACCACATATTCAGATGTGTGTCACACATGGGCTGGAGCATGCTGGAGTCAGATCATTGCCTCATGGAGGCTGAGTACATTAAACAAATACAGATGCCAATATACCATCCACCCCCTGACCGGGAGGCCGGCTTTATCGGGGAGCTGCCCTGTGCTTTGAATTAGAGCAGCCTACAAGAATTACACGTGGAAAACACAGATCATGGGATCCAGATCCTTTCATACTGCATCACCCACTAGCACACCACAGTGCAGAAAATCAGATCCTGTGCCAACTTGGATGGTGGGTTTCCTAGCACTCTAATAATATATGTTAATAATAAGACCCTAGGTGGGTAATTAAATGAAATTCAATTTTACAGTAGCGCAAAAAACAGTAGAAGACAAAACAGTTGACAGTCAGTGAGTGTCAGAGACAGATAAACCAATCCTGTGAAACAGTAGCCTGAATAGATTAAAGCTATTTGAAATTTTAAACAAAATAAATTTCTGCTGCTGTTTTTTTTGATTCTTGCTGTCTACAAAAAAAAGTGAAAATATGTGCATTTTCATTGTACATGTACAGGTTTGCAACATGATTTTATTTTCTTATATGGAATAACTAACACTCTACAAATTTGGTAATGACTCAAAAAATGTAATCGCATCTTGTTAATATTAGCTCTGTAGTTAACCTATAAGATCCATTATTTATATGTTGCCATCATTTCCTTGAAATTTCGTTCTGTCTCTGCTTGTTGATAATTTGGTTGGGTTGGAAGGGATATGAAATATCCTCTAGTTTCAACCCCCCTGCCATGGGCATGAACACCTCTCACTAGACCACATCGCTCAGACTTGCATCCAGCCTGGCCTTGAGCACTGCCAGGGATGGCACTTCCACAGCTTACCTGGGAAACTTGTTCCAGTGCCTCACCATATTCACAGTAAACAATTTTTACATAGTATCTATCTAATCTAAACCTACGCTCTTTCAGTTTGAAGCCATTGCTTCTTGCCCTGTCACTGCTTGTCCTTGTAAAAAGACCCTCTTCAACTTTCTAATTTGCTTTCCATTGGAAATATGCCTTTATTTTCCATAAATATTTCCCATAATTTCCTTTTTTAAACTATCGATATTTCTGCAACTCTCTGATGTAAATCAAAAGTTTATCCAACTCATAATTACATTTAAAAATGCCCTGTTTCTCAGAAAGAAAGTTTAGCTTCAGATTCACTGGGGCAATTCATTTCAACCTATAACTTCTGAATGAACTTTAGAATACTTTGGATAAATCAATAAGAGTGCTGATGACAAGAGAACCCTTGCCCTGCTTCTCACTTGTACTGCACCTTACTTCACAGGTCAGATTCTCCCATGAAGTACCTCTGCTCTGTGAAAGAGAAAACTACTTTCAATTTCAAGTTGATGAATGCCTAACAAAAGTTAATTAATTTGACCTCAGAAAAACATTGTTTGAGAGAGGAATGGTCCTGGAAACTACCAAACAAAGAGGAGGTGTTGCTTTCTCTAGGTTGTTTGCAGCATTAGTGACAAGGACAAGAACTGCTACCTCTACATCTCCTGTTACTCCCGCCTCCAAGATCTGTCACTACTCCTGTACACCTCAGTGTTTCAGGCAGAACACGTTCTGTCACAGGTCTACCTGAGGTAACCTAAGAACTAGCAGTTATTTATGTAAAGAAATATTATTCCCCTCCTACATGTTGGAGAAATTATTGGGGTGAATTAATTTGCCCAAGTTCACTAAGGTCCTCAGTGACTGAAGAGGAAAAAAAGTTCTCTCCCCTTATGTGTCTAAATCCAATACCCTACTCTCAGCCACAAAGCATAACTTGTTAAAATGGTATCAGATCTGTTCTGATAGGAAGGAAAAATCACCTGGAGCCATACACAGAGGCTTGTTTATAATCATCTGGGACAGGATGGCAGATTGCTAACCCAGCTCTGTACACAGAAACCTGAAAGATAAGAGAGAGCGCAGACATTGTATCTGTTCTCCCGGCCACTTGGTTCTTTAGAGACTTCATTTTGCAGACTGCTAAGAGGATGTCTTGCAAGCTGAGGTCACTTCAACTTAGCTCCCAGCAGTGTGGTAAATCAGATCCTGTCTATGTAGCACAATACAACCTCTCATTTGGAAGAAAAATCTATGCTTAATAATCTATCAATGTGAAGAGAACACTGCAGAGGGAAATGCAGACCATTGTGCCTGTGAGAGATGACAGTTCAGCTTGCAGCAGAAGTAGATCTAGGAGTGAAGTACACAAGTCCTGCATTCATCTCCCTGAGTGATAATTCTAAAACCTATTTTGCCACCAGTGAGTGTTATTTCTCTGCTGCGGAGAATCAAAGAAAAAAGAATGATAGCACTATAATAATCAGCAACTTGTTACTTCCCATAAGAGGCTGAGAGTGAACTTCAAGCAGAGTTTTTAATAATGCTTCCATTCTACTGAGGGAAATCCCAACTTCTTTTGCAACCATGAGTGTTCCTGCTGCTGAATTCAGTGGGGCTAAGATTTCATCCATGATTGTTTAATTGTGACAATGAGCAATAGTATGAATATTTTCAAGAGCTCAGTTCTCAGTGCTGGTTTTTCTTAAAAAATGGCACTTTGCTGCAATGCTTAAGGAGAAATCAGCCCTTTAGAAAATATAGCTAAAATGGACTACTAAGTTCAAATTGATAAAAGACTTCTGGCATTTGGATTTGCAATATGTTAAATTAGATTGCAAACTACAGGGATCAGGAGCTAAAAATGTCAGGGTAAACTGAGTGACAGCTATCTTGTACCTAGGGTCTTAATATCTATAAATGGTAATAAAGCATTAGTTTCTTACTTTAACAGAGTTTGTACATCTACAGGCCAGGGTCAGGATGCTCAAATTCTTGCTGCTCTGAAGGGAAGCTGATCTTTGCTGATCATCAAGTGAAGTGAATATGCATCAGGATTTCTGGTATGCAAAGCAGGGGCTATAATTAAAAAAGCAGCAGCATCAACAAATAATCATAAGTAATATTCATAAACCTTTTAGAAAAGTTCTACTATGTAAAGAATAACTGGTATTAGAAACAGACCCCTTATCTCTGGAAAACACATTTGTTAGGCTTATAAACAAGATATAAATTATGTATACCCTTGCTGCTGTGACAAAATACAACAAATACATTAAAAAAACATTTCATTAAATTTTAAATAAATTGCAATTTAAACTCATGAGGAGATTTTTTCTTTCAAGAGGGTTTTTTAAAAAATATATAACTTTGTTTTATCCTTATATGGCAAAAGTTGCTGCCAACTCCTTCAGAAAAAAATATTACCATTAATGCTGTAAAAAAAGAAAAAATAATGACTCATATAGCCACTAGGAAAAATATTTTTTTCCAGTGAACAAGATTAATGGCCCTCTGCCCTGGCCATTACATGGTGTTAGAACAGCAATTTGCAATAGCAATCACCAAATTTTTTGCCCACAATTTTGAAAAACACAAAGTACTTCTCAATAGCACACAAAACATTTCAGTCTTCATGATTTGGCCGAGAGGTTAGAAAGTTTTCTTTTCCTCCAAAACACTTGAGTTTTCCTAATTGCTGCTGTAGCTCTGCTAGCATAAACCACTTTCTTTCTGTGTCATTTTCATCTTATATGACAGTGACATTCGAGTAATATAAAACTTTATGATTATTTTTTCCTTTTGACTGATCTTTCTGTGCTTTCCCTTTTCTCCTCATGTTTATCACATCTTTTCATCCTCCATATTCTATACTACTCCCTCCAAATCAGACAAAATTCTCTTCTCTGCTGCTCTTTTTAGGTAAACAAAGACTTAGAAGAACATTCCAAAAAAATGGTAGCGGCAGCATTTGCTCTCTGACGACAGTTTTTGCAAAGAAACCCCAGGTAGTATAGTCTACAATATTGTTATTAATATCTTCTACCTACAAAACCCATTTAATTTAGGGGAAAAGAAGTCTTTAAGTGGATTTTTCAGATTTTGCATGTTACATCAGTTAACATATAATTTTCCTGACCAATCAGGTGCATCTGTGAAAGGTCAGAGGTTCTGGATTGCAGCAAACTAAGGCCATTTGGATCTTCTGTTCTGACAGACTCTATAGCAGCTGAAGCAAAGCAGGGTAACTAGTTTTGTTGTAAAAAGTATAGCAGATCTAAAACATGCTTTCAAGATATACAACAGCTTTATCCATTTAATCTTATTCACTCCAAAACAGAACCTTATAAAGTAAGAAAAAAAAAAATTGTAGGCCCATTCATTTGAGTCAAAGGCTTCCTTTACATCAAAGTATAATAAATGTTTCATGCTTCTTGTTGTTTCAGTGGTCATGTGTACAACTGAGAAAGGCTAAATACAGTGTTTGAAGCTGGTCCTTTGTCACAAAGCTGTATGTTGCAGGTGGAATGAAATTACCTTCAAAAGAGATTTTCAAAGCCACTAAGCATTGGCCTAACACTTTTTTGACCGAAGCTAATAGACACTGCAGGCAGAACTGAGGTATAATGGTCTCTCTGACAGTTTAGGCTGATAGGCTGAAGAAGCCACGGGGGAATTAAGCACTTAGATTGCAGAAAAGTAGTGTCAAAAGATATACCAAAATAAAATCCCAGTAATTAAATTACAAATGCTTATTTGAAAGAAGCATGCCTAAGCACTGTTGATATAGTTCAGAAAAAAATGTTTTGACTGGGACAAGTGAGTGTTCCTGTGTGAAAAACATGAGTTATGGCTAAAATAAAGTGTTCCCACAGTAGCTGCAGGAATCCCTGGTGAATACTACAGGGTAGGGAGACTGAGATCCATTTTCTAAGATTTGAGAGCGTTGCCTTATTTCAGAAATCAGTAAAAAATTATTGTTTTTTATTTCTCCAAATAAACTTTAATATTAAGTTGAGGTAATTTGATATTTTATGCATTTGCTTGGCTTTATTAAGAAAGATGGACTACAATATGTCAATTGTTGAGTTTTAGACAATTCAGTTCAATGTTATTTTATTCTAATATTCAGAACTACTCTGAAAGGATTTCTGCTGAAGGTAAGTGAAGGTTTTCTGACCCTTTTGTTGAAAGTAGAATTATATTTTAGACAAAAGGAAAGTATTAATTCAAAAATTTTGAAGGAGGGAACATTTTAGCACAACCTATATTGTAGAATAATAATTCCAACTTTCACTTTGAACAGTGGCCTAAGAACCAACATGCTTTGGGCCTTCATTTGTTTTACCTATAGTAAAGAAAAATCTTTTTCTAAGAATGACAGGGAATCTGGAATTTGCACCAATGTTCACTCTCTGATAAACTGAAACCTTATGGAACACTGAATGTTCCTTTAATGTGAAACACATAAAGAATATAATTTTTCTCCTGGCCTGAAAAAAAAAATAAAATTGTACACCACTTCTAATTTTATAGAGTATTTGAAATTTCTACCTGTAACAGTATTCAGAATGACCTCCCGTCCCTCTGACAACCTTCAGGCATTAACAACTCTAACTAGAAAATCTAGTTTGAAATGACATTGTGCAGTTCTTCTGCTCTGAATTGCAACACACTGGTTTTCACTGAAGCATTCTTGACTTAGAGTCATAACATGGAACAATGAATATTGCTTAAATTATTTATTTAGGACAAAAACATAAGGAGAAAACAGACTTTATACCGACAGCACAGAAAGGAGCAGTCAACCACGTACACAACCAAAACCATAAAATGAGCCTAAAATGTCTAAAGTGGATGGATGGATGGATCTCCTGAAAAGTCTCATGAAGTTTTCCTTGATTTAAAAAATTATAAACTTATTTCTGCATAAATGAGAGAGAGAGAAAAAGTTCTCTGGAAACATCCTTCTTCTTCATCCATCATTCTCAAGTGTTGAATACTTTTAAAACTTTTCTTGATGAATCAATATTGTAGCAATATTTTAGTATCATTGGAGACAAAAAAAATCATTTAGACTTTCCACTGCAAGCCTATAGGTTCTTGTCTTCAACCACCATTAATCTCTGTACCATGGACACTTAGTGACATAGGTTTTTAACCATCTCACTTTATAAAGTTGGATCAATATATTTGTAAGTTATTAATAGTATTTTAAAAATGTGAAATTTGCAGAGTTTTAAGGAGACAACACAGTTAAATAGCAATTTTATATAACTCACAGGGGCAAATAAAATCTTCCTACAAAAAATTCAGTTGTTATATATTAATTATATTACTAATACTGTTTTAAGAAGGCTTGCAGAAAAATTATTGAGTTGGCTAATTACTAATAGCAGAGCAGAATGTTTGCTTTTATTTGGAGTGGATTTTAAAGTGAATATCCTGAGATCAGCAGTGCAACATGTTATTATTCAATTGTTCACTTATTTGTTACATATGCATCTCTTCTTTCCAATCAGAAAAATCCATACCTGTCCGTAATAAAGAGTAAAAACCACAGAGAATAGCAGTCTTTTCAAAGTTTTTTTCTAAAAAGAGAGACTATTGGAAATTTTCTAATCTAGTTAGTAACTTGATAATTGTTACAGTTTTAATTTGCAGAAATGTAGTCATTTTTCATTTATTAATGGTGAGAAAAAATGTTTCCAGTGTGTGTTTCTATGTTTTATTTTTTCACATTCTATAAAATCTTCTTCACATCAGGTGAGGTATAGACCTTATTTTCCATTAACAGATAACTTCTGGGAGTGCTCAGATTGAAACTGCAGCATTTACTTATCCTGGAGCTTTCCTCTCCCCCCAGTATGAACCTAGTTGCAGCGGTAAAATGCTAACATCTCACATCATTTCAAATCTAATTTCTTTCACCTTCCAAGTAATCTGTAGGTATTCAGACAGAACATATTTCCACTTATCAGTTTCAAGGATTCTAAAGTTTCTATTTTTTTCTTTTTTTTTTTTTTGCTTCATATATTTTTCTGTACTCCAGATGTTACCCTGCAATGCAAGTACAGAGAGACAAATAGAAGAGTTTTATTTGTCTATTAGAAAAATAGAAAAGCATTATTTATCATTTGCTTGTAATTTGGATAATTTTCATATTAAGATTTGATTTTTCCTATTTCCAAAACCCTAATCAATTTAATATCTCCCCTAGGATCTTGTACATGTGCATAAAGCATATACTAAGATACTACAAATTAATTAGAATCTTATAATCTCATTGCCAAATTCCAATTCACAGTCCGAACACTGGTAAATTAGGTTCATGTGAAATAGGAATAATATTTCTAGTTATCTGTTGTTATCTCTCTGATATATGAATTTTCCAAGGAGAATAAACCAACAAGACCTTGCAGTTTCAACCCACTGGCCATGGGCAGGGACACCTTCCACCACACCAGAAGTCGCCATACAACCTGAACTCGAACACATCAAGAGGTGAGGCATCCACTACTTTGGGCAACCTGTGTCAGTGCTTGACCACAATCAAAGCAAGGAATTTCTTCCTAATATCTAATCTAAAGGTATCCTCTTTAAAAGTGTTACTCTTTACAATACCTGAAAAAAAGTCAAAGGATCCTTCCAGTAGGCCCCCTTGAGGTACTGGAAGCTGCTAGAGTGTCTCCAGAGCCTTCTCTTCTTCAGCCCCACCTCTCTCACCCAGTCCTCAAAGGAGAGGGGCTCCATGCCTCCGATCATCCTCATGACCCTCCTCTGGACTTGCTTGAACAGATGCATGTCCTTCTCAGGTGGAATCATCAGAACTGGATGATCACACAAGAACCAGGGATCACACAAGAGTTGGGGAGAGGGGAAGAATCACCTCTCTCAAAATGCTTGCCACAGTTTTGATGCAGGCCATGGTAGGGCTGAGAGTGCATATTGTGCACATTCACAGCTCATTTTTTGGTTTTTATCTACCAACATCCCCAAGGTTGCTTTCTGCAGGGTTGCTTTCAATCCACTCACTGACCAGCCTCTATCCATGTTGGAGCTTGCCCTAACCCAGGTGCAGGACCTTGCCTGAGCTGAACTTCATGGGGTTCGTATGGGCTCACCTCTCACATCTGTCAATGTCCCTGTGGATGGCATCCCATCTCTACAAACCAACTGAAAGTGCACTCCATCCCACTGTCTATATCCCTGACAAATACGTTAATACTCATCCTGATGCTGACCAGAGAGGGAGATGCTTATCACTGCTCTCAGCCTGAACATTGAGCCACTGACCATAACACTTTGAGTGTGATCATTCAGCCAATTCCTTATCCACCAAGTGGTTCATCCATCAAATCCACATCTCTCTGGTTCAGAGACGAGGATGTCATACGGGACAGTGTTGAATGCTGGGACAGTGTCAAATGCTGTGCACAAATTTATTGTCCTCAAAAGCTGTAACCCTACTGTAAAAGTCCACCAAGATTGCCAGGCATCATTTGCCCTTAGTGAAGCTGTGTTGACTGTCAACAGTCACCTGTCACTTTTCCATATGCCTTAGCATGGTTTCCAGGAGGACCTTCTGCATGATCTTGAAAGGAACAGAGGCAGGACTGACTAGCTTGTATTTCCCTGGATGTTCCTTTTTTTCCTTCCTAAAATTGGGGGTTATGCTCTCTTTTCCAGTCATTGAGAAGTTCACCAATCTGTCATGACTTTTTAAATATGATAGATTACTGGCTTAGCGACTTCATCTGTCATAAAAACAATGACAGGTTGTCGTTTGGAGTTCACAACCGATGAATCAAGCCACTCCTTTAGTTTCTCTCCTGTACTCTGTCTGTAGAGGAATTACCATTGTAGTCCTTATTAACTTGTTCTGGCAGATGTCAAGACCAGTTATTTAGAAAAGAATATAAAACTATGACACATAATCTAATATACAATCATATCACTTGAGGTTTTTCTCTGATCACATATTTCAATCTAGAAGAATATTATTTTATGCTTGCTGTTAAATCTCCTGTATCTTCTATATCTTTAATAGCCAGTGACAACGTTTCTGTTATCCTCACGCTTATAAATGTATATGAAGTACTGCAAGCTAAGAGCAAGCCATTAATACTCAGTAATTTGTTCACTAAAATAATTTACTGAATTTCAGATTTTTTTAATGACTTTATAAAAGTAAGTTCACCTCTCTCTGGTATTTTTTCTTAATCTGTATTGGTTTAAATATATTCTTTGTCTTCAACCAAACAATACTGCATGACTCAGTACAAATTATGAATTATTATATCCTGCAGGAAAATAATTTAATGTGTAATATATTATTCTTTGTTGATATTGTACAATATATAGCTAAAAGATAAAACTGTATCTTAATTGCACTGTGTTATTCATTACATCACAAAGTTTCTTCTTATCTTAAAGACACACCTGTGTGTATCTTGCCCTCATCACTGAGGTACCTTGCTAATTTTGCAGCCAGAGACACTTCGGAAACATTCCGAAGATGAGAAATGCTCCTGCTCTCTCACAATGTTGTGGTATAGGACTTGGTATTCCCAAAATAATAAAATTACTCCATAATAAGCATTTCCCTTTCTAGATATTCTTTCATAAGTTTGTTTGGTTTTCTCTTTTTCAAAAGAAAACTACACAACATATTTAGAAACTGAGGTAGTAATGAGAAAAATTGAGATACCATATGGTTTTCTAATTTCAGAAATATCTATCTCATATTGACTCAAGTCTCACCAGTAGCAATACACTTGTGTTAAATCACAACTAACTTTGAAATCATAACCCATTTTCTGGAAAGGTGAGTTCCTTTTTTTTGAGTGCTACATTACCATAAATATTATATGATAAATACATAAAATTTATGTAGCTTGAATATTATTTTTTTAATATTTCCCAAAAATCTGCTTAGTCACAGGCAACGTATATAAAGGACAGCTTCAGTAGAAGTTATCAGTTAATGTTCATCTTTCTTTTAGCAGATTGATGCTGACTTCTAATCACTGTATTATTTCAGACTTTTTCTGTGACAGAAATTCATTCACACCTTCCTAGTCTAATTTTAGGATATTTTTCTTTATAATGTTCATACCTCTTTGAACTTTCTCACCAGTAAATTAGTCTTCTTTTGAAACACTCTTAAACAAATACGCTGCTGCTTGATTTTTTTGTTTGCTTGTTTGTTTACCACTTTTTCTGTTCATTGTTGACCCTGATATGATACAGCGCATTTTCAAAGTGAGGGCATATTGTTCATCCAAACAGAAGAAGCTATGCTGTGTACATAAAAATAAGTACATGTCTTTTTGACATTTCACAAATACCTCTACATTTTTCCAGATATTCAAAAGACACACAAAAAAAAAAAGATCAACAAAAGGAAAGAAAACACTGAAGTCAAGTTTGAATTGAAAGAATATTTTGGCTACAATCTCATTATACCTTACAAATCCTTCTTGGCAATACTCTACATGCTAACATTACTGAACAGACAAACCTTCAGTGAAAGCACTGGGGAAAGGTGGCATTTTTATGGGTATGTCACTTTGTTGGACTATTTCTCTGAAAATTAGCTCATGAAAGGAAGGACCACATAGAAGTGCTCTGCCTTAGCTATGTAAGAGCTCACAGTCTCTTGTAAAGGTCTATCTGTCATCATTAATTTGAAGTGGATTTGTATTTGATTATACAGTGCTCCAAATATTATTGAAGAGAAAGAAAGAGATTGAAAGATAATGAAAGAAAAGAAAGAAAGAAAGAAAGAAAGAAAGAAAGAAAGAAAGAAAGAAAGAAAGAAAGAAAGAAAGAAAGAAAGAAAGAAAGAAAGAAAGAAAGAAAGAAAGAAAGAAAGAAAGAAAGAAAGAAAAAGCTCAAAAGAAATAAATGCTTTGTGATTTAAAATCAGATTCTGAATTGAATTGTATAGGCTTCCGCATGTTTTAAAAATGACACAATGTAAAGCAATAATCTGGCATGCAGATCAAGTATAGGAAAAAGGAAAAGGAAAGGACTTCTGTTAGACTGGGAAAACATGAGTTGTATTATTATTTCTACTTAGCACTACGAATGCTGTAAAAGAAATGTTCATTAAAAAAAAGGGTTCATAAATGCCTTGTCCAGTGTAGTGCACTTTATAGTGCTAAAAGGAAGAGAAAATGTATAAACAAATTACTTTTTCAGAGTCAATGTAGACAGGTTTCTGAGATATTTCCTTTACCATTTTTAAAGTACTTAACAGTTATTTCATAAAAATTTGTCCCCTCTTTCCATATGCTTATAGTGTCTTTTTTATCTGTTTGAGCAAGCAGATAACATGGTGCAAGAAAGTAAGGATATAATTTGAATTGTTCCTAAAAGTCAAATTTGTTGTGTAGATATATCATTTGTTTATTGACTTTCTAAACATTTGTCTTTCTTCTACTTGCCATGAATTCTGGGCTTATCTGGAGAAGATTGCATTTTGCTTAGATGAGGATTTGAAATGGAAAGTCCTAAACAGAGTGAATGCCACTGAATATTCAGTTGTTTGCTGTGTGTCCTTTTATGAATTTATGACATTTGAATTCTGTAACAGAGCCCTGAAAAATAACCTTACAGTTCACAGGAATATAAAAACTATTAATGTCTTGATTAATTCTGAGGGGGTAAACATAAAACCATGACTTGAAGAAAAATATAATACCCAAAAAATAAAAATTTCCAAGAAGTCTGATTATGGAAAAAATGTCAAACTCACTGGCTAAAATCAAAAGCATTTTGACATCTTCCACTGAAGTAACTTCACCGCATTCATTTTGTTATGTCTTCTGTTTTCAGTCTTACAGGGGAATAACTATAAGTAATTACTCATTCTGTTAAAAAATCCAGGCAAAAAGGAAGAGTATGTTTCTCTATTTTTTACACAGACTTTACAAAAGCAGTGTCATTTGATATATGGGCATGTTCCTTCTTCTCATTTTCCTGCAATGCTTCTGTATACCACACTCCAAACAGCAGCAAAAACAAAACAAACAAAAAAAAGCCTGGTAAAATTTGGGCATGTGTTTGCTATAACACAAAACTTCGCAAATATTCATATCATAGAAGCCTCTTTCCTTTCTAGTTTTGACTCTACCAGATTTGAAATTCAGCAGATCACAATCCATGCAGCCCTTACACAAAGCACCAAGTAACCCCAGCTTTAAATTTAGTTCCAGTTTTACATTCTTGTACACATTTTCAGTGAGGCTAGCTAATAACAGAGGTGGTGGATAGAGAGGATCTTTGTCAGGGAAAAAAAAAAAAAAAAAAAAAAAAAAAAAAAAAAAAAAAAAAAAAAAAAAAAAAAAAAAAAAAAAAAACAGAGAGAGAGAGAGAGAGAGAGAGAAGAAAGTCTTTTTCCTTAATCAGCCCCTCTTCTTCTCTGTAGGGATGTTCAAACAGTTAAGAGAGCACCTGCTGTTCGTGGGGGGAGAAACATTTGTTCTGCCAAAGGAAATATTTTGCATAAAGCCGCCTGGATCAAGAGTGACACCCAGTGGCTGTTGCTTTGCCATAGCAATGCGGTTCCAAAAGCTGTGCTTCCCTGACCTTCTGTCTAATGTGCTTTCTACATGCAAGGAATCACTCTTAAGCCAGTCTGGTTTTATAGGATTAAGCCAAATATTGTTTTGTAGGTTATTTTTCTTTTACTAAAGTCTTTTAATATTCTGAGCAGCATGCAATGCATGATGTTTTGAAATATCAGTTTTATATAGGTTTTAGGCAGATTTTTATTAGTTAGTGCTAAAAATAGCATGCAGCTAACATGGAAGAAGAATGATGAAATCAATGTGAAAGAAAAATTAGGCACTTAATTTTAAAAATGGTATCATGGCACATTACTGTGAAAGCCTGTAAGTTCAAGCAGTGCTTACATGTTACACAATGTTATACTAATGTTGATTAATAATATATTATTATCATAATATTAATAATGCAGTAAGATTCCATTATCTAAAAGTAAGCATACACATTATTTCTGTAAGGAATTACCTATACGGTTGCACTCACATTGCTTCTTCTTAAGCGCTGATCGTGCCAGTGAATCAACACAAAAGACAGCAAATTCTTCCAGACACAACCTGTGTTTTAAGATCTGTACGCAGGATTAACTGAAATAGAAGGAAAAGAAAAAGGATCTATATTTAAATTTTGTGCTTTTCTTTCAAAGTGCTAAGGTACAGTTAACTAAAGGGTGTTTCCTTATAGTTTGTGAGAGAACAAATAGTACCTGAATTACTTGTTTTTCAGGGTAATAATTTCAAGGATTTTTTCCTGCCTGATGTTGTGTATAAGAGTATTACCGGCTATGTGACAACACAGCCTATTTATTTCATTGTAGATGGTTAATCACTGCGGAGCTAGTGATATACGCACACACACACACGCGCACACACGCACAAATCACTATATAACTACATAGATAAACATATCTTACTCTCCCTGGGTCATTTATTTTCCAAATAAGATAAACACTATCCCTCTCAGGCTGCTGAACAGCATTTGTTGAATTACTGCTCTCATATGCAATTAGGTAGTGTTACACTGATGGTAAAGAGTAAAAAGTGTAACTGAAAACCTGCAGTGTTGAAAACCAGGACACAAACTTAGAACTTAAGGTGAAAAAACATGTAAGACTGCTCCTGGAAGATACCAGCTGCAGAGCAGGTGGCCTAATCCTCAGATAAATTAGGTTTCCAAAAGAATGCAGATGCATTTGAAAAAACAAATGAACAAACAAACAAAAACAATAAACAACCCTACTTTTTTTCTTCTTACTACGCTCTGCTAATAAGCTGATGCTAAGGAAAGCTTCTCAATAGCTTTCTAACATTTTCCTACAAAATATTCTCTTCCAGTTGTATTTTCAAATTCAGCCACAGAGTGGGTTTTTTTGGTTGGTTGGTTGGTTCTTTTTAGAAAACAGTATGGTACCCTGTTCTAGATGAAGTGCTCACTAGCTAAAATACTTTTTTGAAATAACAGAAAAATGCTGTCTATCTCTTGAAGTCTACCTCATGTCTCTCTCCAAAACAGTCAGTTTTGGAGGTACCAGTGTTTTCTATGAAGCAAGTTCCAGTATTCTGGCTGAGAATCCTAAAAAGTAGAGTTGCCTGTGTTTTTTGTATTCCTCCTTTTCAGAAGTACAAACACAAATACAGCTAGGCAGCCTAACAAAATCTCTAAATTCTTCCAACCAAAAATTACCTGCAAGAGCTCAAAATCCATTACTGCTTGACAGATGATAAGGACAGAATTTTATGGCGTGGATGTAAGAGTAAAGTCTACATGATTTGTTAATAAAAATTTCTAAAAGTCTGCATATATATATATATATATATATATATATATATAAAATTACTTTCTACAAAAAGGCTGGTTGCTTTCATACTTAAAACTTTAAGAAACAAAAAGGTTTATGGTGTTACCATTCCAAGGAGACATTCTCCTCTGAACATTATTTGCACTGCCCTTCTACCTGCCAAAGATAGTCTGATTAACAGTTCCCTCTGGGAATCATTTCTGCTAGAGCAACACTCTGCTTTATCAGCTCCTTTGTAGCATAGTGAAACTGCATTCATGACCTTTTGAAACCTTCTTGACCTTATATTAGAGTTTTCCATGGCTGAGAAATGTGATCACTTCTTCCAAAAGAATATTTGACAGCTATATTCGGTCACCCCAGAAACACTGTTGTCCCAGTTATCACTGGCAAATAAAAATCTAGCAGCCAGGTAGTATTTGATATAAACAAGGCACTAGCCCATGGCAAACGTCCTCTGCAGACTAGAAAGGAGATGTTTACATTTCAGCTCATAACCACTTACATTAGAAAAATTACACTTTATACACATTCAGATTTGTATAAAGTGTATGGGCAAACAAATGAATGGAGGTCATTATTAGCTTTTAGAAGAAAGAAAGATGTAAAAGTAATAAACAACCACAGCAGAATAGTTCAGGAAGACTGGACCTTGTATTATTCTTGCCATGTTTCAGCAAATTAAGGCCATCAAGAATGTTTGAGGATCAGAAGAAATTATTTTACTCCTGTAGGAAAACATGTTTCTTTACAACAAGGACATGGACATTTTCATATACACTGTTATTTGTGCTATGTCTTTTACAGGCAAGTTTTAAATGAACTGACATAGTTATTGCAATTAACACTGTTCTACACCAGCCGGACCAAGGAATTGCATTTCACTGTCTCATTTTACAATAGCTATCAGTTCATGCAATTTTTGAGAGACATTCTTACATACTGAGATATCTTAGATTTCCCATCCCCCACCTGACTAATCCTATTACTCAGAATTCAGACATTTTACAACTACTATCAATTATCATTTAACCATTCCAGGTGAGCAAATTATATACCAGAATTAACCTAAGAATGGCATGCATTAAGCAAAAATCATGCAGTTTTTAATTGAAAAGTCACATGGATCTTAACCTCATACCCTCTTTCACTTTTCAACTTAAGTACGCATGTTCTTTGTCCACTACCTTTGCACATCGTAGAGGCAATTTATAGTTCTCACCAAAAAAGTCTCAGATCCTGTTGATTTTTGCCAGATGACTGAGTCCTTCATAAAATATTATTTGATATCTCTGCCTGTCAGGTGCAAACCCTCGGAGCAGACACGTTGCTATTATCCACTGGCAGGCCCCTTTCACAGTGACCATTTCTCCCTTTGCCTGTCAGCCATGTAGCAGACCCCACCATTCTGGTACTTGAATCACTCGGAAACACAGTGTTGTACACTAAACCTTCCTTCTGCAACAGGGGAAACAAGCATCAAAAAGGTGGCTACAGAGAACACTTCAGAACTCCAGTAGTAACCATGTATACTTTAGGGAAAGCAAATCCTCTCCCAGCTTTTTGGTGAGTCATATTTTTTTCTCCAGCCCTCCAGCCAAGTTATTCCATGTCCTGTAGCTTATTCTATTTAAACAAACAAACAAACAAACAAAAAAAAACAAACAAAAAACTTTATGGTTGAAAATTACTTAAATATTGTTATGACATGTATGATTTTAAGGAAGTGCTCAATGCTTGGAAGGTGTTGTAATCATCATTAAATTATAGGTAACATAGAAAAAGTAACGCACACAGAATAATGAATTGCTGCTCAAATATAGTAGTCTTTATGCCCTGATCGTGAAACAACAAACTCAGGAGACTGAATGACCACCTGGCAAATCAATGATAGCTCAGAACTGCATTCTTTTCGTCTTCTCCCAGAAAACCAGTAGGCTCGATATTTTTCAGCTTTCATCACATTTCAGAATAAATTAGAAGAGAGAAATTTGTTATTCTACATGGAACAATAACTTATACAAGCATTCCAACATTTTGTTTCTACATAAAGCAAACTTCCCACAAAAACTTTGGCTCTGAATTTTTAATTTATATTTTTAATTTCATTTTCTGTAGGCTCCTTTGCATTGCCACATTGTGATTCAGCTGAACTCAAGCTCACAGTTTTGAATAAGCTTCCCAAGCAAGCTAAAGAATTTTTATGTCTTAGATCCAGTTGAATAGGTTGCTGCATTAAAACCATTGACGTGTGCTAACTAAATCTTACTCACTCTTAGTGTTGGGATAAAATATTCAAAACCATAAAATCTGCCCTCAGAAACTCAGGAACCTGGTTTAGCATTAAAGGTAGTATCAACACATACCATTAAATAAATGATGCTTGTCTATTATTACAATATATAAGTATACATATATATTTCATATAAATTCCTTACTAAAAAAATTACTGTGACAGCCTATATCAGTAACATGAAGATAAAATCTTTATTTTACTATCACACCAAATGAATATTTTAACTGGCACACTGATATAAAAAGGGTGTTTTTAGAAACATTAGAATATATATGAAATACCTAGAGCATATAACAGCTGCTACACAATGTCATACTGTTGCTTACTTACACTTCAGTAAAAACAAAAACATATAGGAAATACCTGGCTTTACCAGTAGTAAAGTTTTTGCTTCAACTAAAGACCCATATTCAGAAGGAAGACAAAAAAAATTGAAATATTTGAGCTCCCATAACAACACCTTCAGAAAAGTTATTTTGTATGCTCTCTATTTTTACTTAGGCATTCCAATTTCAGTTATTTTGTGAAAGACATAATCCCATCCAAACTAATTCTAAACAAGGTAAATGCCCTAGAATTCCAAAATCAAAGCAGAGAGGTATTTTGGACATAGCCTTCTTCCTTTTTGGAGTCTAGTGAAGGCAAAGAAAGCATCATCTGTTTTCATTGACAAGGATGAAATTTGACCTAGACTAGTCGCAGAAACAGAACAGCTGTTGATTTCAGCAAGGACAGAATTTTATCCATCCCTTACTATTTCAAGGTGCAAGGAGTTTATGTCTGCATATTTACACAAAATATCAATGATCACTGGACTTTTGACCTTACAGAGAACATCCAAACTTCAGAAGATAAAATCAAGAAGAGAGAGATTAATATTTTTAGTAACAGCACAGTTCTTGTTGGGCTGTTACCACAAAGTTTGGAGAATTAACACTGAGTTAAGGAGGTTCAATTTGTTACAGATAGCACCTACCTGTGCTTTCCACATAAACATGCAGTTTAATCAGCCTAAGTTCATATTTAAACCTTCTGTTACATCATATTCGTTCATTCTAGTGGTATAATTTGCAGAAGTTTAAATACCACACTTCTAAAAAAAAGAGAAAAAAAGAGATAGAATTATTTGCATGATCACTTTGCTTGCTATAAGTATTAGACTTCTGCACTCTGGACTCTTAAGGGAAGTATTAGATTCTTCTTCTGACATGATGAATTTAAGATGCAAAACGGATTTTAATTTTCATTCTCAAGTGTTCTGAAACCTATTCAGCACTGGACCCAGAATAGTGGAGAGATGTACATTTGAAGTGTATGCTTCCCAAATCTCACCTGAGCTCTTTCAAATTCATCCTTCTTCTACTACATATCAGAGATCTTCATCTGTATTTTGATGTCAATCGAGAGAGTCTTGACTCCAAGGAGCATTTTAGAAGACAATGAAAATAACCAGGCTAGCAATGAGTGTTCCAGCTTATTCTCTTTCCCTCAGACAGGAAGGAGAAAACTTTGGAAGACATAGCTGACTTTTCCTTTTCAAGTATTTCCTTTAGAAAATCCTGCAGATTTTTTTACAGCTCGACAGCCATTGAAAGGAACACAAAACTGTCAATACTGTGTTTTTCCACTAAGGTGCAAACAGCTGAGCCAAACTGAAATTCTATTATTTGCAGATAAAGCGAAAACTGTGAGAAGACCAGGATGCACCTGTACTATGTTTAGTTGTTTTGTTTCCAAATATATTTTGAGTTAAATATTAATTTTCAGGAAAAGGTAACCTGCCCCATAAAATAGAGCTTAAAAAGAAAAAACAAACAGAAAATAAACAAAACAGAACAGAAACCAGAAGAACAAGCTGTTATCAACTGTGGCTGAGTGAAACTACAGATCATGCCAGAGAGCTTAATAGCAGTGCAGCGGTCACAGAAGTCTGGTGTTTAAAAATTAATCTCTAGTTTGAAGCAGTTAGTGCCAGTGCCAAGAGCATACAAAGTACATTTGTTCATCACCAGAGCTAGTTTCAGAGTAGAAAATTCAGGGGAAAGACAATGAGGTCTCTCCAGCTTCTAAAATAGATCTGGGAAATGTTTAAAATCTCCAGGCAATGAAAAATAGATTTCCACAAAAGAATAGCTAAAGGGCAAATTAGAGAAATAACTTGTCACATTTTACATGCCTATAAACTTGTCTTCTTCACAAATGATGGCCTCCTATTAATTTGATGAAAAGCTAATCAGATGTAATTTAGTTTTCTCTGAAATAGATATTTAGCAAACATACTCTGCTCTCCCCATTCCCACTTGAAAGAAAAGAGATGTTTATTAGGCCATTGACTTCTTAAAACAGAAACAAATATTATGCCACTTTTCATGCTGTAAATGAAAAGAGAAACAGATTTGCAAATTCAGTCACTGAGCTGTAAATACATTCCTGCAGCTACTCACAAGCATAGCAGAAAAATTCCATGGTACCCACCCAAGATGTCACCATAGAGATCAAACAGTTTGTACTTTCATCTGTGAATACCGTGGACCTAAAATTCCTGCACAAGTATGAGCACTCCTGATCAGCAGTTCTAATATTTTAACAGAGTTATTGAGAATGTGTTTTATCTATTCAGGCACTATCACCAACTCCACTTCCAGCACTTCAGTGAATGAAAGCAGTGACCTAACAGGATAACATTTCACACTGCAGGAGCACCAAAAGCAAGCAAGCACATTTTGAAATTATGAAAGCCAAGACTGTTCTAAAGACCAGCTTTTGATGGTTGATAGCATTCTTTCTGTAGGAGAAGTGGATGAAAATAATTTTTGCTTTCAGAACAGGAAATTATGCATAGTAAACAAAACCTGTACTGACTTCTGTAAGCAAAGATTTATTTATTATTTATTTAGACCTACTAGACAGATAGACAAAAAAGTCCTGAAACATTTTGTGGATTCAGTTGTTTGCTACTCTCTATTCAGGGCATGTCAGTGGTCTCCTAATACTTGGAGTTTGTTTCTCTTCCTTGATTGGCTGGTTAAGTGTTTTTAAATGGAAAAATATATTAATCTTTTTATTGCAGAAATGCTTATTTGCATGCAAATGCATGTTTCAATAAGTAGAGTGGTTATTTTCCAAAACTCCATTGGAACAATAAGGCATTCAAATGAATATTTGTAAACAGTAAATAAAGAAGGGTCAGGAATGTGATGAAACATGATAGCTGTTTGAAATTTAAATTTACGCTTTCTACCATCTAGACAAAAAAATCAGTTGATCTGATTATCCACTGCATGTACTTCACTGAGCCATTTACATTTGTGCGAAGCAGAAGCAATGTAGAAATCAGTCCCTGGCAGACCTGACTCACCCATTCTCATTCCAGTTGCTCTTTTTGTACATCCAGTTTTTCAAATAAAGAATGGGGGAGATCCATGCCCCTAATGACTGGCTGCAGTGAGTAATGTTTCACATGACTTTACAGCATAGTTAGAAACGCCAGTTAAGGGTTTAATCTTAAAGCAGCAACAAAATATGAATTAAATTAAATTAATAATGGTATTGATAATGAGTTTTCAGCCTAGCAGCTGGCAACATAACAAGGTCCTATGGCTGGCACCTGAAGTTAGACAAACACAACTTTTTAATCAGGTACATATTTTTAACTGGGAGGGGAAGTAATTAGTACAGGTTACACAGGTCCTCTTGGTAATAAATCAAGACAGTATTTTCTTTCATTGCAGGTGAAAAGTTGAGGACGTTCTATGGCCTATACTCTGAAACTAAATCATCACACTGAATGTATCTGATCACTTCAGAAAGTCCTTCAAACAGACACTGGCTTTGCCATCTGCTAACTACCACAGCTATTGAAGTTGTAATGCTATTGGAATTGTCACAGCTTAAAACCCAAGAGAAAGCAAGACTTAAAAGGAGATGAGATTTTTCTGAAAAGGTTAAGTGAAAAGGGGAAACAATACTAAGGAGACAAGATTAGGGTAAAAAATTGATTCTACAGGTTGAAACGGATATGATACATTCTAAGACTGAAGCTGGAATAGTCATTCTGAGTTTAACGTATTATCTTATTCATTTTTATTAACATATTTATTATGTTTGAAAGGAAAAAGGGGGGTCAGTACCTGTAGAACAGACAAGATTTTGCCAAGTATGAGAAAAAATAAAATTATGCCAAAGGTTATATTTCCCCTACTTTGCATGATGAGAACTCAACAAAACCCAAAATCTGTTCCTGTGTTAAGTGTGCAATAATGCCACAAATAAAGAAAATACACATCTTTCCTATTCATTAGTTAGAAAACTGAATCTTTTTCTCAGTTTTAGCTGTACAACTTAATAGAAAAGACAAAACAGGACAAAGAAGTGCCAATTTTTTCCATACTCGCTGCATCAAGTTTTAGTACACAGGCTGAGGAGAACACAGATACTTATTAAAGATGCTAACAGTGGCATAAAAAGTACAGTATTGTGCCTCCCTTTATAATCAAATACTCTACTTCCCTATCTTAGTCTGAGGTGACTCAAAGTCTTAAATTAGAATTCTCAGGGTTTCCCACATAGGCAAACACTGCAGGATTTGAACAAGTAGATAAGTTTACTGCTCATATTGCTTACTGCTAACTGTAATTATAGCATTTATGAGTTTAAACCTTAATGACAACAAATGCAGTAGCTCCACTGCTTTTGTACTTGAGACGTCACTTTTAGTTTTCCCTAAAACACTGTATTAAAAATGAGGGAACATTCAGAGGGTAAAAGAGAGATTTTTTTTTTCCTTTCACTCCCTCCATTTATTTCTTTGCAAATCAGATACTAGGGTTCTTGGAGAAACTTCCATGCAATGCATGGAAGCACTGATGCAAACCCTTAAATATTTGTTAAATATTTCCTGAAAATAAATTATTAAATGAAAAGGAATTGTTTGCAACAATCTTTCATGTTTAAAGATCTGAATGGGGTTTATGGAAACTGGTGGCTGACTAACATCTCTGCTAAAAGGGAAGAATCTATGACCAAAAAGGGCTGGGATTTCGTGAAGAACAAGACTGTCTTACTAATTTTCTAGCATTTTGCGAGCATGTAATTAAATGCATTGATAAAGAGGATTCAGTGGACATAAAGTATTTGGATCTTTCAGAAATGTTTGAGAAGATTCAACACTAAAAGCTAAGACAAGAAGAAAGCTGCCACAAATATAGTCTTGGAAGTTGGGAAACATGAGTTGAAAGCTGATGTAAACAGAAAACAAAGGAGTAAGACTTAGTTGTTTCTGTCTAGGATAGAAAAGAACCATAAGTGATGTCCCATGGGGACAACAGTCTTGACTGTCCAAAGAGCTGAAAGATGAAGGCTAGAGGGGTCATTGGTCTGCTTTAGTAGGCTGGTGTCCCATACAGCTATCCTCTTATTGTCTTTTTTGGGTTTATTTACTGAAGAACAGAAAATATGCGAGGTAAAAATTAGAAAGAAATTGTATGAAGTGTTACAACAAATGAAAGTCCAGATTTTAACAGCAACAGTCCCCTATCTAAGCATGGGTATATGCAAGTTACGTGGCCTTTCAGAGGGCATCCCATGGTAAAGATAGCTCAGCCTACTTTAAATGGAATATCACTGAGCGGTTTACAACATTATTCATAACCTATGCTATTAAAAATCATCTAAGCTTTAGCTTTATTCCTAATATTGCATCTGTGAGAGAGGAAAATCCATTTTCCATTGGCTTTTTGTTCTCTTGGCTTCGTTTAAGCATCATGTCTTATCCACCAGCAGCAGTTTAGCAAGGCCTATTACATTTTGACATTTTGAAATATATAACTGTGACAATAAGGTGTTGCTTTGCTGAAAATAGCCATTTCTACCAAAGTAATAGCAATATATTTGATAGTGAAAGGGGAAATGTAGTACAACCCATTTATGCCCCCCTTCTGCTTCTGTAAATGTTATCTCCTTTCTAATTAATTCTTTCTTACTCTTTTCATAATTTCACAGTGTCGTAAATCCCATTGAGCGAAGTAACTCTAGCATATGCATTAACCCTGAGAACAGCCCCACACAGCAGTATCAGTTAGGGATGACTGAATGTGATGTGGCACTACCTGAGTAAGTCCTCATAGAGGCAGCCTCAGCAGTGGGAGCTGCAGATTCCATATGTTTTAGGTAGCTATATACCTTAATGAAAAGATCACTTGAACAGACACGTTTCCAGTCTGTAATGGTTTTAATTTAATAAAACTGGGCAGAAACACCAATTAATGTAGGGGTTTTAGTATTAATTTTTTGTGGGAGGGAGAGATCAGGAGAAAAAAAAACAACCAAAGCAGGCTTAAGCTTAAAAATGAACAAAAATAGTTTGATTAACATACACTAAAAGAATGAAAGAAAAAAAGAAAGTTGAGAAAAACTAAAACAGAATGACACTTTAAAACACGCTTCTCTCCTCTTACAAACTATTAACTTTCTTACTGAACAACATAGAAAGACACAACTTGAGATTTTCTGTCAGTTTCACTATTTAGACCTAATTACTCATTACTTTTTAGGAGAAAAGTCTCTCTAAGATTTTTTTATGAAGATGTTTGCCACAAGACAAAATAGTCCAGTGCTCCCAATGTCACACATCTGCCGCCGCCTGGAGTTTTCGCAGATTGTGATGTTCTATCAGCAAAACTTCTCAGTGTATCTGGGGTACTATTTACAAATACTTCTTCTAGTCTAAAATCATCTTTGTCTCAAAGGCTGAGACCTCCTTTTAACCCAGGACTGGGGGCTTTAAAGTTCCCAAATAAATCTCAATTACTTCCGTTCTCAATTTTGATCAGAATAGCATTCTACCCAACAACACTAAGATGCTGCAAAGAACAGTCCATTTCTCCATAATTTCACTAGAGAAGTCCAGTTAAAAAATGTCCACTTCTTCAATCCTATTCCAATATTATTAGCTCTTTCGCTTCTAATCTAACTGACTTCATTTAGTGTCTGTTCTACACACCCTCTGTTTTCTTTCTTCTTTCTCTCAAAGAAGAGTTGTGCTTTAAAAGTTCCATATTGCTAGGAAAGAGTTAAATCCACCCGGGCCTGCAAGGGCCACGTGCAGGCACCGAGGCTGCAGGAGCTGAAGAAAATGCAAAGCTGTGCTGATGGAGGAAGCTGGTAGATGTCCTTTTTGTCCACCCCTCGGTCTCATCCAGGGTGGCTCAGCTCAAAGTTGTTATGGAGCTGCAGGCTTTCTTTCTCTGCTGCCAGCGGTGATTAAGCTGGGCCATGTTTTGGCCCTTTCTGCCGTGGTCTGAGCACATGGCCCCGCACTGCCGAGCTGCAGCCACTCCTCTTCTCTGCCAGCAGCAGGGGAAAGGGGCTCAGGTGGCCCAGGCCCTCCCTGGGTGGGCAGCGGCCCTCAGAGGCCCGGCTGAGCCCAGCTTGGCCCCCCAGAGGGGCAGCAGGGCCCGACCCGGGCCAGCCGCCGCCCATGATGTTACCTCATGGCTGATTCCAAAACGACAGAGGGCCGATCAGCGGCAGATATCCCAGCCACTTTTTTGATAGGTAGGTCCCTGTCCTCCCCTCCTCAAACCACTCCGCGGTCATGGCAGGGAAAAAACATCTCACATTTCTCTATAACCAGAAAACAAAATTGTGCCAACCCGTGATACATTCTGTCTGAGATTATTACTCCAAGGACTGTATAAGTTCACACATTTAAAATATTCATCAATCTCAGATCTCTGTATCTCATAAATTTCCTTTATCTCCTATTCTGCAACATTATTTAGTTCATTTTTGGGGGAGAGAGAGCTTGCTATATTCCTGTTTGTTTTTTTTTAATTTGCCAAATACATACATAATGATATTATCATGAAGCAGAATTTTAAGAGGTTCTGTGAACACTTTCATTGCTCCTTCTGTAAAATTTCTTTGCAGTTTTTTTCCACCCTTCCTTGCTCCATGTTTGCCCTGGTATCATGGACAACTGAGGTGACACCTCTAGCAGAGGGGATTTGCAATGAGACCTTTTCTCTGCACCACTGTGATGTCCCATCAGAAGACTTCTGCTGCCAAGATCAGTGAATCCAGGACTGCAGCCACAGCCTGAAGTCTACAATGGATCCGAAGCAGCTCTTTACTGTGGAGGCTGTCTGCTCGGTGATGTTATCACCCTTACATAAATTTACTACCAGAAGCTTGGTAGTACTTTCAGGGTTCTCACAGGAATATATAACCTGGTATAGTCTCCATTTGGAATGAGCCTTTTCAGATAAAAGAAAATTTAAATTCTTGGAGATCTGAGATTGACATCCTATAGCACTAAACAGGAGCATCTTTTGTTCCTAAAAGCTCTGAGAAACAGAAAAGTTATACACAGGGCATGAAAAATAAATAGAAACCCAGAATATTTATGAATATTTTAGATATATGATTTATATGTACAATAGTGTTTGAAAGCAAAAAATTTTAAGTATATGAGTTATGAAGTTAATTTTCCTGCAATTCTTGAGGAATTTTATAATTCCTTGTCTTTGCTTTGCACTTCAATAGATTACTTTGCTTTGTCATGACTAAAACATGTATCAAAACTTTTGCTAAAATATTTTAATTTAAATGGGTGTATTTACAGTTATTATATCATATTAATATTCCAGCAGGCATAAAATTTTCACTAAATAATACTGAATAATTAAGAAGAAATACATTATTGATCAGATAGGAATGGTTCCATACAATATAAAATTCTATTGTGTTATGTCTGTGTTCTTAATATCTGTTATTGAAACCTCAAGTTGATATTTGGAAATTACTTTCTACCATATAGACTAAGGAAATTTTAATTGCAAATCAACTACTTTTTATCAACCTGTAGAATCAATTTTTTACCCTAAACTACTTTTGTAGAGATACAGAGGACATTAGTTTTTTAAATATGAAAATGAACATAAGTCTTGTTTATTCCTCACTCAAAAAAAAAAAAAAAAAAAAAAAAAAAAAAGGGGGTGGGTTTAAAGTACCTGAGGATAATAAAAGCTAACCTTTCTACTTAATGTACCTGTTACTAAGTTGTCTATTTATTGTAGCATCTCACAATTCCCTTTGGATCACTACCTAAAGGGATACCTTACCAAGTAATTCATTACATATCAATCCTATTCTTTGTTATGTGCCTTGTGATATTGTTCAGGAAAAGCCTGAAATAATTATTATGGGAGACCCTGACACTGATTATGAAAAAGAGATCTTATTCTGAAAAGAGAGTAACTGAGACTTTCCTCTTCTTCCAAAAATAATCTGTTGATGTAGAATTTCAGTTTGAATTTTCTGTGGAGTCTCTTGGTTTGTCTTCATAAATGCTTAAGGAATAGTCTTTGAAAATCACAGAATCACAGAATAATGAGGTTGGAAGAGACCTCTAAGATCATCAAGTCCAACCTATGCCTTAACGCCTCAACTAGACTATAGCACTAAGTGCCATGTCCAGTCTTTTTTTAAACACATCCAGAGATGGTGACTCCACCACCTCCCTGGGAAGACAATTCCAGTGCTTTATTATTCTTCCAGTGAAATTTTTTTTTCCTAATATCTAACCTGTACCTTCCCTGAGGTAGCTTGAGACTGTGTCCCCTTGTTCTGTCAGTTGCTGCCTGGTGGAAGAGACCGACCCCCACCTGCCTACAACCTCCCTTCAGGAAGTTGTAGAGAGTAATAAGGTCACCTCTAGGCCTCCTCTTCTCCAGGCTAAACAACCCCAGCTCCTTCAAACATTCCTCATAGGGCTTGTGTTCCAAGCCCCTCACCAGCCTCGTTGCCCTCCTCTGGACACGCTCAAGCATCTCAATGTCCTTCCTGAACTGAGGGGCCCAGATCTGGACACAGTACTCAAGATGTGGTCTCACCAGTGCCGAGTACAGGGGAAGAATGACCTCCCTACTCCTGCTGGTCACACAATTCCTAATGCAGGCCAGGATGCCATTGGCCTTCTTGGCCACCAAGGCACATTGCTGGCTCATATCCAACCGGCTGTCGACCAGCACCCCCAGGTCCCTTTCCGCCTGAACACTGTCCAGCCACACTGTCCCCAGCCTGTAACGCTGTAGGGGATTTTTGTGGCCAAAATGTAGAACTCGACACTTAGACTTATTAAACTTCATGCTGTTGGACTCTGCCCATTCATCCAACCGATCTAGGTCTCTCTGCAGAGCCCTTCTCCCTTCCAATGGATCAACACATGTTCCCAGCTTAGTGTCGTCTGCAAATTTACTAATGAAGGACTCAATGCTCTCATCCATGTCGTCTATAAAAATATTAAATAGAACTGGTCCCAATACAGACCCCTGAGGGACACCACTGGTGACTGGTTGCCATCTGGATGCAGCACCATTCACCATCACTCTCTGGGCCCGGCCATCCAGCCAGTTCCTAACCCAGCGAAGAGTGCTCCTGTCCAAGCCATGGGCTGCCAGCTTATCTAGGAGTATGCTGTGGGAGACAGTATCAAAGGCCTTGCTGAAGTCTAAATAGACAACATCCACAGCCTTTCCTGCATCTACCAGACGAGTTACCTGGTCATAGAAGGAGACCAGGTTGGTCAGACATGACCTACCCTTTGTAAACCCATGTTGACTGGGTCTGATACCCTGGCCATCTTGTAAGTGCTGTGTGATAGCACTCAGTATGAACTGCTCCATTATCTTACCTGGTACTGAGGTCAGGCTAACTGGCCTGTAATTACCAGGATCCTCCTTCCTACATTTTTTGTAAACGGGTGTCACATTGGCCAGTTTCCAATCGCCTGGAACCTCGCCAGTGAGCCACGACTCCTGATAAATGATGGAGAGCGGCTTCGCAAGTTCATCTGCCAGCTCCCTCATCACCCTAGGGTGGATCCCATCTGGTCCCATTGATTTATAAATACCCAAGTGTCCCAGCAGTTCTCTGACTGCCTCCTCTTGGATAACAAGAGGACCATTCTGATCCCTGGCACCACCTACCAGCCCCTGACGACAGTTGTCTTGAGGATAAGCTGTCCTACCAATAAAGACTGAGGCACAGAAGGCATTAAGCATTTCCGCTTTTTCCTCATCTTTAGTTACTAAGTTGCCTGCCTCATCCAATAAGGAACCGAGGTTGGTTATACCCTTCCTTTTATCATTGATATATTTGTGAAAACTTTTTTTATTGTTTTTAACAGAAGTTACCAAGTTAAGTTCAAACTGGGCTTTGGCCTCCCTGATTTTTTTTCTACATGCCCTAGCAGCTCCCTTAAATACTTCCTGAGAAATCAGTCCCTCCTTAAAAAGATGATACATCTTTTTTTTATTTCTAAGTTCCTTCAAAACCTCATTGCTCATCCAGACTGGATGTTTGCCTCGTTGACTCATCTTTCGGCACACAGGGACAGTCTGTTCCTGTGCCCTCAAGATTTCCGTCTTGTAGCACACCCATCTCTCCTGGACTCCTTTGTTTTCAAGGACTGTTTCCCAAGGAACTCTCTGAATAAGTCTCTTAAATAGGCCAAAGTCTGCCCTCCGGAAGTCCAGTGTAGAGATCTTATTGATATTTCTCCTTATTTCACCAATTATCGAGAATTCTATAATTTCATGATCACTGTGCCCCAAGCGGCCTCCAACCTCCACATCACCCACCAGTCCATCTCTATTTGTGAACAATAGGTCTAACATAGTCCCTCCCCTGGTGGGCTTGCTCACCAGTTGTGACAAAAAGTTATCCTCCACACACTCTAAAAACTTTCTAGATTGCTGTTTTTCTGTTGTATTAAGTTCCCAGCAGATGTCTGGTAGGTTGAAGTCACCTACAAGAACAAGGGCTGATGATCCTGAAACATTGTTCAGTTGCCTATAGACTAAGTTGTCCACCTCTTCATCCTGATTGGGTGGACGATAGCAGACTCCCAGGAGGATGTCAGCCTTGTTGGCTTTCCCCTTAATTTTTACCCATAGGGACTCTACTTCATCATCATTAGTTTCAATACCTATGACATCCAAAACTCCCCTAATATAAAGGGCCACCCCTCCACCTCTTCTCCCTTTTCTGTCTCTTCTGAAGAGCTTGTAGCCATCTAGCGCAGTGCTCCAACTATGTGAGTCATCCCACCACGTTTCTGTGATGGCAACAATATCATAGTTCCGCTGATGCACCGTGGCCTCTAGCTCTGCCTGTTTGTTACCCATGCTGCGTGCATTGGTATACATGCACCTTAGCTGGGCTACTGATTTCTCCCTTAACACAGTCTTATCATCCTTGGGCCTGCTTCCACACAGCCCAGATGCATCCCCTTCCCCCTTCAAACCTAGTTTAAAGCCCTCTCAATAAGGTCTGCCAGTTCATGGGCTAAAAACCTCCTGCCCTTAACAGAGAGATGTATCCCATCTGATTCCAGTAGAGCAGGTGCCATAAAGGTTGCTCCATGATCAAAGAATCCAAAATTTTGCCGATAACACCAACCCTTGAGCCATTTGTTAAAGATGTGGGTTCTCGTATTTCTTTCATCATTTTTCTCTGCCACCAAAGGAACTGAGCAGAACACTACTTGTATACCTGTCCTATCAACCTCTTGACCCAGTGCTCTAAACTCCCTTTTAATCGCCTTGACACCCCTTTTTTCAATCTGATCACTGCCAGCCTGGAGTATCAGCAGTGGGTAATAATCAGAGGGCCGAATCAGCCTAGGAAGTCTCTCAGTAATGTTTCGTACCTGGGCTCCAGGGAGGCAGCAGACCTCCCTGTGGGATGGGTCAGATCGACATATGGGGCCTTCTGTCCCCCTCAGAAGGGAATCACCCACTACGATCACCCTTCTTTTTTTCTTGATGTTAGAGGTAATAATCCGTTTTTTAGACGACTCGTAATTGGAAGTCTCACTGGGCAGATAATTTTCTTCTAAATTATCTGTCTGGCTCTCTAGATCCAGGGCCTCATACCTATTCTGAAGTGGCACCTGGCTAGGGGATGGAGGGCAGGAGAGATTATTGTTATTACCACCCCGAGCAGGGACCCGTTCCCATTCCCCTTCATCTACCAGGTGCCCCTCTATTGCCTGAGAGTGAGAGGCATATGGGTCCTCTGACTCCTGGTGGGCCTCCCTTAAGGATGTAAGGGCTGAACTCCACCAGTCTATTTCCCTTTCACTATCTCTGATACTTCTTAATCTTCCAACTTCCTCCCTAAGCTCAGCCACTAGCAAAAGGAGGTCATTCACTTGTTCACACCATAGGCAGGCCTTCTCCACAACATCCCCTGAAGCCACTGACAAGCTCAAACACTCCGGGCAGGAATGGGTCTGTACAGACACATCCTTTTTGGAGGGCTCTACTTGGTCACATACACCTGTACCAACCACAGATTTTGACCGGGTTGAAACCATTGTTTAGGAGAAAGCCCAAGATTAATAAACCAATATAAACACTACACCAGACTAGCAAGAACCTGCAGCCCTGCCTGCTTGCCCTGCCTGCGCAAACTGCTGTGACCCTGCGCTGTGACCCTGTTTGCCTGCTCCTGTTCGCCGCGCTCTGGGTCGCTGCGCTCCCCGGTGGTCTCTTATGATGAGTCACTCAGGAACAAAGGAAGCTCCACCTCCCGTTCCTGAATGGCCCTCAATGCAAGCCCTCCACCTGCTCAGCGGTTTTTGTGATGAGTCACTCAGGAACAAAGGAAGCTCCACCTCCCATTCCTGAATGGCCCTCAATGCAAGCCCTGCACCTGCTCAGCACATACTCTCACACAGTAACTCTTCAGTCTTACTTTTCTTTTTTGACCATTTTCTTGAAAATAAATCCTACGAACATCAACAAAATCTAATACAAAGGTGATGTTCCATCTATGTATTAATCTTGTATCTTCAGGAGATTCATTTCCTGTGATATCATTGCTTCTTTCCTTTCCCTCACATCTGCACACATTTTTGATCTTGTTTTCCAGGTCTGACTCCATTGACAGGGGAATCCCAAAGTCTCCAAGGCTTTATCCAAACTTGAGGACCTTCACACCTGAGCAGCTGGCCCTTCACTGGCCACATGGGATACAGCTGCACACCATTCTCTTCCCCGAGGATGAAGGAAAACTCCTGTGTCCTGCACTGTAAAGAGCAGCAAGTGACTGATGATTCAGTGGGATGGGCCAAAGAACAGGAGCAGGATCTGGAGATAACAGTAGAGGGAATCTGTAAGGAAGTGAAATACATTGTGGATCTAGAGAGAGACAGCTATATCATGAGGGGAGACAGAACACCTGCTATAAATGCACAAATAGCCACAGAAAATGAACATTTATACAGATTCTAGTTATTCTCAAAATTTCAGTTAACATTCCTAAGTGTCATAATCTTTGATACACGCAAATGGCAGAGAATTAGATGCTTATAATAACATAAATGCCAGAAAACTCACCAGTGCAGGGTACTACCAGCAATCCATCTCTAGGAGAATTCTGGGATCAAAACCCTGAAATGCATAGTAGAAGTAGGGAAGTGGGCAGCATAAAAATGCTGAGGTCGCTTGATAAAGAAATATAATGAAGCTATGTGGCTGGCTGCAGCTGGGCTTAGGAGATGGGGAATGATTCTTTCTGTTGCAATATTCTGCAACACTTGGATGCCACAATTGGAACCTGAAGTGACCTATAGCCTGCTAAAAAGTACTTACTAGCCAAATTTAAATGTTGGAAAAATCTGTTCATCAGAAATCCTAATGCTGTGTGTAGCTCCAGCACCAGAAGAAAGTGGTAAAAAGTATCTCAGTTGAGGTCTGGGAAAGCGATGATACAAATAATTTTATTTACCATTCATTTTTGCCTGAAAAGACGATAATCTGAATTACTCTTCACCCTAGAGGGAGTCAAACCTTCTACCTAAAGGTAAACAACTTTGACAGCAATAACAAAAGTGTAGAGGTAATTATAACTTAATACAGAAAAGCATTTGAGTAAAGATTTTAAAAGGAAAGTGGACTTTGTGTGTTCTGTATTACACAAGTACTGACATATTTACTCTCCTGCACTAAAAAAACCTTAAATTTTTTCATTAATATGGCAGATATTTTAGGGCTCCTTGATTTCTCTGATTTGTCAATGATAGAATTCTATTTAAAATTCTGATTCTTTCAGTAAAATATTTGATGAAGCAGATACAGAAACAAATGTACCTAAACAGCACAGAATAAAACATTTTTGATCTGTACTGCACACAACCTTGTAATTTTTTTCAGTTAGTTTAACCAGTCACAAAATTCTGTCTTAAGACATGTACTTTTGTTCATTCTGTTCTGAGACTGCTGTTTACAACATAAAACTTATTTAGCAGGAATTACATACCTACACTAGGATTTATATTACAGTATTTTAGCACTTATATTGTTGGATGGTGCCTGTAGGCAAAGGAAATTACATTCATGAATATGTTTCTTTTGTTTGGGCTCTGTATCTTTTTATTAATTTCTCTTTGTTGTTTTACTTGGTAGAAACCAGGAGACATTGTCTGTCTTGCATTTAAAGAAATGAGTCAAATTTCTCAAGGTGGAATCAACACATGAAAAATATATTAAGAATTATGCAAATGCTTGGACTATGATGGAAATAAATCTGATATAAACAATAATAAATGATTGAAGTTGATTTAAAGTATCAATTAAATCTATACTATGTCTTCTATTTTCCTATTCATCTTCATTTTTATATTGCCACTGAACCATTAAAAAAAACGCACATAACCTTTTCAAAAACACAACAATAGGTGCAAATACAGCAACAATCAAAATAAATATGCTCACTGCTATTGAAAGAATTGGTTCTGTTGGTTAACTACACTTGGGAATATTATTTTCTGTCACAGCAAAAACATAATTTTACTTTAATCCCTATAGATACTTTAAAATTTACAGAAAGTCCAGGGCTATATTGCCACACAAATGGGAACATTCTTGATAGATTGGGTTACAAAGTGTAAAATTGACTGCAGAGAAAATCCTGAAGATTTTTGCAGCAAGTGAATCCTGGTGCAGAGGTGCGGGAGAATCATGAAAGTGTTTCTAATATGGCATTTGCAGGTGCTGAAATGTTATTACTAAGCTACCAACTGCTTTGAGGAGTCAGATGCGAAAAATTCGTTTCTGGTATCAGAGGATCCACCACTGAAACAAGGTAAGAAAGAATTTGTATGCGAGTGGCTTCAGTTTCTGCAGAAATCTTTTGCACATCATGAAACCTGAAAGGCTCCTCATTAGGATTCATTTGTAGATAAATGAACATGCTTTGCATGAAATCCAAACAGAAACTCAAGTGAAAAAGCTGCTTTTTAAAAGCCTGGAAGCAATTTCACAGACATTGCAATGCAGAAGATTCCAAATAATTTATTTGAATCTATGACTGTAGGTCCCATTTTTTTCTAATTATGAATTGGAAGCACCTATTTTCAGCATGTCCTGGTAATGCTGTGCTGAACCTGTAAAGCATTCAATATGAAATTATCATGAAACAATAGAATACTGAGCAAAATTTCAAATCAGTGGGAACACAATAACCTCAGGTGTTGGAAAAGGACTACACAACCTATCCTTTTTCAATGGCTAGCTGTACTCAGCCATGTTTGCAACTTGGTGTTTTAGCATCTAGCTAAGGTTTGGCCAGGGAACAAATTATAAGTGCAGGAGGAACCATGCTGGTGAGGGCCATGGCAGCCCTCCCACTGCTCCTGGCATTATAGGATATTGAGCAACAGAAGAAAAAAAATGAAGGTCCCCACTCCAGCATAATAATTATATTTTTAAATTCAATATTCAAGCAGCCCCAATGAAAACAAGAGAATACACAAGAATAAACCCTATTAATAAAATTATCTGTATGTATACCTGTTAACATAGGGGCATCAAAGAACTAGGGATTTGTAAGCTTAACATGTAAGATCAGTGGGATACACTCTCATTCTTTCCAAGGAAAGACATTCTCGCTGGTGCTGACACCTCAGCCTAGACTACAGGTGTCCATCAGCCTGGGTGAATTCAGCTGTACGTGCTGGTGTCCAGGCACTGGCAGGAGGAGCTGCAGGATGGCTGGAAACTTCTGGCTCCAGCCAGTTCCAATGGAGCCACCACAGGGCATGGTGGAGTCCCTCAACCAAGATGGCAGCACCTCTGGGAAAACATATTTGAGAAAGGGCAAAAATGCTGCATGGCAGCTGTGAGAGAGAGGAGTGAGAGAAATCAGAAACAGCCCTGTAGACACTTAGGCGGAGTCCATGAAGAAGGAGGGGCAAAAGGTTGTCAAGGTGCTTGAGCAGGTACTTCCCTCAGCCCATGGAGAACCACAGTGGAGCAGACATGCTCCTCCATCCCCTGGAGGATCCACCACTGGAGCACATGGACGGCATCTCATGGAAGTGACGCATGCTTGAGAGATCTGTGAAGAGCTGCAGCCCAAGGAAGGACATTGGCAAAGTTAGTGGAAGAGTGCAGCCTGGGGGATGAACCCCACACTGGAGCAAGGGAACAGCATGAGGCAGAATGAGTAGAAGAGAAAGTTTTAGTTTCTCAGTGTAAACCTGTGCTTACCTTGACATTTCCTTTTCCGTTTTGCTACTCTGCAGGAATATATGACACATGAAAATAAACCTCTCCTTGCTCATAATAATAAAATTTCTAAAAGCAGGTTAGTCCATTCTGAAATCCTGAATTACCTTTATTTTTATTATCATATTTCTCGCAGCTTTGAGGTAATACATAAGATCATGACCAAAAATTAGCAAAAAAAGCAATAAAGTTATTTTTCTTTTAACTGGAAGCCAAATTCAGTTGTTTTAAGTGCTGCAAGTTTTAGTGAAAAAGGACACTATGTACTTATTTAAGCACATAAATACATATGGAAACATTTTCATATGCATTTTCATTGAATTAAATACAAAATTTCCTTATAGTGGTAGTCTTGTCCCATATAATCAAGTTCACAGCAGTAGTTAGAGACAGGTAATTTTACACATAAATAAAAGAATCATTGACAAAAACTTTGCCATGAACATTATGTTGGAAATTTCAATAATCATATCATGTATGGCATGAAAATCATGCTGATTCTTAAAGTTAAGCAATATTATTCAAATTCTAGATTTAAAAAATACAAGACCTACGTACACCAGGAAAGCAAGCCTGAAGATCTGGATTTTTGAACACTAGAAAAATGCTCACAAATTTTATCTCATTAATTATGTGTAAAATTTATCAAAGGAATCACTTTAAATACAGGAAAATAATACAATACTTTTTATTGAATTAAAAACCATTGGGTTTATCAATTTATTTATTATGCATCTAGTTTTGCTTGTGTTCTATACTTAAAGCTAGTGATTTGCTTTGGCAATTCTCTTTCTTTATGCCATTCTTTTACAGTGTTAAAAATAATAGGGACAGGAGCCAAAAGTCCAAGTAAATAGGCACCTGGGTTTTTTGCTGCATGGGTTTGAGCACCACTGAAGTCCTCTTTTCATCTTTAGACTATGGCATATTATAGCAACATTATGTCCATACATGGCACCAGAATGGAGGTGGAAAGATAACCTAGTGCCTCTCCAATGCACGATCACTCTCAACTATTTCCTTCCTGACAGACCACATTAGTCAGAGACTTCATTAACTCCTTCGACAACACACAGTGCCTCATGGGCATCTGTTAAATTTCCTGACATCTGTACTGAATAATAGGTACTGCAATTCAGCCCAATTTCTCTTGTTCAGTCATAAATGAAAATAACAGAGGGTTTTTTATGACTTTTCAGTAGCTGTGTTAGCATTTTGAGACAGTTAATGACCTGCTTTCCTGAAATTTAATAGTGCTTGTGTTCTTAAATCCTTCTCACCAAAATGGGAAATGACTGGCCAAAAAAACGTGCCATAGAAAAGGATGGGTGAATTACAGTGGATCATAAGCTTAATATAAGTCAGTGTCACATTGTGATAATGTAATGGCCTGTAAAAGGGGGAAACACCATACTGAGATGTACGGTCCTTCCTTCTAGTCTTCACATCACTCACTTGCAAGAATAATAGTAAATTTCTTTCTCTTTGATTTCTTGGTCAATGCAGTATGAATTTTCATCTCTTAAGGCAAGTGTGTATGCCCAAAACAATTGTTTTGCTTTCAAAACCTGAAGATTAAAAAACCCCTATATTTCCCTCAGAATAAGACTATCCTGCTTTAACACAAATTTAAGAATGACAAAATAAGCAATTTAATTTAAAACTCTTTCATGAGGGGGTTTTACCATGCCATCCCATGTGCTTTGTTTTACAGAGGTGGCTTTGGCACCATAAGGGCTTGTACTTTCTTCTTTGTTTTGATTTGTTCACTTGTGTTGCTGTTGTTGGTTGATTGGCTTTTTTTAACAGTGTGTGTATACACATGTATGCATACATATGTAAATGTGTGTATAGGTATGTATATGCATATATATTACATAGAGTAAATAATTGCAAATGTATAATTGTGCTAATAAACTTTGATTTTAATTCAATTTTCTCATTATCAGCATTCAATTTTGCTGGCCAACTTCTTTGCCACACTCTTCATGTGGATATTGATGAGGCTTCAGCAAAGCTCCACAAAGACACTTTCTGTGTTCTTAGGTATTTCCTTCTGATACAGCTGAAGGAGCAAATGAAAAACCACTCTTTGAGACCTTTGCTCATACCACACATCCATGAAAATTATATTGTGCCATGACACATCCTGCATTCATTCTTATACTACCAGTTGGTCATTTCACAGTTTCTTTCTACTTGCAGTTTATTTATAAATGTAGAAAATACAGCACACTTCCTGGTGGCATAGATTAAACTGAAACAATTTATTTTATGCTCACCATACTCCTCTTGAACACATACAAAGTAGAAGTCAAAATCAGTTCTCTGGTTAGGCCAATATGTATACCACAGCCACCTTCAGGAAATCCAGGGTTTCATCCCAAAGGACAGCATTCGGACTTCAGTTGCCTTTCATCTTTGAAAACTAGCAGGTACCAAAAAAGGAAATCATTCTTTTTATATAACTGTTTCTTGAGAGGAATGCAGACAACACCTATATTTTCTCAGTGTGGTGTTCTGCCTATATGGTTGATAGAACATTGGTTACTACAAATATACAGGTTACACCTTGCAGGAAAACAAAAAGTTTTCCTAGTTTGCATCAAATCACTGATCCTCAACCTTTCCTCTTTATCACAAACACCAACACAGTTGCATACCAGCATAGATACCAATTTCTTTGAAGCTGTAATTTGAAGGACCAGATCACACTGCCCACTGACAACAGGGAGACTCAGTGCTGTGAAAGAGCAAGACAGGGCTTGAAAGCCATGATTTTGAAAACCTAAGAAAGTAGTTCCTGTAAGGATCATAATTTAACTCACCAGACATTATAAAGAAACTAAAACTGCCAGCAAAGAACAAGATATACAAAGGATAGGGATATGTGTGAAATACTGCCTTTCTTGATGCTGATGATTTAGGGCTCAAGGGAAACCTTGAATTCACAGTTTAAAACTGCCATGGAGCAAGACATCGCCACTGATCTTCACACAGAAACTAAAAGGTCTCAGATTTTGCTTTTAAGAAAATGACAGTAGAGATTGAAGTTTAGATGTATATTCAAAAGGAGTCAGAAAGGAAGCAACAAAAGAGTATGAAATTTTAATGGAAAGTACACAAATAGGCATGAGAACAGTCAATGAAAAATAAAAATGGTGGCAATCAAGAATTAAAAAGTAAAGGAAGGGAAATACAAAGCTCAGAAGAAACATATTGTTAGTGAAAAATAACCTTTTAAGGGAAAGTAATAGGGTCATAATTCTCTAAATACCTTGGAACCCTCTGGAAGTATTTCCTGCATGCAGTGCTTGTGCAGGCAACACCACAACATGCACACAACTGTTGGAGTCCAGGGCATTCGTTTGGTTGCCCTGGAGGGTCAGGGACCTGGGCAGGGGGGTCTGGGACCCCAGCCCAGAGCTCAGAGAGACACTGGCTTTGATCTCAGTCCATGGGAAAAACTTCCTACACTGAGAGAAGGTTTACAGGCCACAAGAATGTGAGAAATAGTAGTTTAGCTTATCACAGAACGAGAAAATAGTAATTTTAGGTTCCTAGCATTGGAGTGAATGGGGCAAGATGGAGAATCTGGGGCGTTGTCTCCTTCTTCTTCTCCTTCTCCTTCCCTCACTCCATTGTTGCACTGACGTGGCACAAAGTAGTTAGTGAGGATTGGGTCAAAGTAAAGATGACCTTTTTAGTAATGGTGATAGACATTGGTAAGAAATAGTAAACAAGAAATACGTAGCAATTAGTATAAAAGACAGGGACAACCCAGCTCGGGGGGAGACGTGAGGAATCCATGCAGCTGCAAACATCTTGTTGGACTCCGAGAAAATTGTAAGATAAGAAACAATAAACGAAGTATGCAACATTGAAAAATCTAAACCTGAGAACTCTGTTTCTTCCTTCGGCTTGGCTCAAAGCTGTGCAGGGGAGCAAAGGACCCTGAAACCACCTGAATGTTGGGGAAAGCCCCCGACACACAACCAAGCTTATGATGCTTGATGTTCTACCAAGCATGACAATTTGGACAGACAGATGTGCAATTATTGAAAGACCAACTGCATCGCAGTAAGAGATAAAAATATGCACATGCCAGAGAACTGGAAATAGGAATTCATTGTATTTCTCTTGCTAAGGCTAATTGACCTTTTTGGGCTTGGGGTTTTTGTTTGGTTGGGTTTTTAAACAACAATGAAAAGTATCACTTCTTGAATCTCTGATTTTATTTTTGTTTAGATAGCATCCCATTTTTAGACTGTCTTAATGTCTGATAAGTGTGTGGGTTTCTGCAGATAGAATTTGACAGTGAGGCCAGCAGATGAAAATATCTGATTCTCATTTAGTTGTTCTGTCTCATCTGAGCATCTTTGGAGATCTCAAGGAGATAATTCACAGCTTTCAGTACAGTTGAAAACTGCCAGGTTTATTTCCACAGACCTTTGCTATAATTTTGTTTCACAGATGACTTTATGCTTCTGAAATACATTTTTCCTTCTTTGTCTTCGGATCCTATGTTCCATAATTCAATTCAAATTTTTGATTGTCTAGTTAATCTTTTTAGTGATATCTGAGTGCTTAAGAAATGATCCATCAGACATCCAGGTTACCACAAAACTTGTACACCCATAACTTTTGCATAAGTATGATACTACATAAAATCCAGACTATAAAGTATTCAATGTATGTTACATGAAAAGTAATGATTAAGAAAACAAGTAAATCACTATGACACTGTTTACAGTACTTCATAAAAACCCCAAATTAATACCTTCTATAGAATTCTAAAGACCTGAAATCTTGAAGAATCTTACCCTGGTTGCAACATCAGCCCTTCCACTGCTAAATGTGCCATAGCATATGAGGAAAAAAAAGAAAAAAAGTGAAGGTATTGCACTCAACACCATGGAAGAGTTCCTGCGCTCCAGCAACGTACTAAGGTCATACATCTTACAAACCCTGCTGTCTCCTGTGGATTTAGTTAACAACAGAAGTTTCTTTGGGTTTAACTGCCAGATATATGAAATACACTTCAATTACAGGATTTTTTTTACCTTATTCTACAATGGTGACTTCAGAAGGAATTATTATTTCTAATTTATCTGTCTTGTAGAGACAAGTCAGAAGTACTAAAATGTAAAACTCTTTTGTCAGCTGAACAGATGTACTAAACACTTGTCATTTGCGAATGTTAAAAGAGCAACAATTATAAAGAGATAATTACTTCTAATACATGTCAAAGCAGAATAATTCTTTTTTTTGTTCAGTAATTTTCTTGTGTGGTTTGATTGCTTTACACCAGTTATGAACTTCTAGCACTACTCTTCTATGGAAGAAGAATGACTAATGTATTGCTACACCTTTTTGAACTCCAAGAACCCATAGTTCCTGTTACTCCTTTATTATATCCTTCTATCAAAATGCAGAGAGTTTATGTCCTTTGAACAGAAAAATACTTGGTAAAATATTCCTAATAAAGTGCAAATGCTGAGGATCCAGTGAACCTTAAGTTAGAAGTTCATTCCCTTTAATTTTTCTGGAATAGATATACTTTGCAACAAGAGGACAATTTTCTTAGTAGACCATGTTTCTTTTATTCTCCTAATGATTTAACAGTCTTTAGAGGTTTTTGTTGTCATTGATGTTGCATTTTTAAGAAAAGTGATGTGGAAAACTTTCTTCAAAAATAGAAAGAGTATTTTCCATTTGATTATTAGAAAAATAAAGATTAATAGATTGTCACTGTTATAATAAAGAAATTAAGCATATTTTCATCTTGTGGAAAAATAACATAAGTGACAAAAATAATGTGACAATATAAAAACTATAAAGATAGTCAAGAACTATCCTTGAGTTCCCATATAGAAATGATTCTTTCATTCTATTCCTTTTCCTTAAATCACCTACAGGCTATTCTAATTCTGGGAGATGCAGCATACAATGCTGAATCCTGACTTTGTTCCTATTGAAATACAGTAAGAAAGAAAATCACATCATCCAAGCTAAGGTGCCCAAAATATGTGAAGATATTTAAATCCTGAAAATAATAATAGTAGTTGTGCTTGAGCAAAGAAACAATATTGTATATTTTGCAAGCACTCTTCAGAATTCTGGTAAAAAGAGCAGGAGCTTATCAGCCAGAGAGGTTATAAACAAACTGCAGCTCAGGTTAAGATGTCCTTCAATAAGGAATGCATAACAAGCCATTTCCTAGAGAAGCATTCAGTAAGTCAAAAAAGTAAGCATTACTATAACTGATATTTTTAAACACTGCCTCTGAGGGTCAAAAGTGAATCTCATATCCTGCTACCTTCAAGAAAAAATCAAGCACTGGTAACACATTTCCAGTGTTCCAGAATCTTGCACAGGCTGTCTTCCTTACCTGCTGCAGGCTGATTATCTCTGCTCTCTTCTGGAAAAGTAAGAAATAAAGGTGCTTGTGATTTATCAAGATCTGTCTAAAAGAACAGACCAAATATTATCAACGTTGATGAATAAATAGCATTTGAGGCCTCAAATGAAACTGCAGCCTCTTCATTCCCAGCCTGTGTAAACAGACCTTCCATCTTCTTATAGCCATAAAAAAAATCAAAATAATAATACACTTTAAGAAAAGGTAAAAAGAAAAAGGTGACAAACATACTTGCCACTTACAGGGGGAAAAAAATGAAAATATATTGAACAGGAAATTAATTCTAATCCCTGGACAAATACTGTTATGTATTATTTTCTTCTATTCCACAAATGAAATACTGTTCCTATAATTTGTATAATGATTTCTATCAGACCCATGAAAACAAAACCAAATCTGTGCAAGCTGTACTTGCAGGGTGATGGCAAACCTCTGATTCCACACTAATCTGCACACAGATAAAAATCCCTGTGCATGCATATTTGAAATAATGGAGGAAGGCTGAAATCACCTGAGGAAAGTTGTGCTCTCTCATTTGTTTTTTGCAGAATGAGGATTAATCTCTTTTCCATGTAATGCCAGAAGCTAGCTGATTGCATTACAGGAGGATTCCCCCCCTCTTCTTGCTCACCTTTGAGAAAAAACTTTAAATGAAACACTGGAGATTGCCTATATCTAGAGGCAGATCACAATGCATGGTTATGCTGGGGGGTTTAGGATCTCTAGGTCGTTACTGAATTTTCTTGATCATTTAAAATCTTAGTCTGGATTTTTTTTTCCTCTCTCTCAGAAAAAAAGGGATTTGAAAATCTGTCCTGGCCAAACATGGCACACAGTCAACTCAGCATGTGATCCTATGGTAACCCATTTCATTTTCTTTCTCTTCCCTGTTCCCATTATAGTGCTACTTTAGGTTAAGCAGCACTAGTCTTTGCTTTACCATTTAGTGGGGTCAGTGTGGGACCTCAAGTGTGAGTGTCAGGGAAGATAAAGATATTCTGTTTTGTATTTGGAGTTTTGTTTGTTTTGTATAGGGGTTTTTTTGCATGAGTAATTTTAGGAGGCTGGAGACAGTGTTTCAGCTGTCCCCTTCTACAGTTCTACCGCCATGTGCTGAGGTATTTAAAGAATCCCCAAGATTTAACTGGTTTAGGAACAGTAAAATGATTGTATTTGACTTGAATAGCTCTCCTTCTATAAGAGAGCAACTTTAGCATTACTGTAATGCTGAATTCACCTTTCAGTATACATCATTAGTGATTTTTCTGCCACCACCATCACCCCCACCTCCATGCCATGCATTTCTACATACTAAGACTTAAATTTCTGGGTAAAGCCACAATGAAACAAATTATACCAAAAATATACACTTCTAAATATAAAGGCTATCCATAGATAAAGTTACAAACTTAAACACTGACTGTAAAAAACAAGTAACTCTATCATTCCAATTTTATAAGGTGAAAGGACTTACAGAGCATAGTTGTCTGTCTCAAAACACTGTTAGAGCCATAGAAGGAACTTTCCATAATTAAACCACCACAGTGAGTATTTGAAATAAGCACAAGAGGAAGGTGCTAATACCTGGCCTAGCAGAGGTAAGGTCTGGTTAAAACATGCTGGTTAATGCAGGTTAATGTGGCTAACTATGGAAGAGGAAGTAACTGTTTATACACATGCAACCCCAAATTATAGGAACATCTGCAACCACCTTGTGGATACTTGGAACCTAGACTGTATGAAGGTGACAACTCAAAATAACTTTAAGTAAAATCCATATTATTGACTTTGGCATATGGTTTCATTTGCACATTCATTTGAACAGAGACAGCTCTCACTAATCAGATTGTAACATGTGATCAATTTGAATAGATGGGAGAAGATAACCAAATTCTAATTATAATAAAATAAGTCAACACTGCATTGAAATGTCTAATGCTTAGATGTTCTTTTTACAACACATACATAGTAAAAACATACTACTTGGATACAGTTTTAAATTTATTTTCCTTGGGCTTAAGAGAAGGAAAAGGGACAAAATTAAATACAACAAGTAGACAATCCATAAAATACACTAAGCTCATCAATTCTTCACGAAAAATACTGGGAAATGGCTAAGTTAACTTTGCAGAACAGCTGCTTAGCATTCACAATACACAGTAACATTAATACTATGAATGTGTCACAAAAGCTCAGAATATGTTTATTTGGGTTAAAAGAAAGTAATTTGTAAAATTAGTTCTGAAAAGAAAGCTGTTCAAAAAATCTTTGAGAAGCTTCAACCCAGCTCTAATGGATATCTAATCCTAAATAAGAGAAATTTGTTTACCAGCCAATTTTCAGTGCAGTTTTCATGAAGTCAGTGTATTGCTTGAGGTATACTCCACTGTTAACATCACCATGTCTGCTGTCCCAGATCCGTGAACACAGCTTCATCCACAAAGGGAAAACTACAATCCCAATATCAGCTGTTTTACCACTTGCGTGTGTGAATGTTTTGTCCTTTTGTTTTCCTTCAGTCTGTTGTTATGGAACAAGGTTTAGAAAAAGGCTCAGCAACATAACAAAACCTTGAGCTTTCAGCAGAGCTATAGGCTAAAATACTTACCAGCTCAACCAGTGCAGGGAGTAGGGAACTGGTTGTTGCAGGGTGCTGATAACCTAATTCTTCTGTGTAGCAAGAGAGTCCTTGGTTCCAGGTTGATTCTGGGAAGGAGAAATGGAGTTACTCCATTTGCAATTCTGTCACGTTGATCAAGACTAGCAGAAGAGGTGGGCAGAGTCATGTAAAATCAACCATTTACATGTGGCAGGAAGAGGGAGAAAATACTACAGCAGATGATCTTGATTCTTCTTGAGCAAAGTCAGAACGTGGAGTGTAGCATAAGATGCATCATCATAAGATGATGGCAAGAAAGGTATTTAGCAGAAAATCTGAGCCTGGGAAACTCATGCTTGTGACTGAAAACCTGTGACATTTCTTAATCTTGACACTAGAAACTAAATTTTCCAGTAAAATCACAAAAGAGTATCCATATTTTTCTCCAAAGTAATTAAACGCTCTCTCTTTTGCATATTTGCATAGTTCATAAAAGCATCTATTTCTTCTAATATCTTCATCTGAGTCCATTCCTTTTGACAGTTATCACGCTGTTTTGAGAACTTCTTTTTTTCCTTTTATAATTCCAAAGTTCACTGTGTTGTATTTCTATTGAGAGAGCTACTTTTTTTTCTGTGAATTTTACCTTCTGTGCTGACAGACCTCCAAAGCCAGAGCAAAGGCAATAAAGCAACGCCTGCCAGAGGAACTGGCTATCATTTGCATAGGAAACTTTCTCTCACCAGAAGCTGTCAGTCTGCTGTGAAAACATGACTGATTTCTCATCACTAAAACTATGAAATATGAATCTTCATGCATCAAGTTTACAGAAAGTTTATGTTTCTTACAAATTCTTTCATTTCAGTTTTTAACCTAATAATCCAAGAATTCTCAATTTTTTCTCTCATGTTTTTAAAATTCCTGTTAGGTCTGTTAATGCTTTTTTTCCCCTCACTACTAGCTAAGAAAGCACTAGATTCATGGAAAAGTTCACAACTACATTCTGTAGCTACTACCTTTTTCATTTTATGTTGATATATACTAATATTTTGTATTTTTGAGCAAGGGTGTATATAAAAGAGAAGTTTATTATTCTTACTACAACGCCAAAGATGATTTGCTGGAATTCATATGAACAATTCAATTTCCATATGAGTCATCTTATATTTTTCCAGAACTGCGCAACTGAACTTACATTCATGTTTTGTCATCTGCAGAATTCCTTCCCTTTTCCCATTGTCTCTGCCACTAAATTCAGAAGTAACTATATATATCAGAGTGATCAGTGAAGAAAAATGGGACAATTTTCAAAGACTTCTTTTCCATGACTGCTGATCCAAAAGAGTTTTAGAGTGATAATATTTTATAAATAAAGGCAAGGCTATATATAAAGAGACTATTTTCTCAATTCCACAGCACTAGGCAGGAAAAGCATGGACTGCATTCATATGGACAGTACACTACATGGAAAAACTAGACTTCAATTTCAAATAATATAATTTCTCTAAATATCATTAAGTAGCTGCAATCTGCTATCTGCATCCAGGAAAATTTTCTGCTCAGTAAATCATTTTCTAAAAAAAATGTTTTTAATTTTTAGCAAACCTAAAAAAAATAGAAAACCACATGGTATTGCAGGCTGTCCTGAAAAATAAAAAAAATGAACATGATGTTGAATTCTTTTGCTAGTCTCAAGGAAGAGCACTCAGCAGAATCAATCAATACAACCAAAATGTGCATTTATAAAAACTACAAAAATACTTCCATGCCCATGACAGGAGGTGATTCAACTAGCTGTCTGGCAGTAAAGGTTGTTTACCAGGTTTTGGATTCCTAATTGGGTGCCTAGCTCGCTAAGTAGCAGCTGGTCTTTAATTAGTTGAAAAATTATTATCACTAAAAGTTGCCATAAAAAGAAAGAGAACAATATAATTAAAGTGTTATAATCCATATGGTGGGATATGTATCTTGACTTGTCAGTAGCTGTTTTTCCTCTCTTTTCCACTCAACATTAATAACAAAAAACTGTTCATTTGCCAAAAAGTTCTCGTTTTCTAATTTGAATTGAAAGTAACATTAAATTGGAAGCGTGCTGAAATACTGTACATAGTGTAATGTTTCTCTTTGACTGTGAAGTTATCCAAGAAGTTATTTTCCACAGGGGTGAGTTAGGATTGATGAGTCACCCTTGCCAGCACACCTAATCATGGTAGGACATCATTATCTCACCTTCATTCATTATTTACAAAGTAAAACTAGATGAAAATCTCTTTGCATGTAAGACTTAGCGAAACACAAATTTTGTGCCTGTGATGTATTAAATATGACCATAGCCTGAATGCATGTTACAATCTGCAACTGGAAATTTGCACTATAATTGCCTCAAAATATTTTATACACCACTTTCTCTGGTGGTTTACAGACCTTCTCTGAATTTCACGATTATTTGCCTAATGCACGTGGAATGATGAGACTACATGTGAAGCAATATAGTGTTAATATAAATAATGTTTAGGCATATTTTTTCTATAATATTTTAAACACCTGCGCTATCAGTTTTAAATTTATAGAGTACACTGTTTTAATACTTACTGTACTTACTGATTTTGTCAAGGGGAAATGGAGTAGGAGAATATTACTTAGTTTTATAATAGCTGAATCACCTCCAGTTCAAAGCCTAGCAGAAAAAAATTGTCCATTAACTATCCACTATAACTGAGTGGAGAAACTCAGTTGAGAAAGGTATTTCCTTGCAATAGTGGTGCAGCCATGTGCTATGGAAAATGGATAAATTCTACATTGCTCATATTAGCAATGGATGACCTCCACTTACCTGCATCTGTAATTGTTTAAGCAAGAGCAGAGAAATCTAGGAAATAAAATCATCTTCTGCTCTACAGGAGCAGGTTGCCAGTATTCCATGTCTAAATAATTTTTCTTAGCTGAAGGTAAGATCACAGCATTCAATATAAAAGAAAGGAACCGTTTGAAAGCCTAAATTTCCAAGTGACTCAATTATCCTAACTATCTTTTGAGAGAATTGAGAAAATATGTTTTAAAATAGCCCTTCTCCATAAAATAAATTAGTTCTTGGGAGTAACTACATACAGTGGAAACAGCATTTCAGAATTTTACATAAGTCTTTCTTAAAGGTTATGAATTTGCAGACAAAGTGGAAAATATACATCAGATAAGCAGCACAGAGCAACATGCATAATCTTCAGTCCCTCACTGTAATGCCTTCCAAAACCTGTCATTATTTTTTCCCTGCTGAAGTTGTGTTTTCTATCTAGATTGCTCCACATACAGATCTCACTCATATTAGGTCACTGCGAGGCACCACAAGAGATGAATGTGCTGTAAGGCAACTATAATAAAGTAAAAAATTGGTATCATTATTCCATCTTCAAATACTTATCACCAGGTCTCCAAATTACATTGCAGGGATTAAGAAAAAAAGGTTTACTAATAATTCCATTCCATTTTTCTCTTGACCTGATTTTAATAGGATGCTAGTAACTTTCCGTAAGTTAAGATACAATTTTTTTTACTGTTGTTGACCTTGAATTTAACACTTATATGTACATGAAAAACATGATTTCACTTTGATACATGGGGCAGATATTGGACTTTCATTTAGATTTAAGGTTTGATCTTTGCCAATTAAACTTTTTGAAGAAAACAGCTTAAAAATGCAAATTTTTAGAAAATTACTTAAATATTTTTATTAAACTTTAAATATTAATTTTTAATTAAGACTATTGAAATAATACTGTGTTCAATGACTGATTAGTTGTTCTTTTATAAAACTTGAAGACATGACTTAACACTCATGAAGAACTAAGACAAAATTATTTTAGAATGTTTCAGAAACAACCACTCCTTTTTGCAGATAGAGGAATTTGTGTGAGGGTGGTAGTGTTTGACTTAATATATTTAGTACTTCTCCATTACTGCATTAATGATGGTTAACATTTTTTTTCTATCTCCCTGTCACCCACAAATCAACAAAAATCTCTATACCATGAAAAACATGGGTTGCATTCTTGACTCATTTGATGGTGAAGAATTTCAAGAAACTATAAAAAGTGAAGACACCTTTCCCTCATTTCTGCATTGCTGTTTTAAAAATATCACTGCTAGTGTTTGACGCCCATAATGTTCCCACCAATGTTTTGGTAACTGAGGTGTGTGACCATTTCCCAGTCTGTGTAGAACATAAATCTGACACTAGAAATGCATCAGTGGGGCTGAAAGAACCTCTCTCACGGTAATTCTAGGAAGCATGGGAAGGAGGAGCCTGAAGAAAGGGTAAAATGGAGCCAGTAGTAAAGGTCAGGTTGGCATTCCTGGACAATGCAATCCCCCTGGCTTCAAGAGCACACCTGCTATCAGCTTAACCATGACGCAACAACAGCAGCTTCAAATATATATTTAATATACACATGCATAACAACTTACAGCAGCAGAAGGGGAAGGGGCATTAGAATTAGAGAAATAATTGATGAACTGCAAAGACAAGTGCCATGACTAAATATTTTCATTCAAAATGTGCACATACGAGCACAAAAGTGTATATGTCACCAGTCTGATAGACAATTGTTTTCTTCAAATTTATAACAGACATGCAATAGTGGACTGCCATTTATTTACACTTACAGACAACTTTGTTGTAGTCAGGACCCCATAAGTTTTCCTCCAATTAAACTGAATCCATATTTATTTAAGTTTTTCTCTACTTTAAAATTAATTTTTATTTGAATTTGCATGGAAAAATATACAAAAATCGGGCATCCTAGCTGCCAGATTGCTGCATGGACCTAGATTTAACCTTCATGTAATTTCCAGTGGCAGTTGATAAATGAAGAGATGAAAAAAGATGAAAAGATGAAAAATTCTGGTAGAGAATTCTGATGAGCAAGCCCGTTCTAACTTCAGTCAGAAAAAATGAAAACTCTATTTGAGTTCCATGAAATAGACTGTTTATTATAAGCAGCAGCTGGAAAAGAGCTTATTAAAAATGTAACTGTTAAAAGATTACACTCTTTTGGTATCTATTTTCTGCGAGGGCTGAGACTCCCTGACCTGTCTCACGGAAAGTTCTTTAAACTCTGTAAAGCTTACAAGGGAAGTAGGATTAAATACAAAATAAGAGGCAGCAAAATAATAAAGTGAGAAAATTATTTCTTTAATCACAGTTATCAAATACTATAATACTAAGAATTCTTCATTGCAGAGTAGAGACTGGTACAAAAGATTATAAAAATAAAAAGAAATTTTTGATTCTCTAACCTAAAACAAATTTCTGGCTAGTGAACCTGATATTTAACTTTCTGGAAAATCAGCCCATACTTAAAATTGGGAAAAAAAATTACACCTATTGAGGTAGAGTCCCTCAATATAATTTTGACAAGCTATGAAACTTAAAATTTGTATGTCATAATTTCACTAGACATTACAAGTGTGACAACTTTTGTCTTTATAAGTAGTCACAAAGACCATCTGCAAGACATTTAGGTATTGAGAACATAATCAGTATAGAGATGTATATTTGTAAAACAGTCTAACACATATCAGTTGAAAATTCTGCAATCAATTATTCATTACACTGGTCTGGTATGGAAAAACTACAAAAAAAGAACCTACTTGGTCTCTTTGCTTTGTAAATTTTTTTCATTGTTTCTGGGTTTTAAGCTTCGATGAGGTGAGATGCCTGGTAGATTTTTCCCTCACAGCTCCAAGTTAATGTAAAGTTGTGAGATCTAGAGACCACAAGGGGTAAAAAATAAGCAACCTAAAATAGGTCTCTTACATTATTCGGCACCTGGTACATAAGCACACAATATTTACAAGATTCATTTCACATGCACATTAATTATGGAAAATTAGAGACACCAAGAGAGGGCCATTAAGTGTCAATTAGACACTAAGAACAAGAATGCTGGCAGTGCTAGTAATGAGAAACCTAGATTACTTCCAAAGGGAAGGCAGTTAATTAATATTTTGCTTCTCAACAGTTCAATTATGCCTAATGTGCTGGACATTACTCTTTTGGGGCCTGAATCAAATTGTAGATCAGAGTGAGATAATCTTGTTTCTTGAAGATGCAGATGCAGCTTCCTGGGGAACTTCTATTGCTGTCAAACCAGTTGATCACCTTATTCTGAGACCTCTTTAAAGCAACACATCTCCTTCACCGGTAAATATTTAGGGCAACACCACATAAATTGATCAGAAAGTTTTCTCTTCCACTGGAAACTGGAGCTCCACAATTTAAAATAAAGTGTAAACAAATATCAGAGCACAAGAACAAGCATTTGGCATTAAAAAGGAACATAAAGTGGCAACATGTCTCTCTTCAGTTGTGTAAAATGTATGTCATGCTGAATGGGAGAGGTGTCAGCCTTCAGGGGAAAGTTTTCTCATGGTTCAGTCAACTGTCAATTAAGTTGAGGTAATTTATTGTGAAAGAAATTTAAAAATACTTTTAAAATATAAATCCAGTTTGTTTCTAGAAATCCATGGCAAAAAGTTCTGATTCAGGGAAAGAAAACATTTCCTAGCGTACATATTAGTTCAAAAGTTGTTATTGAAAGCAGATGGTAATATGAACTCTAACTTTTTCATAAACTACAGTTATTGTCTGAAAATTGAATATATAAATAGCAGTGTTCATGAGACTGTTTTACTCAGAATAAAGCCTATATAATTTTGCTTGCACTCAGAATTTTTACTCCTCTTGGCCTACTAGACATTTTATCTTGATAATAAAAATATAGTGGGAGAAAGTAAGTAATTTTTTCAATCCAAGTAGCATATAAACTGGCCTTCTGTTTAAAACCTAATCATAAATATAGCTACAATCTTTCACTGTGCAATTTCTTTTCACAGTTCATTAATTGCAAAGAGATAACTTGATGGTGAGTTTGCAATTTTATGATAGGGTCCTGTATGACCATGAGGGAAGGATCCACTTTTATGCATTCATCTCACTAATGATACATTAGGGAATAGAAAGGTGAATATCAAGAGCTAAGAAGCTGAAAAAAATTACTAAAAGAGGCAATATGCGCCATACTATACTTTTGGAAGCAACAGACCTGTCTTTAATTTTTACTGCTTATTTTTCATCTCTGAACAGCTGACAACAGGCAAGGGTAAAGATTCTCTTCGTAATAACAAGGAGCATGAGTGCACCAGAAAACAAATTGACCATTCTTTAGTTAATAAATTTAAAAAAAAAATATTTAAAGGTGTTGAAAATGGAGGTGCTAGGGTGAAACAGGGTATACACAAAAACATTCCTTAGCTATTCATTGCTTTTGCTTAGTGCAATCAGAAAACAAATGAGTGTTGTGCTTGTCTATTAAAATGTCTGCTTAAGAAGCACAAGCAAAAACTTGAAAGTAAAACTTGAATGCATGTTAGTTGATTTGTAAAATACCTTTGAATCACTTTTTAATTGCAGTAAAAGTTTTACTATGAAAACCAAAGTGATAGAAGAGCATCATCAAAAAAGGTTGCCAAAAGATAATAAATGAGATGATTTAACATTTTCTGGCTTGTTACACACCTTCAAACACACCAGGTTATGTCTACATAGATCCAATATCTGACTGTATGACATACCTGATTAGCCAAAAAACTCCCAAATTACATCAAACCTCCAGTATCTGTGAGGCTGGAAGTTCTATTTAAGGTAAACATTCAAAAGGAGAATTTGACACAGTTATAGTTAATGAAAATCCGGACAAAAAACTTTTGTTCTTTACAGAACTACAGTGTCCACAAGCTGAGAGAGATTTAAAGAATTTAAATTCTACCACCTTGAACTGCCTCAGGATATCTACCATAACTGAAATAAAAACTTGATGAAACCATGTAGACAACATTCACCTTTGAGGTCCTTAGCAAGACACAGGTGCAACCTCTTGCCATTGAATTCTGACCTCAAGTCAAGTACTTCGAAACATCTGCTTGATCACCATAACCCACCTGATGGAAAAAGAATTCTTCTGAGGCAAATAACATCCATCTACTGCAAAATTGATTTGGATTTCAGCATGGGTGTCCTCCCTCTGTTTTTATTAAATGGCTCTCAAAAATAATTCAATAAAGGAAGCTTTTGCAAACACATTAAAAAGAAAGGTTATCTGTTGTAGGTTGTTTTTGTAATAGAATTTTCAGGATGGATTTCTGGCTGTACATTTTGAATTCTAAGCTAATATCTTTTCTTGAAACCCAAGTAGTCTGAGGAAAGAGCAGATGGCTGCAAGAGACTCAACTGGAGATAAATTAACTGCTAACTTCTGAAACATTAGATTTTCTGTAACGAATTTCTCATCACTGTCCATAACCAATCAAGGTTGCATTATTTAAGTAAACAACATATTCAGGGCTGTTGAACCTCAATAGCAATATTTTATGTAATACTGTCAGGTTATTTTTGCAAACCCCAAGAGTAAATGGCAAAAAAATGTAAACTTGCATTTTATATTAACAGTCATAGGTGAAAAATATGAATTTTTTTCATAACTGACATTAAAAAATATCAATAATCATCACAATATATGCATTTATCCCAGAAATACTATTCAGAAATCACTAAACAAGTTAATGTTCCTATGATGTAGTTAGTATAAAGGAAAGTAAAACTTTTTAAAAGGTCTTTTTTTAAAAAAAATACTTCTAGTACCTTCTTTGTATCAAGATTTATGTTTTGAAAAATAAGCTTTCTAACTTTAGTTACTAACACTGAAAATCCATAGAAAGCTCAAGCTAGTGAGAACTTTTATCTAAAATCTGAAAGAAAAAAACCCAGTGAAAACACATTTGCTATTTAATGAGTAAACCCAGAAACTTTCTTAAACGAACGGTCAGATTTATTGCTATTTCAGAGATGCTTCATATTTGGTTTTCTGTGTTCTGCTTCTTAGAACAGATCTATGCAAACATTTTCAAACCTCATTTACCTGGCCAAGCTGCGCTATGTAAGATCAAGAAGTGACAGAAAGGGAACCAATCCTACTATCTCCAGGTTACGGAAAAAGTGTAGTGTTCCACTCAGTGATTTAACCAAGACTTAAAGACACATTCTCCTACATGGAACATTCTGTAATCTCTCATGAAACCTGATTTCCTCTGGAAGGAAAGCCTGTAAGGATTCTCTCATGTGAAAAATGTTCTACTCGTAACAACCTGGGAAGACCTCAGAATTGTTATAAGCAGTTTAAAATATTTATCATCTAATGAGATTTAACAGTCCCAATATGTAAGATGAGTGAGTAAACAGTGGGAAAAAGAGACACTCTGAAAGCAAACATAAGTGCTGGACACCCATCACAAGTGTAAACTACTAAGGCACAATAAACTACTAATGGCTACAATCTATCTGAAGAAATTATATTTCAATCATGCTGTAATTTAAATAGATATATAAAGCCAAAATAGTCAAATACAAAGAAAATATCTGCTTTTAAATTAAACATATTGTAAATGTGGATGAGGAGAAAACAACGTAATAATACCCATACACAGAGCAAACCTCAACCTGTTAGTTCTTAAACGGTCTGCAGTACTGGACAAACCAATGTTAACTAAATTTTGAAAGAAAATAGTTTATGTAACCAAAGGCATAATTTGCAAGAAACTGTTATTACCAGACACAAGAAATTATTATACGATCATTAAGGAACTGAACTAAAACAATTTTAAAAGGCAAAGAGAGTACATTTGCTTTAATTTTCCTTCTGAGTTGCTGATGACTACAAATATAAGTACATAGAAGATCTTCAGAGGCATTTATAGGAATAGGTTAAAGAACTTTGGAACACCTATTGGCCAGCATCTAAATCTCTCTCTCTTGGTTACTTCAGAGAATTCTCTTTCACTATGTGAAGATCTCATTGTGATCACATTGTCAAGATCTCTATCAGGACTTAATAAAAGGTTAAGGCAACCTTGACATAATGGTCTTGACCATAATAAACATACTATCTGCAAACAGAGGCAAAAAAAAAAAAAAAAAAAAAAAAAAAAAAAAAAAAAAAAAAAAAAAAAAAAAAAGTATTCAGAGACATCATGGGATCTAAACAAAAATCATGGCTAAAGTTTGAACCATGAATTAGACCAGAGTGGAAGTGTGTATAGAAGATACCTTAAAAATTAGGATATTCCAGAGTCTAAGACACAAAACAGGGTCTAGAATAGAAAGAGGCAGGGCTCAAGTTAGGTCAAGGTAGATCAAGTAAAATTCTGAACTGCAGTGAAAGTACAAGTAAGCACGAAGATATAGCTATTTGGCATTACCATCCACATCCTTCTTGCTCATCATTACCACAGATCATCATGAATTTCTAGTGAATGTTGATGGCAAAGCATAACAGAAATATTCTCCTATCGAGGTTCCTCGCTCTCAGGGTCAGATCTTGGCTAGCTCCAGACCCCGATGCGCTACCCCAATAATGGACTCAAGGTAAAAGACAGAGGCGCTCTTTTTCTTCCTTGGGACTACGGTTCTACAGGTTTATTGTAGAACTCCCAGTCCAGGAGGAACAGAAAGAGGAGAAGACCCTTATCGCGGTGATTTTTAAACCCAGACGGAGAGGGGGAGGAGGCAGGGAGAGCAACCACAATCAATGGGAAACAACTTAGGGGGGTGGGCATAGGGAGGGACCGAGCAGAGGATACCAACACCAGAACTTAGAGGGGGGTACAGAACATACCATGTGCAAAATACAACAAAACTATTTTTTGTGTGCAGATATGATAAACCACCCAGTGCAATCTCATAACAAAAATGAACAAACTATTTAGTCCACTACAACATCATTCTCAAAGAAATTTCAGCAAAGACAGTAATTAGATTTTTTTTCCCTTAACTGAGCTGCAGTGATCCCATTTTCAGTGGAGCTACAAGTAAAGCAGTGCAATCTGCAAACTGACTGTGAACCACTGAAAAAAACCTTGTGAGGTTTCCAGCCTTCTTACATAGAACAGTCTAGTCTCAAGAAACAATATGTTTGACAAATACTCCATTTTTTGACATCACAGAGAATGTCTCCAGTGGTTCAGAAGCTAGAATACTGTGCTGAAGAATCCTGAATCTTCCCAGGCAATCTTGCCACAATAGGCTCTGTTTTGCAAGTTAGTACATATTCTTGCAAACAATTCAACTTGGAGTACATTCAATCCATCTATCAAGGTTTCTACTCCGACCATATATGGTTCAGTTTTTCCAGTGTAATTTACTGAACCCACAGATTTCTCTAAAGTAGCCCAAATCAAAATAATTTTTTAGAGCATTCTATTCTCCAAACATGAGTCACTACTTTTTTTTCTTTTTTTTTTTTTTTTTTTCTTTTTTTTTTTTTTTTCCCCCAGTTTCCATTTGGACTCAAGCAGAAGTGAAGCTGTTCTAGTTCAAATTCAAGCAAAGTCTGATAGCTGACTCTCCCACTGAAGCAGGCTGCACTGGAAAACAGGATATAAAAATAAGAGAGGTGATATAACAGGGTAGGCCTATTAACTAAGTGTCATTGCCAGTGAGAGATGCACCCCTTACTTCCTTACTTCTGCAGGCACCAACCCCATCCCCAGCAGAGCATGTAAATTTTTTTCTTGGACTTCTTAATCTGGAATTTGAGCTGTGGAGATGGTGGTAGCCTGGCAGCACTCATAGGAACAAAAACTGTGCCAGCACTGAATCAGGGTAGAGAAAAATCGTAGCAGTTAGATAAAATTCCTGTAACTTTTACTCTCAGATAAATCTGTATCTCCAGAGCAGTCTAAAACTACCCCAATACATGATAGCAAAGGCACCCCAGGGGTGCCGCTGGCAGACAGAGCTGGAGGCATCCTAACAACTTGCCTCAGGCAGAACAGCCCAGAGCTCTTCCAAAGGAAGAAACAAAAATCAACGATATGGCCAAGCCTTCCCCATTAACTGAAGAAATCTTTGGGGCTATCCTTTCCCCACCGGACAGATTCTCAGATAACATTTGCAAAACCCTTTAATGCAAAAATTGCATCTCAACACAAGTCACAGAGTAAAAGTAAGGTCTACATGAACATGCTCTGTAGATCCCAGCTGATGAAATCAACCCCACACTAGAGCAGTCTCTGCTGAGGCAAAAAAACTATTAGTCAAACTGCTCTTTTGAACTGGCATCCCAAAATAGTACCTCAGAAAGAGATCTGTTTTGAAGAAAAAATTCTAAAATAGCAGTCAGTATCCAGTTCAAGTAAAGAAAAAGAAAACAAAGAATCTAGCTCACATTTCTTCTTGGGTTTTCACTCGCTTCTCTCACCCATCCTAATAAATGTGGAAAAAACCACACACAAACAGAACACAAACATTATGTTAAACAACAAAAACAATGTTTATATGTCAGCTTTACACCTACAGATCATGATTGCAGAAGTTTAACAAGGTAATGATGAAACTGAGATTTACTAAGATTTATTAAGATATTAACTTTAGTCTTCTCACTGTTACAGGCACATAAAACACTCGTCTCCCATTTAACTTCATTTTGCAGATGAGAAACTAAGCTCTTACCAGGTTATTCAATAGCTTTCACATGCGCAGACACAAATTTTTTCTTTTTTACATTCTTACTGATTTTTTTCTGAAAAAATTCATCACCTAGTTTTAAGAAATAGCATCTATTCAATTACGATTCTCAAAAATCTACACTTTACCAGTCCTCAGCATGGCACAGGAACAACAAAAGATCAGCAGCCATTAAGATATTGCAACAAACCACATTTATTCTGCAGGTCTTAGATCAGTCTGAAACGTGTAGTGCAACAATAATGTGTCAGGTGTTTAGTCCAAAATGTTGATACCTATATAAAATAATTTATTGCAAATTTAATCGCTGCTACCCCAAATAAGTTTTACTTGTGTTAACAATGTCACTATTCAGTGTGCCTCTGTGAATGCTCACATAGATTTGTGCACGTATATGTGTTTGTCTATGTGTACATGCAATGCCAAATTTAAATGTATTTTATTAAATACCTTCTTGATTTTTATGGCCTTTTAAGCAGCAGTTATACAGATATCTTACCTGTTACATGGTTTTGAAATAGAACAAGTGTTTCTGTAGCCCCTAGAACCAATAAAAATACACAAACCATTTTCTTCATGGATATATTCACATCAATGCATAAGCCCTTCCACTGCTCCATTTATTCCATTAGTGTAGTGGCTTCAGTGATGCATGAGGCTTTCAGCAGTAAATGTCATTCTTAAGGTCCCAATAAAAAGATAAACAATATAAGAACAATAACTCAATACTGAAAAATATCTGCAAATAAAAGTACAACTGTACTTAATACATTCAAGTCCAGCCTGACAGAAAATAAAGCCATTTCTCCTGCTGGCATTAGGCCTCAATTCAAATCAGCAGTTAAGAATGTATTTATTAACATTAAGCACCTGCTTTAATCAATACAATTTGAGTTCAAGTTAATATGCTTTCTTGAGACAAGGCCTCAATGATTAGAAGAGGCTCAATTACAAAGTGAAGGTAGCAAAACCCTCAAAAAACAAAAAAATAGCGCATTGGGAAAATGAAAATCCACAAACTTGTTCCATTTTAACAACTGGTCAAATAGGGTAGGTGCAAAGTCAGAAAGACTAGACTTGCTTTGTCAGTGCTACATTCCAGAATAATAAATACTACTATAAAATATTTGAATTTGATCTCATTTTCTCTGTGCGTCCTAGAAGAGTTGCCAGATACATTATTTGAGTCACTTGTCCAATTTCTCCAATCAAACAAATTATTTTTCCAATTAAGCTGCTCACTGTAATCAAGAATAGAAGTAAATGATGTGAGAAAAGTTACGGCACCTGTGACTACCAAAAATAGAAGAGGGAATAAATAAGCATACTGCTTCTGTGCTTCCTTTCTCCTACTCTAAGAAATCTGGCCAATTCCAATCAAACACGAAAGACATCAGTAAGTTCTTAAAAGGCTGGTGAAAATCTGTAGCAGTGTGACTAGTCAGACCACAAAAGGGACAGCAGCAAAAACAAGCAGATGCTCTTATTAATGCCTCCCTTGAAGCAAAGGTGCCGTGTGAGCTCATTAGTGCTCTGGTCTGTTGGTCCTGCTGCTTAACCAGACACCATCCACAACACCTGAAAACAGCCTCAGCACAGCAGTGCCTTTTGCCCATCCAGGTGTTATGGAACAAAGTAAAAGCAGCAGTCCTAACGGATAAGTGAAAATTAAAATCTAAAAAACAACTGAAAACAATTTCATTCCTTGAGTAGGTTTTGCTTTGAAAAGCAATGCTGAATTTTAAATTTAAGGAACTCTGGGCCTAAAAATCAAAGTAGCTGTACTGTGCTACATCACTATCTTGAGCAACTGCTACCTACATACTCAGAAGGCAGCAAGCGAGGCTGTTCTCTCAACCCTGGGACCAGCCCCTTACACTCAGAAGAGCAGAGGTAAAGCTGTAGGACAAGCACTTCCTAGTCCCTGCAAACAGAATACTATTACTCTTGTCCTCATGGTAAAGAGAGGGGTAAATCTCTTCCCCCATTTAGGATTTGGCATTTCTTAATTGAATGTGTTGGTACTGTTCTGATTTATTTGTTTAAGGACCATTTTTCCTTCAAGGAATTAATTCCTCATTTAAATACTAAATATTCATGGCAAGTCAGCAACTTTGTTAACACCAAGCAAGCTCTATCAAAGAGCAATAGAAAAGCCTGCCTTTGTCACCCTGAGCTGAACAAGGCCTGTTTAGAAAAGTACTTCAGTACATTCTTCCAATTCACATACCCATTAGACATTGCTTTGAAGACTTTTTTTGTTGTCCTCAATAGCCTCATTACTTAGACATCATAACCAGATGTTTACCCTACAGAAACTGTTTCACGATACAAGAATTAATACATTGTCTCATCTACTACATTCCTCTCCCTTTTGATTCTTTCACATGATGCCTTGTCAGAGGACAATTCTATGGAAGCAAATACTGATTTTCTCCTTAAATAAAAACAAAACCACAAATAAAAACAAACCAAAAACCAACAAAAATATCATTTTCAACTCAGACGTTACTAATTTTATAGTGTTAGACAATTAAAAATATTGCAGGTCAAGAGTATAGATTTCAGAGTATATCTTGTCTTTTAAAAATATCTCTCCAGTATTTATAAGCTGGTACAGAGTATAAAAAGAGCAAAAGCTTTGACAGTATTAGAATCCTTGTAGCAAACAAAATCCAAAACAAACAACAACAATGAAATAGACAAAACCCTGGTGTCCTTGTACTGCACAGAAAAATTTCCAAACTTCAGGAGTTTTACATAATCAGTTTTCCCAGTTCAGTATTAAATTATAATATGGGACATACACATATAAAAAATCAATAGCTGCATATAAACAAACTATATTTCCTTATTTTCTCTGCACTGTACAAACTACAAACATCAAAACAGACTACTTTTGAATAGAAAACAAACACACAAATACATATACATATACATACATACATACATATATATATATAAAAACCACAAGAATATATATATAAAAGCACTACACTGCAGGCTCAGGAAATCAGCTGGAGGTTTCATGAAGTGCTCTGTTCTTCTGCAGCACTGTATTTAGTTCCTGAATCACATTTGATGGCAATTTACTATCTAGTTCCAAAGTAGTTTTGTTTGGTTTGTTTTTATTTTTCTTCAGTGTCTTATGTGGTCTTTGGTGTAATTCAGTCATCCTTGAACCTGCATCATCCTCAGCAATCAAGTTCCGATGTGTTTTTGCATGATTTCGCACTCTCTCCTCCTTTCTTTCCAAACACTGTGCCACAATAGATGCTTTTTCTTTCATGTTTTTTCTTTCTTCCAGAAGTTCATTATCGTGATGTCCACCAAATCTTGATTTTCCAGTTTGTAGTTCTATACTCTTACCAAACAAGCAAAGAGAAATAAGTTCATTCACACCATATTAAAAAAAGAAAAAAAATAAAAATTTAGGTTGCAATTTTGGCTCATCAGTTTCACATAAAATTTAAAGAGAAAAAAATTACTCAAGAGCAAAGGCAGCAAAGTCAGTTTTAAATTACCACAATTGTCCTATTATCATTTAGTAAGCATTTTTAGTGAGCAAATTCTCAATTAGTGATACTACTGAAATTTACATAAATCATGTACCATGCCAATGAAGACATTTATTCTCATATAATCACAATTTGATTTTTCATTCTACCACAGTAGACTAAATTTAGCATTTTACAGCAGATCCATATATCCTTAAAGACTTAGATTGTTTGATGGAACGAATACAACTGTATATATTGCAGTTTTGATAATATAATGACTGAGCAACATAAATATATGAGAGATAATTTTAAACAATCACATAAACATTTTCAGCAGCTGTTAAATACTAACTGATATGTTATAAAGACTGGCTTCTTTTTCAATTCACATATTGGTGGACTATTTTCAAGTTCTTAAGCTGTAGAAAATTAGAGGTAAACCAGATGCTGCGTCTAAATTTGCATTATTATATTCTGACTACTCAGTTGGTGTGGCAGTAGGTAGAACATGCCTTTTGGGGAAAAGCCTGGTAGTTCTAAAGGAAAATTAAGTCCTGGAATGCTTCTTTCATGTGTGGCATCTTTCCTGACAACCAAAAGGTGGAGAAAGCTGAGGAAGGCTTTTGGTATTTTTGTATTTCCTGTGTGCAACTTGTTCAGTTTGACTGCATTTTTTATGGAGATATTTATCCACAGCACATAAGAAACCTGTTCCTTGGAATCTTAATACCTCCTATATGTTAAAATAAATGTTAAAAACTACTCAAACACTAGGGAGGAGCTAGTTGAGATACACAGAATTTTAGAATGGTTTGGGCCTTCCTGTAGGCCTTCATTGTATGACATATTTTAAGTCAGTATGCTATCTCATCGTGCTTGAAAGAAAAGGTTTTTCCTCATTCCTCAGTCTTCTTGTATTTTGAAATAAAATTAAATACTTACTGCAGATACACAGCAATATATTTCTATTTCAATTAAATAATTCTATATGAGAAATATGCATATATTAAACGCAGTATCCACATGTGCAACACGTGGTGTAGAAATAACCAAAAATGTTTTGGTTCTGTTTGATATTAGGATTCTTAGCTACTGAGTCTTTCAAACCTTTGTTATTACATATTTATCTTGCTAACACACAATAAAACTGCTTCCAAGAATGGGGAAAAATCAGACATTCAATAGACATTTTAGCAAAATAATATTAAACTCAGTTTTGGGTATCTTTGAGTTTATACTGGTTTGAAGTTTTGCTACGGAAAAAGTCAACTTTACCACTCTGTACCTGAACCACCATCTCTGTTAGTGGTGACAACACATCCCATATTAACTACCTCCTTTCAAAATGTTCTAAAATGTGCAAGAAATTATACTGCTGCAGTCAAAGGACCAAGCTGTTGTTTCAACAGTTCTTCACTGCTGCAGTCAGGCTAGCTACCACTACTATTCCCAAGCAGAACAGTGCTCATCTCAGCTGGAAGTAAGGCAACTAAGTTCTCCCCACAGGCATCAGCATCTCTATGTGGACACTAGAAGGTAATCTCAAACTAATATGACAAGGTTCAAATGTATCAATAGTGCATATAATGTAATAACAAAGCTCAGTCTATTCAAAGAGTTGCAACTAAAGCCTTTTGTTCTTCTTTGAGACTAATAATAGTACAACTTAAATGTATCAAAGTTAGTTCCATCTGAGTTTTTCCATTATACTAACAAAGTAGATAACTAAAACAGTGTAGTTGTTTTAGACAGAAGATATTTTAAGATATGCATACAGGACAGTTTTCAAGGATGTTATTAAAAATAAAACCCATACTGTAATAACATGCATAATATTTCCAGCTAAAAGTCTTATTTACTCCCAGTGAACAATCTCTACTCAAAAAAACCCAAGCACAAATAAAACTCCATTATGATTTACTGAACAGAGAGGTTATGCAAATTAAGACTACAATAGCTTTTTTGCATTAAATTGTCCTAAATGTTCCTTTAATGAGAAAATATTGGACGAGTCATTGATAATAAGAGCATTCTCATTTTATATATATCCAGCTCAAGGGAGTTCATTAATACTGGAGTACTTATTACAGCATTGTGGTTAGAAGTTCCACATCAAGTTTAAACCCCACTTACTTCTGTATTCCCTCTGATTTTACAAGTGTTCTCCTGATGAATGGGAATTAGTGGTAAGCCTCTGATCTTTGGACTTTTAGTTATGGACTGTTTTCTTGCTTTTCCAGCAGGTGGCCATATGTCTGCATGCTGAAGAATAAAATGATTCCTTATTTTCCATGTGGAATTTCATAAATACACAAAATTCTTTGGTATGTAAAACTCCCTTGGAAAAAGCTATATACAACACAATACCAATGATTCCTTATTTTCCATATGGAATTCCATAAATACACAAAATTCTTTGGTATGTAAAACTCCCTTGGAAAAAGCTATATACAACACAATACCATGCCCTCCTCTTGTGGGAGAAAGGAAAAAAAAACAAAACTATGATGCTTAAAATTATGTTAATATTTTGTAAGTTTTTTGCACAATGTTGAGTGAAAAGAATCAAAATGTCTCTTCAAAATTGTCATGCATCAAACATCTTCCTTCCTTAATATTATTCTCATCCTCAAAAAATAGAAAATATCATCAAATGCGACATACATATTGACTTGTTGCACAATTTCAAAATTCCACAGAAGCATGTTTTCAGGAGTCCCACCAAAAATAAGTTTCTGAAATAAAATAAGATTACCTCAATGTGCCAGCATTTCAAAATGTGTTTCTTGCTGAGGTTCAAGACCAAAGTGCAGGGCACAACAACTGGGCCACAATAACCCTATGCAGTGCTACAGACTGGGGCAGAGCAGCTGGAATGTGGCCCAGTGGAAAAGGACCTGAGAGTGCTGGTCCATAGTTGCTGAGCATGAGCCAGGGTGTGCTCAGGTGGCCAAGAAGGCCAATGGCATCCTGGCCTGTGTCAGTGATAGTGTGGCCAGCAGGAGCAGGGCAGTGATTGTGCCCCTGTACTGGGCACCGGTGAAGCCACACCTCAAATCCTGTGTCCAGTTCTGGGCCCCTCACTACAAGAAAGATGCTGAGGGGCTGGAGGACGTCCAGAGAAGGGCAACAGCTGGAGAAGGGCCTGGAGCACAAGGCTTGTGAGGAGAAGCTGAGGGAGCTGAGGGTGTTTAACCTGGAGAAAAGGAGGCTCAGGGGGAACTCACTGGTCTCTACAATCGCCTGAAAGGAGACGGTAGCCAGGTGGGGATCGGCCACTTCCCCCAGGCAACCAGCGACAGGATGAGAGGACATGCTCTTAAACTGCACCAGGGGAGGTTTAGGTTGAATATTAAGAAGAGTTTAAGAGTTTCTTCCCAAAAAAAGTTATTAGACATTAGAATGTCACCAGTCACCAACCCTGGAGGTGTTTAAGAAAAAGACTATGTGTGTCACTCAGTGCCATGATGTGGTTGACAAGGTGGTGTTAGGTCATAGCTTTGATTGAATGATCTCAAAGGTCCTTTCCAAACTAATTGATTCTGCGATTCTCTGAAAATTTGTATTAATAATTTAGAGAAAATAATTGCTTAACCTATGACAACAACACATGTTATCCAAAACACAATCTACAAATATGCAGATCTGGTTTCAACAGTAGTCTTTGCTTTAGCTCAACTGAAATAGGTCAGTTTTGGGGAAAAATACAAAGTTTCACTCTAAAAAACAAGACTGGGAAGAGAAGGTTAGTAAAAAGCCATAAATTACTTACTGAGCATTTCAAATTCGAGCACATGAGCTCACAGTCCTCAGGTAATATTAATGAAAACCAGAAGACAGACTTGAGGACAAGGTATTTCAAGACTATTTTACTGAAAAATCATCAACATGAGATTCTGTGAATCAAAGAGAATATCCAAGGTCTACAGCTAAATCAGCACAACTTCGAAGAAAACTGGCAAGCCAGGACTGCAAATCCATGAAGCGAGTCTCTCCAAGACTGTATTTAAAGAAACAGTGGAGGAACTATGGTCATACTTGCAGATGGTCTGCAAGTAAAAACAGCATTACCATTAAAAAGCTGTCAGTGATTATTGACTCATGATGGCTGACTAGACATTGGAAGCCTTGGTTCCAAATTTAGAAAAGGTATTTTATAGACTCATATCTTAATGGAGTAAAAAATTCTCACACATGGTGTGACCAGGGTGATGCAAAAGTCAGTGATAAGAGTTCTCTCCTGTCGGGGGCTCCTTTTCCCTGGAGTTTAAATTCCCCGGCATTCAGGTGGTTTTAGAGTTCTGGCCCTCTGCAAAGCTCTGTGCCAAACGCAGGAAAAGACGGAGTCTTCAAGGTTACATGCTTCGTTTATTAGTTCTTATCTTACAATTTTCTCAGTGTCCAAAAGACGTTTGCCGCGGCTCGGACATCTGGTGACTCCCCCTGTCTCTGGGCTGTCCTTATCTTTTATACTAATTGCTACGTATTCTTTATTTACTATTTATTACCAATGTCTATCACTATTACTAAAAAGGTCATCTTTACTCTCACCCAATCCTCACTAGCTACTTTGTGCCAACGTCACTGCAGAAATGGAGTGAGGGAACAAGAAGGAAGAAGAAGGAGACAATGCCCTAGATTCTCCATCTTGCCCCATTCACTCCAATGCCAAAAATTCCAAACCCACTGTTTTTTCACCCTGTGATATACTAAACTACTATTTTTCACACTCTTGTGGCCTGCATTGCTTCCTGCAGTGCAAGAAGCCTCTCCCATGGACTGAAATCAAATCCAGTGTCTCTCTGAGCTCTGGGGTCTGGGCTGGGGTCCCAGACCCCCCTGCCCAGGTCCCTGACCCTCCAGGGCAACCAAAGGAATGCCCTGGACTCCAACACTCTCCAGTGATCATTAAGAACATTTTCTTCCAACTAAATGAGAAAGTATTATCTGAAAGAGCAGCTCTTACCAACCAAAATCAGTTTATTCTGGATCAAGATACAACAAACAAACACAATCCAGAAAGTGATGGAGAAACTTTAATCAGCTACTGAGGAACACTATCTGCCTTAATTCCCAGCAAGCCTAAGGAAACCATCCCTGTCAGTTAAGCAGCCTGATTTCTCTTTCGTGCCAGCAACATTTCTTAAAATAGAACTCTGAGAAGGTATATCAGAAATACTAGCAACGTATTAGGCCACATAAAAAATGTATTTATTCATAGTTTTGACCCCTCTGTTCAACTCCACCTCATGGTAGTATAATGTGCCTCCAGCTGATCATAGGAAAGAAAGCTGGAAGGATATTATTGTGTCTACCTTCTTACCAATTAATTACTTCCAACTGTATGCTACACATGCTCTTAAGAGATCTTGTACAGAACGATTATAGATTTCAAGAATCATGCTTTTCAGGATGGTTTTGTATAGAACAAGAAGAGACATTGGTCCTACTTTAAATACTTAGTATGTACCAGCTTGAAATGGAAGATAAATAACCTCTGGGGTAACTTGATCACCTTTATCAAAGTACTCTTGTCACTAGATTACAGCAGTACCTACACTTTGCTATTTATATATTCTGCATTGTTTATACTACAGGAATAAACATTATCAGACAACAGGAAACATATAGCAATAGTGCAACTATCTTACTGATATTAATTACTAATAAAGCTTTACTCTGCTCAAGCACTGAGGAGCACAGTAATATTGGTTTATGTCCCACTTAATTGCACAAGATCATTAAATGTCAATCAATGTCTTAATACTTCAAAATCAATTTTACAGTATTTTTCAACTTCCAATCTAAGTTATTCCATTGGCAGAGATGTGCTGCCTGCAGTCTCTCTAACACGTGTGTTCAAATGCAGTGACAACATATGCAGTAAAAAACCAAGCTGACTTCCCTAAAGATGGTCTTAACTTGAAAATTCTAACTAGAAATAACCTCCGTTGACATTTACAGTTTTCTGGTTTTGAAATGGGATAATGCAGTAATAATTGTCTGCTGCTGTATGACACAGGACTTTTTAGAGATATTATAGCAAGCTTTATCAATATGAGGCATTGCATTCTTAAGATTTTCTCTGTAATGAAGTAGTAGATTGCAATAAGAACAATACACTAAATCTGCATCATGGGCACATAATTTCTCATGTAGTTTATAGATTGACAAATTTACTGATGTCCAGAACACTGGTTTAAAAAAAAAAAAAACCACAAACCAAACCAAACCAAACCAAACCAAACCAAACCAAACCAAACCAAAAAAAAAAAAAAAAAAAAAAAAAAAAAAAAAACCAAACAAAAAAAACACCCCAACAAACAAACACCCCAACAATTTCCAGAAAAATCAAGCCAAACCAAAAAACCCTTTCAATGTAGTACTGCTAATTTGTTGCACTGTTCATTCATTGGAATAAAGTTTTAAAAATAATAGTATGAATTCATGGTATTTTTTTTAATGTACATTTTTTTTTTCTGTTCAGGAAAATTATCCTGGACATTGAGCAATGGCTCCCAGTTCTTTATCTGTATTGACAAAGGAACATTCTACCTCTGTCTGAGCAGAATCCTAACAGACTGCCCTTCATTGTGATTTTCTGTCAAAAGGATTTCAACAGTCACCAAGTTTGCAAGAGTTACTTCTAAGTTTCCTATATCAATAACCTCTGAGCCTATTTGCTGTGACACTACTCATGTTATGCCCATGAAATGTATGTCAGCTGTTTCCATAGAAACAACAACATTCACTTCAGTTAAGGGAGCTGAATAAGACAAGAATTTGGAAGTATTAGTTTCAAGGCATGCATTTTATTTCTAGCACTACTATCTATGAAAGTCAGATTCTGTTTCAGAAAGCTGCTAAGAAGTCTGTATTTCAACAGCCTTGTGCTCAGCCTACTTTATGCAACACAAAGTTCCCAGGTAATCATAAGTCTAGCAATGCTTATTCACAGTGATATCCCACAAAGCTCCTTGAACATCATGAGGAAAAAAATCCAAAACTGACATAGATGCAAAATTCTGTTAAAACCTTAAACTATGTTCCAGTCTCATTTCAGACTGAATTCTTCCCATTTCACTTACTTCTACTAAGGTTAATATTAAACTCCATTTCCAAGAATGTGTTATTTGTCAGTCAAACATATAACCTCCTTACAATCTCATAGCAAGCAGAAGAGTACTTAATTTAGGATAAAGCCTATCCAACACAATGAATTATCAGTGTTGACTAAGCTAATCTGGATACCAGAGAAATAAAGCCGCATTGGTTTATTTCAGATCTTCAACAGGGCTAGTTCACACCACTATACTTTTAAACATGACACCCTCTTTTCATGACTACTTTAGCAGCATCCAACCTAGTAAGCAGAGAAGTAGCACTCGGGTATTGTAGCACAGACACACCCTTTAGGTCAACAACCAAAATTTCACTCACAAGAGCTTTCTGTAAAGGAAGTAACTTTCCTTCTTTACCCAAACTTCTCTACAACCCAGTGGGGTGGAGTGGGGAGATGATGCCAGAATCTGATGTTTTTATTCACTCTCACAGCACTCCTAGTCTTCATGGACTAAGGCAAATCTTTTGGTAATTTTATTGCATTAAGTATTCCAGAAACGTTGGCATTGAACCTTATACTTAACACGTATATATTTAATGGGATTTTTATAACAGCAGGATAAGTTACATTTTTTTATCATATTAGTACCTGTGCCATAAAGATGCTGATCATCCACTCCATCTGCACATCTTGTCCATCACAACATACATACCTAGAACAGAATACATATTTAATATGAAAAACAATGGAGACTCCTGTTACAGTTAAACATATTAAAGAACAGGCTTCTAAACTACTTCAAAAGTGCTGATATTGATTCATGCTGTTTATATTTATTATTAACACTACCAGAAAAAATAGGCATATATAAATACTTCAAATTATCACTTTACCTACTTTGAAGACAATGCCTGTGTTTCATTTTAAGCATGTGCAAAGGATTAAAATCTATCATCCTAACTTTATGACTATTGCTTGCTCTCTGGTCACAGAAGGAAGCCAGACACCTAAACCCAAAAGATGAACCAAACAAATCAATTAAGAATTTTCTTTACTTAAAAAAGCAAAAATAACATTCAATATGAAAGCAAAATAATGCCCATTAGTTTTCAAACACTCTTATTTTGCAACTGAATATTTCAACAAGTAAGTTAACAGTGAAGTTAAAACAAGCATGTATTTCATGTTTACCTACCACTGGTGTTTTTCAGAAAATACTGCAAGACCCCAGCTGAAAGAAAGATTTTCAAAAATTAGTGCCATAATCAGAGACATATTCCTCAAACTGCAGAGATTAATTACCTTTATATAGTCCTTTTAATTTGAAAAAATAAAATTAAGTTGCAAAGTCTAAACACGTACTGCAAATTCAGAATAAAGTCATGGGTTTAAGGATGGATTTTGCTTATTTTCTCACAATTGATTCACAATTAATGAACTTTCTGTTCTAGACAAAGGTAAAGCACTGCAGACAGCTTGCCTCATTTTTGCTGTGGCTGTGCTTTCTAAAAGGTGCTGGAAATAAAACTCTTTGGCAAAGAGTTCACTACAGGGTGGATGTCACAGAGCGAAAATAGGTATGCTTGTACTATAAACAAAAGGAATCACATGATTTTATAGGGATTTAATAATTGCTAGGGAAATGAAAAGGGAGTGGGTGCACAATTAAGCTTCTGAGGTGAAACGAACAGACACTTCCGGAGATCCAGAAGAGACTTGGTAAGCTCTGCTTTTGAAAGTAGACTAAAAATAAATCTCAAGGTAAAAAAAAAAAGAAACCTGCAAAGACTCATTTACATAATCTTTTTTACTCCTATTTTGGACTAATCTCCTACTCATTCTGCACTTGAACTAAAAAAAAAAAACAAAAGAACAAACAAAAAAAAAAACCCACAATAAAAAAAACCAAAACCCAAAACAAAACAAAACAAAACAACAAAAAAAAAAACACACGCAAAAAAGTTACCAATGTTTTCTTTAACATGGCTAAGCTTTGAAATTCACAGACCTTTTTGGGGTGCTTTGATTTGCCAACTGTAAAAGAAAAGCTCAAGCAGATCTGTTTAAAGGCTACAGCCAACCTAGACTCCCTCAGGGATAAGATCCTATGTGCATTGTCTCAGTATCTCAAAGCTTTGACGAAACAAGAACTGGAAATATCTAAGAAAAACAGGTGTCATTTTTCACTTCTCTTTTCCTGAGATAATAGTCACTGATGTTTGTAAAGAGCACTGTAGTCTTCAGCTAGGAGAAACATCAAAATAACACAGATCCTGGAAAAGGAAAATCCTCTACTGAACAACATGAACTGTCAGTGAGGGCTATGACTAGCTGGTTTTCTCTTCTTTGTTTTTACATGGTGCAAGGAAAGTGTGTCCACCAATGACATGCAGGACATATACCACAAATCAAAGTGAGCTAGGAGAGACCATATCCACAAGAGATAATAAATGTACTTTAAATTACAAAAAAGCCGATCAATAAAGTAATTTCCTAGTACAGATTAGTTAACATGGAACACGAAAACAGATATAGGAACAGAACAAATAATAACAAAAACAGGGGATAATTTAATTCAGACTACTACTATAGGCTTCTTGACTTTTCCGTGTTCCACAATGTTCTATGCTACCCTTTATTGATGATACTACAATACTTTTTACACACTGTTAATTTTCTTTTCTATTCTTACTTTGTTGGTGGCTTCATTTTCTTTTTCACTCCAAGATAAAGCTTCAGAGAATTGACAGACAACACTTTTTCAGGTTTGCTAGCCTGCAAATAAAGTAAGATTCTAATTATTGTATCAGGAATGTGCCAAAGAGAAAATGCCACATTGATGATTTCACAGTTCAGTTTCTTTCATGGAGTACACCTCTTTTCTTATTAAAAATTTCTTATTAAGATTATTAAAATATTTTGTCTCTTTCTTTGCCATTAACAATGTGTACCAATCACTATTACAGAGAGCAGACTGATTAAGAACTTAAGGTTCACATGAAATCACAAAACTGTAACACAATTAGAATAATGAAGATGTGGTGCTACATATGAACATAAACTCTTCAAGAGAGACAGGAAGATGGGAAATGGGATTGCCCTCAGTTAAATAACCTCTTCTACGGAATGGTGAGAATTTTCTTCAGATCAAAGAATGGTTTGGGTTGGAAGGGACTTCAAAGATTATCTAGTCCCAACCCCCCATCATGAACAGGAACATCTTTCACTAGACCAGGTTGCTCAGATCCCCATCCAGCCTGGCCTTGAACAATTCCAGGCATCCACAGCTTCTCTGGGCAACTTGTTCCAGTGCCTCACCACCCTCAGAGTAAAGAATTTTTCCTAATATCCAATCTAAATCTACTTGCAGTTTGAAGGCATTCCCTGTTGTCCGGTTGCATTACACTCTTCTAAAACATCCTTTTCCATCTTCCTTCTAGGCCCCTTTCAGGTACTAGAAGGCCACAAGTCCTTCTAGTACCCCAGCTCTCTCAGCCTTCCTTCACAGGCCGCCCTCCTTCCTTCACCTCTCTAATCGACCTGATAGCCTCCATTGGACTTGCTCCAACAGGTCCATGTCCTTCCTGTGCTGGGACCCCAGAGCTGGATGCAGCACTGCAGGTGGGGTCTCACCAGAGCAGAGCAGAGCAGAAGGGCACAATCCCCTCCTTCCCCTGCTTCCCACCGTGCTCTGGATGCAGCCCAGGACACGTTTGGCTCTCTGGGCTGTGAGTGCACATGGCTGAGTCATGTCCAACCTCCCATCCAGCAGCATTCCTGAGTCCTTCTTGGCAGGGCTGCTCTTGACCCAGCCTGGGTCGATACCCTTATCTGACCCAAACGAGGTACAACACCGTGTGCTTGATCTTGTTAAACCTTCTGAGATTCCCATGGCTTAACTTTTCATGCTTGCCCAGGCCCTTCTGGATGGCATCCAGTCCCCCAAGTGTTATTAACCACACCCTCATCTTGGTGTCATCTGCAGATTTGCTGAAGATGCACTCAATCCCTCTTTCTGTGTCATTAATGAATATATTAAGTAGCATTAGTCCCAGTAAGGACCTCTGAGGCACACCACATGTCACTGACGTCCACAGTGACTCAGCCATCACTACCTTCTGGATGTGACCATCCAACCACTTTCTTATCCATCTAACAGTCCACTCATCAATTCCATCCCCCTCCAATTTAGAGAAAAGAATCTTGTGAGGGACTGTGTCAAAGGGTTTACAGAATTTCAGATAAATGACACCTGCAACTCTTCCCTTGCCCACAGTCAATTCATCATAGACGGCCACTAGGTTGATCAGGCAGGACTTGCCCTTGAAGCTGTGCTGACTGACTCAAACCCACAATCCCTGGTTTAGCCAGCGCTTCATCCATAAGGCCACTGGGGCCGCTAAATCAGGATGAAAAAAAAGCAAACTGTCTTCGAACAACCCACAGAAGTCTCTGGGTAACATATCCTGACTCTAATGGGACAGGGGATGGGGACAGCATGGCTTTGTTCTTCCTGGTATCTTCAGAAAGGGCAGCCCAGTGAGACAGAAGGAATCCACCTGGTTTCTGGAGAACACCAGTATTGGGACTTTCAGAGGAACCTACACAGGACAAAGAAATGGGACAACAGGAATCTCATTAAATTTAACAATGATATATACAAACTCCTGCACAGAAGGAAAAAAAAACCTTTAGTGACAGAGGGTGGAAGGCAATTCTTGCTGATAGTGACCTGAGCATGCAGGTAGGTGCCAAGCTGGGCATAAACCAGCAGAGTATCCTAACAGCAAAGCTGGTCTCATTTTCCTGAGTTAGCAGAAGCACAGTGAGTAGGTAGAGGAGAGTAATTCTCCCCTTTACCCCACTGCTTGTGTAACTGCATATTTTTGGTCCCCGAGAGAAAAAAGAGACTCAATAATTTGGAGAGGGTTCAGCAGGGCCCATCAAGCCCTCTGTGGGCTAGAGCATTTGCCCTGGAGGAGAGGCTGACCTAACAGCAGCCCCCAGCACCCACAAGGAAGTTATGATGCAGACTGAGTGAGGTTTTTTATATTGTGAGATGACTACATCTAAGGACAGACAAACTTCCCCTCATGGGAACAGTCAGGTACTGCAACAGCCTGCCCAGAAAGGTTGGACAATTTATCCTCTGGGTTTTCAAAGACATTAACTGATTGAAGCCGTGCACATCATGTCCTGACCTCAGCTGCTATCCCTGCTGTGCACAGGAAGTTGGATAAGGATCTCCTGAGGTTCCTTGCTTGCTCCTTCTTGAACAAACTACCTTTAGTGAATCTACAGCGGAGTCACACTAGGTATGAGAACTTAATGTGGCTGGAAGGTGAAGTGCTGAAAGGAAACAATAAATGCACACTATTACAGAGGAAAACTAATATTTAACACAACACAAAAGCATTCCTTTAGTACTTTTAGGTCAAGTGTTTTAGCTTTCAATTTAGAAAAAAATACACCAAACAACAAATCTTATAATCCCAGTACACAACGCTACTCCCTAGTGTTTACTGTCCCTGGATTCTCAATTTCTCATTCTGCAGCTTTCAATTTCTAATAATCCAGTGAGGGGGAAAAGAGACACTTAAGAGAACTTAAGAAAACAACAAAACACACAATAGTTTTATGGTTTGTATTCTTGTGTAACATCCCGCCCAAAAGAAGGGTACTGCCAAGATGAAAAAATACCCCTGCAGAACGTACTATTAAGTTAAACAACTGCATACTTCTCACAATAATGCACCTTAAGGGAGCCATTTCTTTGTCTGTGAGTTTATCTCTTAGCAACAGAACATTAAAGGGGTAAATTATTTCACTCAATTAGCACAGTACAGTAATTTAGCATACAGTATTCATGGAAACTTTCAATGTTTTTGATAATTGCTCTTGAACAAGGAAACACCGAACAGAATGTATCTCCACCTGCACATACAAAATTAATTTGCTGTGATGAGAATTTATAAATTAATTAGTACATGTGGTCTTATTAACTACAATTTTCCATCTGCAATGTCAAGCTTTCTTACTATTCATTTCTAAATATGACTAAAATGAAGATTATTCATGATAGATTAATATCTCTCAAAAGAAAGGAAAACAAACTCATATTATTTGATCAGAATGGTATTGCTATTTGCATTAAAAAAAAAAAAAAAAGTAAAGCCATTTAAAAATAAGTGCTCAAAGCACCTCCTGAGTTGGGGAATTCAATGTTTTATAAATTAGAAAGGCTTAAAAAAGGAGATTATAAAGTAGTACAACAATCCTGTCATAAATTCTTTCCAAGATACTAATTAAGGTTTTATGGGGATATTAATTTATTCTCAAATATGTGCCAATCTGAGTTTTAGCACTAAATTACAAGACACAACTTTTGACATTCTGGAGTCATTCTAATTAAGATTGTATCCACAGCTTCACAAGAAGACACAGTGCATTATCTTATGTGAGCAAGGGTTATATCTTAAAAAAGTACTTTAGTAAGGTCAGCAATATACATCTCTATTCTTTGGATGGGAAAAAAATCAACAGTTAGCAAAAATAAAAGCACTTGAAATTTTGATTTTTTTTTTTTTTTTACCAGAAATTATAGGAACTAAAATGAAAGCATAGTTCATGATTAATATTATTTCGCTTTATACTTAAATACAAGCTGCATGCACTCAAACCCACCGTTTTAAGAAAACTCCTGAGTCATGATTTTAAAGAGTTAAGATATTAGCTAAGGGTTAGAAGCAATTTATATTGATCAAGATACAAGTTAGATTAGTAAATGGTAGGTTAATGATTATTAATGCCCAAGCTAGAGCTAACTGTTATATTATGAGCTTGTTTATAGAAAAAGTGAAGTAAGTGAACCATCATAAGAACAGATTGAAACCACTAAGAACAATAGCCAGCACCTGGACTTGGTATCAATCAATCATGAAGCAGGGGAGCTTGGATCGTGCCAGAGGGTCACAGAGACCTGATGAAGACTCTCCTGACTTCATCCTTCGAGACCACTGACCCAATTCGAGACCACCGACCCAATCCAAGAGAAGAACTGCGCACGCGTGAAGGACTAATAGCCTCATTTTAACACAGAGCAGGGATGGGAGGTGCTGGGGTTATGCATATGTATTTTATGTAAGGTCTTGGAAAATAAATAGAGAGCAAAGAGCCTTGTTTGGGGCAGCCACGCCTTTCGGAGATGACTCCCGTGCCACCCGCCAGTGAATAAACATACCACTTTCTAACTTTAGTTGGTTAGAGGGTCTTTGTCCATGACTATATTGGTTTTCAACTACTCACTCCCATGAAATATTTAAAATTGAACCCTTCTTGCTATTAATCATGACTAAATTCACTTCTATGGTATTCTGAGGCATATCTAACCTAATTATGAATACTAGTTTTTAGAGGACTGAGAATACATATGAAAATTGTTGGGAAGCAGGGAAATGTTTTCCTAGTGTATTGAGAGTTATAGTTTCCCATAATCTCTTCTGTCATAAGACATGTATGTATAAGAACTCTGTTGCTTCAGTGTTTAAGGGCTTTGTGTGAAATACCAAGAAAAAAAATGGCGTGTGCTCATATAAGTTCCATATTTCTTCTGCTGCAGCTCTCTACAGCAGGTTTTCAAATAATTTAGCGTCAGCCCACAGCACCCATTGTTCTATTTTTAATTTTTAAAGCTTATATTAATGCATAAGTACAATAGCTAAATGACAAACACACACAAACTCCTTCTACTAACACACCTGTGAAACAGCAAGAAAAAAATCTTACACGTCAGCCCCAGATACTAAAACTTGCCATTTAATATCAGAAATGTTGATCTGTTTGCCTTCCTTTTCATTTTCATTTAAAAAAAAAAAAAATGTTAATGCAAAATTTTTTGGAGAGTTTGTCTGCTGTACCTTCATATCCTTATACAGAAGCAAGTTTCCTTCCCGTAACACAAAATAACGGTCTTGAAATTTGTTTCCAGACAGTAGTTTTGATGGTTCTTCCTTGTACTTCAGATTGCCTGCTTTCACACTACCTTTCTCATTTTTCTCTACTAAGAAAAAAAAAAAAAGGCATTTTGTTAGAAGATTTTACAACAGTGTAAGCTCCTAGTTAAGTAATAATACATATAAAACCCCTAAAATTACATTGGTAAAATTCATTTGATATTATGCTATATATCTAAAAATAATTATATTAATTATATTATATAAGTACACACATATATACACACTATATATTACATACTGCATATGAATATATTCTATATTCATAAGAAAGGCATTCTTAAACATACACGCCATTATTATTTTAATTACTGGTGGGGAAAAAACTCTTCTCCGTTTCACTTTTATGATAACACGCAAAGAATCTACCAACAAACTTTAATTCAAATAATGTTTTCAGTATATAATGTGTAGTTAAACCCAAGAGTATGACATGGATACTTTTAATCTCTGTGCTTAAGAGAGGCAAAACATTTCAATAAAGATCTGATTTTAACCCAAGTCTGTCTGGATTTTTCTGTTTGTGTTAAAAATAAAAACAAACTTCCACATATTCAGTAAAATTAATAAAAAACTCAAACAAAATATCACCTCCCACACAAACCCAAACAGTAATTTTGCTGTCAACTCTATAAAGCATTTAACTTTGTACTGAGAAAGTTTTTATTTAAAAAAGAAAAATACCAGAGCTTTCAAAGGCTTTCAGCATTAAAGATTTCTCAGTGCATTCTCAACAATTTAAAATCCTAAATAAAATAATGCAAAGAAGTATTACTAGTACATATAAACTAGTGCACCACCACTTCTAGGTATTTTTAGGTTTCCTATTCTGCTCAATGTACATATATCTTATCACTACTTTATCAGGTTTTCCCAGTAAGTAACCTTCCCCAGCAAAAACCTATGAACACTAATACAATCACTGCTATTCTGCTATGACTCAGGCATATAAACTGAAACTCAAACTAAAATGGCACTTTAATAGTTAAAGTGAGGAAGAACAAATGAAATGACAATAATTCCTACTATTTTTATGACTGAACAAAGAATTCAGCAGAATTCTGAAGTAGTTTTTTTTCCCTGAAGTAAATAGTGCCGGAAGCAGACTGTGGACAGGAGATAGGCAGATGCAGCCTTCTCCTCCACTCAACACCATTTCACCTTGAGGAGTGAGGCAGATTAACAGGGCTAATAATTCCTTTATCCCCAAATGCTACAAGCCTACTACTTATGCCATATGTTGCCTTTCACCACCTATTCTTTTCAGCTGAGTGTAGGTACTTCCTTTAAGTCATTCATTTATTTAGGAAATGCTGAACCAACTTGTTTAGGAGTCACAGAATGATACCACTAGCTTTTATACTATATTAGTTTCAGGATAAGAAATAAAACTCTGATGTAAAAGAGGTATATGGTGTATTGAAAATCTCATCCTTACCCAAGTACTCAGCTTTTTTCATTAAAACTCCATTTAGACTTTGAGCATCTAATATCAAAACTCAATTATTAAGAAGCAGCACATGATAAAATATCAAAAAATAAGAATATAAATCCAGATTAATTTCAACAATTAAAATGAGAAATTACTTAGAAGTCCTCAGTCATAAGTGCAAATATACATGCACAGTTAAAAAAACCCACTGATGTATTCTCACTTTGTCAGTTATAGAATATGAATCCTTATCCACACAATCACAAGCACTTTTTTCTTTTTTTCTCTCCCTTTTTAAAAAAAAAATATACAAAATGAGAGTAGCAGAGTACCTAATGAGAGTAGCAGGATACTTCCACATCTGTACCAAGCTGGAAGACTTTAAATTTTTGCACACAGCTCACAACATGACAAAAACTCTTTCTAAACTTCACAGCACTCCTATGACAGCAAATCTGTCAAACACTTGATACTTACAAAGATATCAGAATAGCCTGAAGGAGGAGTAATTTTCTAAACTGATGATATTCCATATACTTTAGAAGCTAGCATTCCATTAAGTAAAGCTAAACCAACAGGGATGTGTCTTAATCAGAAAGTATTTTTCAGACACAAACTTTACAAAATAGGCTAAACTTCCTAGAACTTTGTGACTAGGAAGTAGATACACTTATTCCATGCAGGATTGATCCACCTATGGTTTAGAAGCTTGCACTTCCAAGAATATCTCTGAATAATAGCCCTGCTCTCAGAAATCAATACTTACCACTCATATTATACAACACTTACTGGAAAAATTCCAAGGACCTATATACACAGGCTTTATAGTAAATTTAACAAATAAATAATATTTGGTTTTCTAGCACATAAAACTTTAATATGAGAAATTTTTAGGCAAGGAGAAGAAAAAGGGTCTTGAAATAGAATTAAGCTGTCCTGAGTATCTCTTATACCAAAATACAGTGCACACCTTGAACAGTACTTGAAAGACTGCTCCTACAACATGCATGAAAAGCTATGGAATAAATTGTCAGGAATGAGTAACTATAGAGTTGGAATAAAGTAGAAAACTCACCGCAAATTTGCTGAAACATATCAGTACAAATAAACTCTTTTTTCCTTGAAAAGGAAAGTTGGTTTCCATACAAGAGAAAACATACATCTAGACCTCAGTACAAGGTTTGGATCACAGAAACACAGAATAGTCTGAGTTGGAAGGGACCCACCAGGAACACAGAGTCCAACTCTTGGGTGAAAGCCCCACATGGGGTTTGAACCCACAATCTTGTTGTTATTAGCACCCTGCTCTAAACAACTGAGCTCATCTCAGCTGCAGAACATGAGGAAATAGTTTAAAATGGACAAGATGAGAATAGGTATCAAAATTAAGAATGTACTAAGCATAAGGAAAACAGGAAAAGTTGCACTGACAACAAAGACTGTGATAAGTTGCCAAAATTAGGCTAAAAGAGCTGTTCCTTAGCCTCACTATTGAACCAACACTATTTCAAACAACATTATACACTCAGGAAAAAGAAGAAAAGTGCTGAGAATGAAAATCTCTCAGGTAATATTAACAGAAAAAAAAAAATGCTGGGAATATAATTAGTCTTTAAGATTATTATATAAATCAGGGAGGCAATGAATATTCATGCAATTATATTATAAACATTGTATGATCACAGTTCTATTAATTTTACTGCAAAGTAGGAGGACATCCATCCACCCAGCTGCCCATTTGTATGGGCTGAATCCACTCTTAAAAACCATACTTCAAGTCATAGTGGTTAGGCATCTGGCCTCAGCCCTATTATTCAGTGACAAGGAGTTATCCACATACAGTGTAAGAGACAGAAAAGATTGGGGTCTCCCTTTCTTCCTTCAAGCTAGCAGTTATTTCTTGTGCTGTTTGAAATGAAGAGCCCCACCATAACCATAACTGCCACGTACCCTAAACACTAGGATCATCCCTTCCCCAGTGACTTTGTTCTGTATATTTTCTCATTCTGACACTATGGAGTGATGGATTCACAAGACTACTCTGCCATGGGGAGTTTGCAGACCTCAACACTGTAAGTCTATAAACCACTGAGAAAGTCTCAAACCACTGAGAAAACCAATATAATTTATTTGATGAGGTTTTAATTATTTTATAACAAACATAAAAACCATCAATAAATGTAAACAGTCAAAAAACAGTGTGTCTACACCAAGATCAAACTGAATGGAACTGATGCAAACAATTACTGTGATAGGCTGGGAGAACAAATGGATGTAACAAATGGACAGGAAGGAGTGTAAATAGCAGCAGATCTCTCCTTCACTACATTTTGTAAATTGACACTAGCCTAATCCTTATGTGTTTCTTAGAGCAGCGATTCACATAATCCTTATGACCCATTCCCTTCTCTGACTGTATATCAACACATACCTAGTGAAGTGATGGGAGTTCATATATCAAGCTTTTAATGAAGTAGGCCGTTTCCCTCTGATCATGATCTACTATCACACATTTATTGACAGTGAAATCCAACCATAATAGTCACAAACAGCACACTTGTTCAGGTTCACTCACATTTGTGAAATATGCTTTTATAGGAATAAATCATGGTGGAAGAAGGCCATTACTTTTAGAAGAATAAGCACAATAGCATAAATTTTACTTCTTGAAATCAAGACAAGATATATATAATGGAAAGATTAACATTTGCAAGTATGAGAAAGAGAGGAAAAGATACATATATCTGAATGAGTCATTCGATAAAATAAGGTGAACATTAAACCAGGCATCATGTGTTACCATCACACATACAATGATAGCTTCTCCAGGCTGAACAGACCAAGTGACCTCAGCCACTTCTTATCCTTGAAGACCTCCTCAAGGCCCTTCACCATTTTTGTTGCCCTCCGCGATTTCAACTGCTTGAAAACAGGATATAATTTTTGAACTCCTAAACTTCCACTTCTCACAAAGCAGATAATATATATTACACAGGAGACTTAGAGTCAGGTATTATGTGGAGGAAAAAAAAAAGATAGACTGGGGCAATGTGTAAACCGTATATTTTCACCATATACTTGATCTATATTTTAAGTGCCAACTCCCTTCTAAAGGCCACATACTCTCCAAATTATTCAGTTGCTTGAGTATGTAATTCAAATGAGTATGCCACCTGGGATGGGGCAACCCTGGATGTACAGACAGACTGGGGAATGAGATGCCGGAAAGCCATGACATGGAAAGGGACCTGGGGGTCCTGGTCCATGAGAAGCTGAACATGAGTCAGCAGTGCCCTGGCAGCCAGGAGGGACAACCCTGTCCTGGGGACATCAGGCACAGCATCACCAGCCAGGGAAGGGAGGGGATTGTCCCACTCTGCTCCACTCTGCACTGGGGAGGCCTCACCTCGAGTCTTGTGTGCAGTTTTGTGCACCACAGTGTAAGAAGACTATCAGAGTGTCCAAAGGAGGACAACAAAGATGGCGAAGGGCTTTGAGGAGGAGCCCTCAAGTATAAGGAGTGGCTGAGGTCACTGTTCAGTCTGGAGGAGACTGAGGAGAGACCTCACCGCAGTCAAAAACTTCCTTGTGAGGGGAAACAGAAGGGCAAACACTGATCTTTTCTCAGAGGTGATCAGTGTCAGGATAACAGAATGGTCTGAAGTTGTGCAAGGGAAGTTTAGGCTGGATACGAGGAAAGCTTCCCCGAAAGGATGGTTGGGCACTGGAAAAGGCTCCCCAGGGAAGTGGTCACAGCACCAGGCTGAGAGTTCAAGAAGCATTTGAACAATGCTCACAAGCACATGGTGTTATTCCTGGGGCTGCCCTGTGTAAAGAGAGGAGTTGGACTTTGATGATCCTCCTGGGTCCCTTCCAACTCACAAGATTCCATGATTCTGTGAAATTAGCTTTGTAGTTTGGAAGCATCAAATCAGATAATAGGAATTTCTATTACAATACTATAGTTGTTACACAGTCAACATGATAAGTCTTAGATAAGAGCAGTTTCAAGCTTCACAGCAAAAGTTCACCAAGTGTGAACTGACTGCAGAATTTCAGTCCAGTACAGTCTTTCAGTGGGAGAGCGTATAGTTTGTAGAAAAAAACATCCATAATCTCTGTGTTCTCATAGGGAGTCACCACAACCCTCTGTAAATCTGTAATTTTTATGAAGTAGCAGTAATTTAGTTGTTCTGGGACACTTTGCTCCACTGAAAACAATTGCCATCCTCATATTTCTATGTAAAATAACTAAATTAAAAAAAAAAAAAATTACATACCATTGTAGAGATTCACCATGTCTGCTGTTAGAAATCTCTTTATTATTAGATATGCAGTGCCAGGCTCTGGTAGAGAACTCCAGTGAAGAACTTGTTCTAGTACATTCTCTGTATAATGCAGAGGACGTTCTGAAAAATGCCAAAGAAATAAAACACAAACAACTAGAATTAAAATAAAAGAGAAACCCCAACAATATTGGAGGCACTCACAAGTTACACTTGCCTGTACACAACAAGGTCTCATTGACTTTGACCTATAGAAGAAAAATACTGCTTTCAAAATAAGACAATTAGGCACTTCACTGACAATGCTTCACCGGCAGTGTTTGTACAGGTAATGAACATAAAATTAAACAAGCCGTAGCCAAATGTTCAGTGACTCTTTTGTATTGTTACATTTTTAATGTAAAGACACTAAAGCGCTGCTTTCAAACTAAATACAGAAGTTAGGACCTATTACAGGGCATGCCTGAATATGATCAAACAGAACTGAGGCTTTCAGCTATACTGTCCTATGTTCAATATGAAAATGAAACATCATAGCTACCAATTTTCTGCAACCAAAGAACCAAAGAAGTTGGAGTGGTCACAGTGAAAAGAATGCCTCCAACTGGTATGGATTATACTGTCTGTTATTGATTAAAGCAGACTGAAACAGACTCCTGGTTTCATTAGATTCTTTTTACTAGAGGGGAAAAGCATGTGGTCTCTAAGACAGGTCTTCTCCCTGCTGCTGTGGTTAGGGAATACCCAAACTTGCACCTGTGTATTTCAATCCTGTACAAAAAGTAAAAGAAGTACAAAAGCAAGATTAAACTACCACTGAAGGCATGAATGTGTGCACTTCAAAATTTCAGATGCTCAAACACACATTTTTTGATAGGCATCATCCATCCTAGAAGAGAAACTCTGAGACCTAGCACAGAATTTAAAAACTGCAGTGATAAGAAAGCCCAAACAGTACTCCACGCAAACCCCAGCCCACCTACCAAAGGAAGGCAGAAAAGATCTTGCAAATAGTCCTTAAACATGCATTACCAGATCCAGCAGAAATCTGTTTGTCACATGAACAGCACAGCCTGATGCAACACGGATGTGAGTGGGGGAAGTCACATTCACATCCCTGAAAGCTTTCTCCTGCTCAGCAGCAAGCACCTGCTGCAATTCATGAACTCACAAAAGCCTTAACAATGGCTTTGTGGGTTCAAATGTCATTTTATCTCCAAAGAAAGATTTTTGCCAAAATATCTGTGTTCCCATTTGCATACCAATTTATGTGGGTCAGGCCTTGAGAAGAGCTGAGTATGGCTCCTGAAAAGTCACACCTCTGTGACACTGTCATGTTGGGTCACAGTCTAGCCATGTCCCTTGAGTACTGAAGGGCAAAGTATGCAGCCATAATCTCATTTTTCATTCCTGCTATGGTAGATGAATATAAAATGTCAACAGCTGCTTTGGGACTCTCCAGCACTAGCAGTCTAGCAGAATGTATTTTCTAGAACACCTGATAAGAGCCCCAGAAAGCAGCAGCTACAAATAATACACTTAAGTGACAGAAAAAAACACTGCTATTTCGGGATGCAAAAATACCTATGCTACCTGTAGAGCTGTGATACCCCTAAATAAATATTTCATTATTCAGACAGGACACCAAAGCAGCCTAACAAGAATACTGTTCTGTAGAGAGCAGCTCAACCCCTACTTTATTAACACCACTTCTTCTGGCCCTTTTGTTTTAAATGGTCAAAGTTCTGAATTTTTGTGAAACCGTGGACTCTGATGTGATAAAGCTTAAACACTCGATTCTTTGTACAAGAGAGAAAATCCACTTTAAGGAGAAGAACATTGCAAATCAAAGGCAGGAGACTAGCAAATCACCACATTTTCCTAGAACACCAGCACTCCCACAGTAAACACCTACTGTTTTATTTATAGTTACATTTAAGACCATCTGTCATCATGGATTACATGGTACATAAATCATCATACTGAAAACCATTAGATATTTTACTGGCAACACACCTCATTTACAAACTATCCATTAATCACATATTATTAAAAAATTATATACAGCCTATTTTGTAAAAGCATATGGTATTTAATATTCTGCATTAGGTTTGATGAAATCATCAATTATTGCAACTTTTCTATATGTAAATAATTTAGCTGATTTTTTAATATTGCAATTCTAGTATTTTGAACAGCAAGCAGTCAACACATACATTCAATTACCCTTTCTTTCACTTAGGTCATCATATGCTAGTAAGTATCCTAAATCAGTCCTTTTCACCTTAAACAATATTAATTATTAATAGACAATGACTTTCTAGAAAATATGATTTTAATTTTCTTGCTTTCTCAGGGGTTGTTTTCCTGACAGTATATTAAAAAGTAAAATAAAAACTTAAAGACTATAAATATTCGGGGTTGAGTATAACAAGCAGAATACCACCATGCACTGGACAGGTAGCAGACCGCAGCAGGAAAAAAAACCCCAGAAAATTAATTTTTATCAGAAAGACACTGTGATTACACTGTGATGTACCTTTGAAACAAATAGGCAAACTCGTTTCTGTCATTATGTGTCAGAATCTCAACTAATTTGTAAATGCCTCAGATGGAGTTTGTCAAATGACTGTAGTAGAATTAACTTGCAGTAGCAAAGACTCAAGCAATCTTTTAGCTCTTGAGTGTCACATTTGGACCAAAGACTTTATAGAACTAATTTTCCCTGTGTTCTCACCCTCTACAAACCTGTTAGGTTCAGCCACAGGATCACAGCAGTCTACCTGAGTGTCTCTTTACTACAAATTTATTTTTATTTTGAAACAGTAACTCACTTGTTCTCATGCACTGATTCTTCCAGAAAGGGATCCATGAAGAAGACATTTCATCAGCACAGTCTCTTACAGGAGTCAGGTGATGAATTAGGACTTAATTTAGTTTGCCTTTTGGTTGGTTGTTTTGGATTTAAAACACTGGTGTGCCACTTCCACTTTGTGTTGGAAACTCTTCTTCAGTAGGATACACTGATGTCTTGCTCATATTTATTGTGCTATGTGGGGCCTCTAGGGTCTCACTCTTAGCCTAGTTTTGTTTGCCTTCCATGGTCATTAGCTGAGACAATATTTTGATTTTTGATTTTTGAACTAAAATATTAGTTGTTGCATCTCAATACCTCAAGAAGCTGTTGTGGGGTCTATCTGTTTATTTACTTTTATGTTCTCTTGTCCATATCTGGTTTAGTTTTCACATTCCTGTAAGTGTCATATATCATGTTTAAGAAAATAAAATTCAATTTTTTCCATTATTTAGAGAAATAATGGAAACTTAAATCACATTTAAAGAAATGTGATTTGCACTGTACTTGTAGGAATTATCAGGACTCTTCTAAAGGTAACAGATGCTAGCATTCTTTGTCAGTTGTTACCCACATCTACGAATCTGGAAATGAACTCTGTGTTTCAACTCTATGCAGCATCACCAACAGACTGTAAGATGTGAAAAGGGCTCAGGATAATTTATTTTAAGTTGAAAAGTCCATTCTAGTTTTTTATACTGCCAAGCTCAAGACTGAGTACATAAGTAATATTAGTAAAACTGATGGAATTATTGTAAGTACATCTGAAAATCAAGTACAGCAAAATTAATCAAAACATATTAGAACAGTATTTAGTAATTTTATTTTGTCCACTCTCTTATTTTTTTCCTTGACTTGAAAATAGGTATCTTCACTACAGAAATAAACTAGTCCACAGTCCTCCTCTGTAACATGAGAACAGTTAAGAGCAGCGACTTACTAAGAAACGCAAATAGATGTTGCATATTTCTGTCCCCATATATTCTTCAAAAATTCCTTAAGATTACCTTAAGGAATATTAATCAAAATATGGTTTAATTTTAAAAATCCCTATTACTTTACGTTATTTAGGAACCTCTAACAGTAAAATTCTCTAGCATTTTAAACATGCTCCAGCATGTAGAAAGTATTCCCAACGTTAAAACATCTTTACCATTCATGAATATTGTGGCCATATGACATTTGCTTTCGTTGGCAGCAGAACCACACTTCAAACAAATTTTTCAAGATTCTGCTAGATGCACCATAATGCCACTTGCCAAACCCACACTTTAAAATGTGTAAAGAATTATACATTTTATGCCTCCTTTTTTCACCTGTGTACATTAAATATTAGAATAAATAAAACAGAAAATATCCTTTCTCCTAAGTATGATGCATTTTCTCATTTAATTTTCTGAAAAGCATTATTGCTTATAAAATCAAGTCCTGACATTCTTACAAAAATAGGGTTTTCCTCTAAGACTTATTGGTAAGACCTACTTTTCTATAGCTGATGATTAATAAACTGTGAAGCACTGTAATATAAAGAACATCTTCTCAGCCCCTAATTTATAAGCAGTTTGCAACAATTCATCACATCATATCTGGCAAAGTGAAGAAATAAGTCATGCAGATGTCAAAACAACCAAATGTAAAACATTGGCATGAAGACTATTTTTTTGTTTCCATAAAGTCTTTAACTAAGCTTTCGGTGATATTAAGTATTGAAAAATTAAAATAATAAAAGCTGATTGACATGCATAAATTTAAGCATTACTAACCTAATTCTCCATTTTCAAGTACTTCAAAAGCAGCCCAGATATCATCTTTGCTGGGAATGATGTTTTTGATTCCTAAAACATCATTAGTTAATTCCTCTGCTTCCATCAAAGGTGATACCTGTAATACAAATTGAGTCAGTTTATAGTACATTTCAATTATTGATTTCTGATATATTTTTTTTAAATCTTCCTCCCTGCAATTGCCCTAAGAGGAAAAAAAAAGAAAAAAAAAAAAAAAAAAGCTGCAGTAAATATATGGAAAAGCTGGAAAGCTGGAAACCCATAAAGTATCTATCAGATTCCAGCAGGCTTTCCTTATTTAGTTCTGTGAGATTAAAGTTATATTTTTAAGATGACTGTTAACTTGGTAGCTTTAAATTCCTTTTCTCTATCCTGGAAAAATTTGGGAAAAAAAGCCCTTTGATATGTTTTCTTGGGTGTGAGAAGATAAATATAAGAGAACCATCTTTTTTTTTTTTTTTTTTTTTTTTTAATCTTAGTGATACATATTCCCATTTTTATTCCTATTTTAAAAAGCCTGTCTCAAGTGCATATGTCTATCTATGTATACCACATACTCTATGTGTACAAACAAAACTGTTTGAGAGTCATATGGTGAACAGAACAAAAAAGGAAACAAAACTAGAGAGGTGTAATAAAAAATAACAGAACACTATTACATTGAGATGCAGGCATTTAAGTACAATATTAAACAGAAAGCTCAAAAATCTGTATTACAGCTTGTAACAAGCTTTGGTTTCTTAACACTCAAAGAAAGAAGAAAGCCACAGACAAAAAGAAAGGTGGAATGTCATTTTGATGGCCTGAACTATCAAATAAAACCAACATTCATTGTGTACTTCTTAAAACTCGCATTGCAAATGTGGAGTTGGGAGAATTTATTCTGTTGTATACTACAGTAAAACTAAAGCAGGACATCTCCGCTTTAAAATTGTATCAATTTTCTTAATTTTTTTCTTAAAAATGCATAATAATCAGTCTTTACATAATTTAGGCAACACAGCGGATTCTAAAACAAAATATTTAAAAGAATGGTGATAAACATAAATTCATACTTTCACTGTGTACTTATACAAAACAAAATATTAAAATAAATCTGATCTACTTCAAGAACAAAAGCTTCATAAAAATCACTGTATCATTTTTATACACTAACCCTGATTATAATACTACAGTCTGGCTCCTTTCTTTCCACATAAACTTCAATGAGCAAATCTCCAGCCTGGGAAACCTAAAAAGAAAGAATTAAAAAATATTAAATTGTTAAAAATTAACATTTTAAATAAGGAAAGTACAATTATTTAAATAGTGTAATGAAAAAAATACCTATTCTGTGTTTCAGGAGAAAAAATCAAACCCTGAATAAATCCAACAGAATCATATCAAATGAAATTACCATTAATTTACAAATATATAATATATAATTTTCAAGAGCATGAAAACTAAGGGCAGCATGGCATAAGTGGAAATTTTAAATTTACGTTTTAGCCTACGAAGTCTAAGACATGAGTGTATCTCAATATCTTAAACTGCCAGAAGCTTGCTCTGATTTGGAGGTTAGTCAGGCTCATTTCAGAATCAAAATGAATAGATTTTAAAATAATGAAAAAGGACTGTAGCTCCAAAATAACTTAGTTAAGAGTGAGACGAAAAACTGCAAATAACAGACAATTTCAGCCACACAGCCATATGTACATGTAAGGAAAATAAAATTTCATTACTACAAATACTGGAAGATTCTTAATCACAATGAAAACTTGTCATTACCCAGTTAAAAAAGGAATTGAAACAAATGGTCTTGATATCAACCTCTGTTAAATATAGCTCTTCAAATTTGTCAGAGAGAAGGCTAGACTTTACACACAATGCTAATGTGGAATAATCAGGTAAAGAAAATTTATGACATATAATAGTTTCACATACTCAATTCTAACAAATGTTATTTAAGAATGTCTAACAACATAAAACTCAGAAAGAAATTAGAAAGGCAGTAAATACAACATTTTATAACCATGAGGAAACATATGATTTATGAGAAGGGATGTAATATTTTCCATTTTATCTAGGTTTGCTCATCTATGGCAATAAAATTATCTTCATGGATGAGAAACTACTTTATTTTTCTGAAATTAAAAATGTCTCACATTTTGCCCGCTCTAATTCCATTTTAGTATAGTCATAAGCATCTTCAAAAGATTGCAATTCATCTAAGTCCAGTACCAAAAATATTTCCTAAAAAATAAGTGATGATCAGAGCATAGGAAGAAAAATTAAGGCTGAAAAAGGGACTTATCAGAAGGTGTAACATTCTATTAATAGGCAAATATAAAGAATTAATAATCAAATTAACACTAAGATAACAACTTGTGTCTTCATTTTTGAGAATTATATTAATAGTAGTGCTACTTATTTGTATATGACTACAAACAGAGGAAAGGGCTAAGAAAAGTATATAGAAACATACACATATACACACACATATATATAAAATCATTTGAGCTTTGGGATACATTTTGACCAATTTCCAGAAGCTAAGATTACATTTCTATAGAAAATTAATTGCAGTGCTGAATTTTAAAGAACATTAACATTCTGAAAAACAGCAACTTTTAAGTTAGTTTAGCCTTTGAGAATAGAAAACTAATGGAAACATTTCTGAGGAAAAACATTACAAAGCGACTTTGAAGAAAGCTGCTTAATTATAGTGGCAAAGACTCAAAAAAGCTCTTTAGTTATAAAATTTGCTTTTCAGATGATATTACAGAAAAAGGTTGGAAATAAGAATGAAGCCGACACAAGATTTCCACTGGGCTCATAGAAACAACCATATGAAGAGAAAATGTGATGTAAATTACTGCAACAGCTGGCGTAAGTATATGGTGGACAGAAAATGAAAAGCGACTAATGAAGTGCCACCTGGAACAGAACTTCAGTGACATTTCAGACATGTGAACTTTGAGTAATTCACCATAAATTCAGTTCAGATGTTCTCTGAACATTCTGCATCAACAGAGATAATAGTACTGTGGCAACCTATATATTCCAAAGTATTAAGTATCTATATCACTGGTTTTCCCACATATATGCTCACATTTTGATGCAGTGATGTCAGACTTTCAGTTGTTAAATGAAAAGAATTCTTACAGTTCTTAATTGTAGCTGCTTGAGGCCTAAGTTGCCAATTACCCATGACACTTACATGATTACAGTGCTGCTGATACATCACTGAATTGCACCACATCATTAGTTTTAACTGTAACTGGAAGCCTGTGGAAAACTGCCGTGGAGAACTGACGAGGGTGTTGAGCAAGAACATGAGCTGAGCCACTTTATCCTGCACCTGGTTCAAGCATGACTTAGCAACTGTGCAGTGCTTGGGGTGATGCTGTCTCAGTGATGAACAGAAGAGCATTCACACCTAAGTACAGAGATGATAGGGCCTCACTCCCTTTTACTCATGCCTAACTGGACACTTACCTGAGTGTCTTTCCACCTTGTAATAAAACTGTTCTCTATGTCCATTTGTTTCACTTGGTCTTCATTTATCTGTATAAATAAATAATTTTGGAGTGATTAATAATAATTATTACAACAATTGCCAATATCATCAATCGTGTTCTCATAGAAGCAGGTATGCAAAATATTCTATCAGGCAGAAACAGCTCTTCATTGATGGGACTCAGTATCATAAACTTCAAGGAATACATATTGAAACAGAGAGGAATCAATGAAAAGCTGCAAGACAATGTTATGGAGGCACAGTCAACTCCAAATCAAATTGGCTAATATGAATTGCTGCGAGTCGTAGCTTTTCTATCCAATTAGATTTAACATTATTTCTAGGTCTAAGGAACAAAACAAATTGTAATCACACCTCAGAGACTAAGAACGCAAAGTTCTTCCATGCTTCAGTTTTGATCAGGTCCATAAATTTTAATTAGAAGAATTATTGTTGATAGTCATAATCATAAAAATTTCTTAAATTTAATAAGACTTTGATGGCAAGGAAAATGAGCATAATTTTGGAAAACAGTAGCTCACAGCATCCCATAAACAGTCTTTCCTTAGGTTAAGCTAAATGGGAAATAAAATTTAAAGCAGGCCAAGAAAAATGTCCACTGAATTAGAGTTCAAAAACCCTGTAAATCCCCAGATAATTGACCTAGTAGGAAGACCATTTTAAAGCAGATTTTTATATTTTTGAATCTCTAACATCTGAGCAGTTAGGATATGTACAAAGATACCTACATGAAAAAGTTGCACATAATTTTTAATAAGATCTTCAATTACATTGACTTCTTCACTAGTTTGGCCTTTAGTTTGAAATAAGCATGAGGAAAACACCATGGCTAAATTGTGAGGGTTCATTTGGTTAATTTCAGAACACTTCTGCACCCTGTTAAATGAAAAACAAAAATATTTAGATGGTTTCATTGTTCCTTTGATTGTCTGAGGCTTCTTTACAGAGTATGGAGAGCACTTCAAAGAAGGTAACTACATTAAATGCAATGAAAACATGTACTATTACTTATTTATTTAATATTTCTTTGTATTCTTTATTTCTCATTACAGAAATTAAAACTTTCTAACTTCATTTCCAGTGATATCCAAACTATTTAGAATACAGAACAATAAAGCCAGAATAGAATACCTGAGTTAGAAGGGACCTATAATGAGCTATCATCTGGTCCAACTGCTGGATTGCTTAAGGGCTGACAAAAAGCTAAGGCATGTTGCTGAGCTAAGGCAAAATGCTGAGGCATGTTGCACTGTCCAACAGCACTGACGGGCTTGGGTCATCCACTATCCCTCTAAAAAGCTTGTTACAGAGTTTGACCACTCCTTTAATAAGGAAATGCTTCCTAATGACAGGTTGGTACTTCTCTGGATGCAGTTCCAAACCATTTCCATGCACCCTACCACTGGATACCAGGGAGAAGAGATCAGCACCTCCCTCTCCCCCTCCCCTCCGCAGAAAGGTGTATGGAGCAATGCAGTCATGCCTCAGCCTCCTTTTCTCTGAAGCAATAAAGCCCAGAGTCCTCAGCCACTCCCCACAGGGGATTCCTTCCAGCCCTCTAACCCGCATTGCTGCCTTCCTCTGGATGCATTAAACACCTTAACATCGTTTAATTGCAGACCCCAGAACTGCGCAGTCCTCCAGGTGAGGCCAAACCAATGTTAAATACAGTTTTACTATATTACATAATGTAAGTATATTCTAAAAACTTGAGATCAACTATAAAAAACCTGGAAAGAAATTAGGTCCTTCTTAGTTCCTATCCCTAGGGTAAAGTTTTCATATCAGAACTTTTTTGTTGTTCACATAACATGTCCTCTTTTAGAAGTAAACAAAAACTAACACAGAAGTTTGGCTGTTAAATGCATGAATTCATACTACTTTCAGAATAGATGCAACATCATATTAATATCTCTAACTGATTATGCATAGAAAGTTCTTAAACACAGTATGTAGTACAATCTTTATCCAAATAATGGCACCAATCACATAAATATTTTTTAATGACATTTGCTATGTACCTGGCTATGTAACATAATTTCTGAGCACAACATCATGTAAAAAGAAGTTTCTACACATTCTATAGTCACTGCAATTCACCAGAAATATAATTTGACTTTTTTGATAGATGATATACTATAGACCAGTACTATTTAACCATGACACCTCAAAATCATCCTGTCACATATTTTTTACACATTTTCTGTCCCTTCTTTGATCTAGGAATAAGTCATGACCTTTGGTGCTTAAACAAGTTTGTATTTTGGATATTCTCTAGCTCTACCTCAATTGTAAAATGAAGCACTGATGAAAAACAGAAAAGGTAGGTAATTCTCAAAGTTATTATGCGCAAAACATATTGTGGAGAAGAACATTTTCACTGAAAAAAATATTTTAATTTCAAGAGCCATTTGCAACAATCCCCTGGAAGACTAGCAGACTGGAGTAAAATGAAATTGCATAAAGAAGCCATATCAAAAATTACCCTACTTGGACTGCTACTACCCTACTGGCAGCCCTCTCTCCCTGTAAGACTGTTCCAAGTCCATTGATTTTTATAGGTACCTACTGCTAAAAATACAACCAAAGAAAAAACACATTATCAATTAAAGGAATTCAAATGTAATTAATTGAGGCAACTAGATAAGCTTTTGTGATTATTAGTTAATGAAACAAGCCACATTTTATATATTGTAGAATTATACTGAGAACACATTATAAGAATTTCTCTGCTACAATACATATTTGCAATGACCTGTAAAGATGTTCAATTAAAGCAGCCAAAGTTGCTCTATTGACTGATGGAAGACTCTGAATAAAAGCTCTGTACTTCCTCACACGTTCCTTTTCATTCTGCATATCTGCCAGAAAATAATAATCGGAGCATTAATAACAATGCACACTAAAAACCAACAGCAGTTTTCATTAACTATATCAACATCCTTTTAAAATTACTGTTTAACAAATCAGGTTCTTCCTCATAAAGGCAATGATGCAATATACTATCAAAAAAGTCTAATATTGTACACCAATTCAGGGAAACACTAATAAAGAGGGACAGTTTTATGTTCAAGTACCATTTGCCACCACTTAAGACTAAAGTCCAGAACAGCAATTACATTTTCTCTCAAAGCATATTTAATCTGTAATTTGTGCATGTACGTGTGTGAGTGCAACTGCATACACACAAGTGTAAATGTACTTCTAAGAGTTCCCAGCAAGAGAAAGGAAAAGACCTTTTCATATTTTAAATATTTACTGGAAAAGTGTCTGAAGGCACAGAGTAGTTTAAGGATCTAAGTATATATATGACTGATTAGAGGAGAGCAAGGGTAAAGGGCTGGTAATAAGTTGTACCAAGTTACATATAGCTGAACAATGGCAAGGTCGATGGTAAGAATTCCAGTTTTGGGAAACACAAGCACAGCTCTCAAGTCTGCCTCCCTGTGCTGCTTATGCCCCCTTATGCTCAGGGCATAAGCAAATTTAATGTAGATTGCATTTAGTTAGTTAGCTTTTCCCTCTCAGTCCCTTGCTTCTCTCAAGTTTCTGAAAAGAAAGCATGGAACTCTTCTAGCTAAGTGATGGTGCTCTCCACTAACTACTGACTATGTTTTGGTTTCTTTGGTAATTTGAAGAAAAGATAACAAAACAACCATTTAAACATCTTCTAATCCGTTTTCTTAAATGTTTTAGTCTTCCTAGAAGTACCTTCTATATCACTTAACAGGACAAGATTCTCTGTTGTAAAGCTGAAGGAGAATTGTAGCCACATGTACATATCAAGAAGAGGAATCACTGTAACACCATTAAAAAGAGCCAAGTTAAATCTAAACTGCCTCAGAACCTTTTCTGGTTTTTGATGAGATTAATCATGTGGTCATTGAATAAACTCTTAATATTTTTTCCTGTAGTTTTTGAAATTGAGTTTAAAGGTTGAAAATGTGTAATACTGACAATATTTTAATTTCCTGAGCGTCTAGTGGCTCATATTAAAGCAACATCCATATATTTGAACTTAAATAAAATCACAGACAAATATGCTCTTAATATCTTTTTTTAAAGACAAAACGTGCCACACTCTAAATATGCCTATGTGACTCCTATGCATTAAGATAGAAATTAATGTTCTGTCAGCATTTCCCATGCGTCTCTTACTGCTGTGTCTGCAATTTCATAGCACAGTTTGGCAAGGAAGCCACTTGTTCCTTTCAGCTTGCAAATATTGCAAAATAGAAACTAAATTTTTTAAAGCACATTATAAAAATCATCTGTGATTAACATGCATATATTGCAGCCATGTCCCAAATATTTTTTTCCTCACTACATTGTTTTGCAAGTTACAAAATAACATAGCTTGACACAGGGTAAGTAAATTAACAACCCCCTCAAATTTGATACTGAAAATATACATACAACCTTTATTGTATTAAATGTAATTGATTACATTACCTAATGCAGAGATCCAGAATGGATAAAGTTCTTTAGTGAGAAGTGCATCATCTATTTGAGAAAGAAAACTTTTCAGTACATCAGTCACATCTTCAAGTTGATGTTTTCCTGCTCTTAGTTTAACACTTCTTGCATCTTTTTTGAAGCTTTCCAGCAGTTCAGCCACATTGGAAGAATCACCATTCTTAAGATAGATTTGCTTGCTACCTAAACCTAAAGCACGAAAATACAGGAGAGAAAAATAAATGAATGTAAAATTATCAATTCTTTTAAAAATTCTAGACATCATTATATGAAAATTATATGTGGCTGCCAAACACATTGTATTTCCTAACAAAATCTTTCTGATCTTTTACACATACTCACTTTGGTAGTAAAAACACTGCCAAGTCTTCTAACACCCAACTAGACCTCTTTGCAAAAATACTCATCATAATACCAAGCAAGACTGGGATGACTATTTCGAGAGTATTTTACGGGCTTTTCAAATCCCCAAGTCTCTTCAGGACTTCCTAAAACAGTACTTTCAAAAACACACAGTCAAGAGAAGAAGTTTTGATGATAGGTATGATATTACACATAGAACAGCTGCTTTAATGAGAAAACTCCTTTTATTTTATTACTCTATGGATGAACTCAGCTTAAGACTCAAAGTATTATTGCATTCATCCAACCTGAAATATTTTATTCTTAAAAGCCTCAAGATTAGTAGAAATACCCTTTTTTTCTGATATTTCTCATGTTCTGGAAGACATTGGTCAACTACTATTCTTACATGTAAAAACCACTAAAGTCAACTTAAGAAGAAAATGTATAGTTTACAACAAAGTCATGACTACTTTCAATCACTGCATATGTTATTGTAGTCAAAACTTTCATTTTTTTAAAACTTGAGTAAATTTGGCATAGATGCATAATGTTGTTTATCTTTGTAGAGGTGATTTCTGCATTCACATATTTAGAAAGAGGATGATGCTTTATGCAAAACCCCACTTTTCCTATAAACTTCAAAAGGTATATAAGAAAAGTTCTCTCAAAGCCTCTGAAATAATTTCTAATGTTTTTACAGTTCACCTTTCCTGTAATGCCCACAACCACTTCCATTTAGTATGGCCTTTGTGATGTTACTGTCAGGAACAGCCATGGACTACAATAGCATCTGTCTTCTGTAGACTACAGCTAAAGACAGAATCTTTACAATGATGATACAAAAGATGTCTGCATGCAAGTAATGCATACAAATAATTCCTTCAGCTTTCAACTGAGCATGCTTTTAACAGCTACTAATGCTGATCCTGAAAAGCATATTTTTGATAAAGATTTAGTTGATTTAAAAGACATTAAGAAACTGAATTTTAATTAAGACTACACAAATTGTTCTAAGTGGCAGACAAAATTACCCTGCTTTAACAATTTACAAATGAAATGGTGTAAATTATACTTGGAATTATTTCTATTGCTAATGATTAAAATAAGTTAGCAAAAGGTTCTTTTCTTACTTTTAGGCACCAGGTGTAACCCCAATACAACTACTTACAATAATGCACTGTTGCCATATCAAAAGGTTATTTAGTTTAACTTCAATGACTCAAATAGAAATAAAGTGCTCTCATACTGACAGAGGTTACAGACACGTTTATACCAAAGACAGATTTGTACAGGATTGATATGCACATAGCAATCTCACAAAAAAATTTGTGAATTCATGAATCCTACCATTCACCAAAACTAGAAATCGTACAAAGGAGGATCCTGGTTATTACAGGCCAGTTAGCCTGACCTCAGTAACCAGTAAGGAAATGGAACAGTATATACAGTGTCATCATGCAGCACAGACAGGATGGCCAGGGTATCAGACCCAGCCAGCACAGGTTTAGGAGGGGTCAGTCATGTTTGACCAAACTGGTCTCCTTCTATGACCAAGTGACCCTCCTGATGGATGCAGGAAGGGCTGTGGATGCTGTCTATCTGGACTTCAGCAATGCTTTGGACCCTGTCTCCCACAGCACACTCCTGGATAAGCTGACAGCCTGTGGCATGGACAGGAGCACTCTTCGCTGGGTTAGGAACTGGCTGGATGGCCAGGCCCAGAGAGTGGTGCTGAATGGTGCTGCATCCAGCTGGGGCCAGTCACCAGTGGTGTCCCTCAGGGGTCTGTGCTGGGGCCAGTTTTGTTCAACCACATGGATGAGGGCATTGAGTCTTTCATCAGTAAATTTGCAGATGACACTGAGCTAGGAGCATGTGTTGATCTGCTGGAAGATAGGAGGTCTCTGCAGAGAGACCTGGAATGGTTGGATGGATGGGCAGAGTCCAATAAGATGAAGTTTAAAAAGTCCAAGTGACAAGACCTGCATTTTGGCCACAATAACCCCTGCAACGTTACAGGCTGGGGACGGTGTGACTGGACAGTGCCCAGGAGGAAAGGGACCTGGGGGCACTGGTGACAGCAGCTGAACATGAGCCACCAGTGTGCCCTGGTGGCCAAGAAGGCCAATGGCATTCTGGCCTGTATCAGGAATTCTGTGGCCAGCAGGAGCAGGGAGGTCATTCTTCTCCTGTACTCGGCCCTGGTGAGGCCACACCTTGAGTGCTGTGTCCAGTTCTGGGCCCCTCAGTTTAGGAAGGACGTTGAGATGCTTGAGCGTGTCCAGAGGAGGCAACAAGGCTGGTGAGGGGCTTGGAACACAAGCCATATGAAGAACGACTGAGGGAGCTGGGGTTGTTTAGCCTGGAGAAAAGGAGACTCAGAGGTGACCTTATCACTCTCTACAACTTCCTGAAGGGTGGTTGTAGACAGATGTGGGTTGGTCTCCTTCTCCAGGCAGCAGCTGACAGAAGGAGAGGACACAGTCTCAAGCTGAGTCAAGGAAAATATAGGTTGGCTATTAGGAAAAAGTTTTTCATGGAAAGAATAATAAAGTATTGGAATTGTCTGCCTGGGGAGGTGGTGGAATCACCATCCCTGGATGTGTGTAAAAAAAGATTGGATGTGGCACTCGGTGCCATGGTTTAGTTGAGGTGTTAGGGCATGGGTTGGACTCAATAATCTTGGAGGTCTCTTCCAACCTAATCATTCTGTGATTCTGTGAATTTGCAGTAGTAAAAGGACATAAGCATCATCTGCATAGAACCTAATGCCTTGTAAAATTATGCTGGCAAAATTTACTTAAATAAACGGTAACCAACTACACTTCCTTAGGTTATTTCACTGAAAAAACAGCAGCCTTAGACTGAACTCCACAAATAATGCCAGCTTCCAAGATGTGTTCAGACCACAGCTTTTACAGGTTTGCAGAGTTTATTTTCTGAGCTGAGTTGTCTGCACTGGGGCAGTGGACCACAAGGCTGGGTTTCATAAGACAAACAACACAATATTTAAAATAGAAAAGTGTCTATAAAGGACATTTACCAAGTTTTATTTCCCCAAAATGGTCATTCTCGGATGTGTGGTAGTGTACTGCACCATCTCATTAAAGAATGGCAAGGCTAATGACGGGCATGGTTTCACTTTAAGTAATATATAAACTCATTCAATAGGATCTGGTACTGGGGGTGCTTAGGTATCATACAAATGATCTTAGCTTGAATAAAATCCACTCTACTTACCATACTGTGTAACAAACGCTATGCAGCTGTTTACTATAATAGGAACATCATTTTTGCTGAGCTGCTGATCTTGTAATGCATTACCATCTGTACCTGCTGCTTTTTCAATTGCAGTATACCAGACCATGAAATCCAGCTTTGTATGGCCATGGATGTATAGTGTTCTGAAAAGTATAAAAATATTTTGAGTTCGGAAAAGAAATAAAAAACTGATGTTATTGTACCACGGCAATGAAGCAGATGTTCAGAAAAGAAAAAAATATATATATATACTTGGAGTAAGACATCAAGGTACCTTTCACCACATAAAGATGTGATGGTGGTCTATTGTTATAGCTCCTTTGTTTTCCAAATTCATTTGTATTACCAGTGCCATAAAAAATGAAAGAAGATCCACAAGCACTGTCACAAGCCTTTGAAAGAACCTGCCAACATTTTAATTATTCTTCTTCAGGCTTGCTCCTACATTACACATTCATATGTCCAAGCCACGGCTAAGCAGGAAACAAATTTAGAGACAACTTTAAACACTGTAAAAAGCTTTCCCTTCTTTTGTATTCACTCCCCTAAACACTCCACACACCCACCCACCTCTCCTATAGAGTAGCTGCACTATACTGAACTTCTCTCCTACACAACTATCAAAACGATCCCCCACAATCACAAAGCTAAGGAACATAAACGAAAAAGCTACGAGTTGAGAAGAATAAGTTAATGCAACACTCTGCCTGTATCTCTAGGCATGGCCTTGTTCTGACTCTTTTATTTAAGCATGTTACAGTAATCTCCTATATGCCACCCTGACAAACTAGCTTCTAAGAGAAAATACCAAAACTGCAAAGTTTAAGGGAGTATGTCCAACCATATGCATGTGTGTAATAAACAACTGTTTAAAGTGTTAAAATAGTAAACAATCTTTTCTATATAGGTTCTCTTATGTCCTACTTCTTACCTTCTTCTTAAAAAAATGTATGAGATCAATTTTCTCTAATGACCATTTATTTGCTAATTAGGAAAAGTCAAAATGCTCTACTGAACTACTATGACAACAATTTCATCAAAATAGAAAATATATTTATTTTGATTATTTCATTTTTGGAGGGAGGGAGGGAACAATTTATATGATGAGGGAATACTTAATTTCACTTATTTTTCTATCTTTCAATTTTGCTTTTATAAATGTTTCCATTCTAGCATTCCTATCTTGCTAGGAAGCGGGGATGCTGTCAATATATTACATACACACAGTCAGGATCTGAACTCTTCTCAAGATCCACTATACAGTCTGAGCCATTCAGCAGCAGAGTAGATGATACTGAAGTATTTCATCCCACTGAATCATGTTTTTAGGAAGTCTTTACTTCATTACTTCAAAAGTCATGTTAACTACCACATGTACCTGTATAGTAGCAACACAGCCTCTCTCTTCCACTAAGAAAAAAAAATTTGCATAAAGCTGTCCTATTTTTGCTGCAAAATGAGTGAGCCTAATTCAATGCTGTCAAACGTTCCCTTAAGACTTGTCAAAACAGGTAGTTCTCAATCAATGCCTTCCAAAGAGTACATTGCCACATTTTCCAGTATTGCTATTGCCACACATAAAAGGAAAGTAAAAGGTTTGAAGTGTGTAGAAAAAATGACACTGCATGATACTCTACTCATTTCCTACCATTATTTACAGATCAGAAGAGGTTAGGACAATGATTTATAAAAGATTTATGGTTCTTTCCAACATTAGAAATGTACATATATACACATATTACTGTGTGTTTATTTCCCCTGCAGAACAGCAGGATTCACATTATGGTATTATGCAAAAGGATAAATGGAAGTCTCAACAGATTATTTTTTATCCAAAGAATTACGATATATACAGGAAGCAGCATACTGTAAAGTGGAAATATTATTACTTCTAAACAAGAAAAGGGCAACTCTGCTGCATGTCAATGAATTGATACCAGAGGAGGAGAGAAAAAATACCATACTGAACTTCAAAGGTCATATAAACTTATCAGCATTTTTCATAGAGATATGAAAGTCTAAATCATGTGCCTGTCAATCAATTGTTGTGATGTATGAAATACCAAAACTATGTGGAAAAGATCACCTTGTATTTTATGGATCTTTCCATCTTCCCCTCAATGCATCACATTAGAAAAAAGATATCAGAAGTACAAAGTGATCATGTTCTCATTGTTTTCTAAAACGTGAGAAGCTGTTGAGCTGTTGAGTTACAGAGGAAGAGGCTACTTAATAATTAGCAATGAAAATGTGGTATTTGTTTAAGTTGTAGTCCCATAGGATCAACACAGTCATGAAAGAGAAGTTGCTGGTAAGAAATATCAATGTGAAAATTTTGCTGCTATCATGGAACCTAGATTGTTCATAGAAGGCAACCAATTATTTTTGAAAAAATTATACTTGCCCAGTCAAAAATCTCCAGAGTGGTGGCATCAAAAAGTAGGACAAATCAGAGACACATTTTTCGCTACAATACCACAAAAGCAAAGAAGGGAGAAAAGAAAATTAAACCACTGCCAGACACATTTCAGAACTCGGTCAGTTTCTCATGGAAGTGGCTTAGAAAGCTCATCTCAAACCTCAATAATTTTTGGCTGACAGAGAACACACCTGGAATAAATTTAAATGAGAAAAACATAAAACAATTTAAAAATAAGATGTCTAAAGCAGTCCTCAGTTTAGTCATCTCAGACAAACTTAACTTTTTTTTTTTTTTCCTTGATTGGAAACAATTTTTTATCTCCTTGAACCATTAAGTAATGAAAAGGAAAGGGGAAATGATTTCCAGCAGAAGAAAAGAACTTTCCTCAAGCACAGTGGAAGTCTTCTACAGAACTTCATGAAGCAATGGAGATAACTTTGTAGATTTAACCTCTGTGTTCATCTCTTTCATGCAATTTTCAGACAGAATTAATAAGAAACACATGCATTTCTCACTGAATTCATTGTCATTTTCAAAATATAAAGTTATATTAAATCCATGGTTTAAGACTAAGCATAAACACAGGCTGAAACACAGTAATGTCCCATGTAGCACAAAACCAAGGAATTTAAAGAGCTTATAGAAGTAATCATGTTTGAAAGTATTTGTACTGTAATGTTTATAAAGATCTACCCTGCAGATTACCAACTATTTTCCACAGACTCAAGCAAAATGCATTCCTTCAACACAAATGCACTGCCTTCTATAGCCTGTTTCTGCATATGTTATGTTTTCAGTTCTAAAAATTGATAAAGATCTTACATTTCATAACAAATAGTTCACAATACTGACAACATGGTGAAAAAATGGCAGAATTTTTGCTATGTTGTGTGAAGCACATACAGTCCATAGCCAAGAAATTAATAATTTAAATACTCAAACAAACAAGGCGGCCTGCCAGCGTAGATTTCTGCCTTAGTGAAATGAGAGAATTAAATTGGCACAAGCGACTGCAGCAGATCAATGAGTCTCAAGATTAAGGGAGCTACTGTTCCCTGTACAGCTTTATTGTTGTACCAGCACATCCTTCTCCCCCAGCAGTCATACGTGCCCCCACTTTATCCATAAGAGTTCAAAGGCTTCTCTTTAACCCATCCCGTAGTCCCCCAGCTTTAGCTATGTCTGTAAGCTTTTTTGCACAGCTGTGCAATGCGAAAGCAGTGGTACTAGGTGATTTTGGGCAAGGTGGGCAGGGAGAGTGAGAAACAGACATCGACGCAACTCAATGCTCTCTGGAAATTCCCATATGATTCTAATAATTTATCTGTCTGAAAACAGAGGTACTAAGAATGAAACTATTGAGATGAAATTACTTTGGAAAATCAAACTGCAACTTAAGCATGGATGTTCCATTAAAAATTACTGTTAAATGTAACCAAGCAATATTTCTTCAAGGGACCCTTCCAAAGGTCTTACATCCAGTACATCATATTGGAAGCACAAGTCCTTTCATCTGACTCTTAAGTTTATACTAATTCTGGATTTTAGAATTTTGTGCCCATAACAGCATTTTATGAGAAAACTTACTGCTATCATCAAAGGGCTAAGAAGAAAGCACTGAATGAACTATCAGCCTAAAGAAATTGGCCAGTATGTAGGGACAGTTTATTATCCATAATAAGAAAGAGCTAACTACATCAGAAGCATAACAGGGAAAAAAAGGCACCATCTGGATTACATTATGGTCTGAAAGCATTCACCGACACCTAAGAGAGAGCTTAAATTATTTCAGAAAAATGTAAGAAATGTTTGAAACTGAACTATCTGCACAACCACTTTTTTAAAGCATAGCATTAGAGATTTTGCATTAAATTCCACACATAGAAGATACATTTAAAAACTACTGTATACAGATCTTTTCAGACAACTTTCTTCTTTTCATTGTACAGTTCCCTCTGTTGGCCTCTACTGAACTACACAGGAGTAGCTCTTTCATCAATATGTTACTCAGCTTCTGTTTGGATAGCAACAGGAGGTCAAGTATCACCGATCACTTCAAGCATTTTAAAAATACAGAGATCAAGGAAAAAAACCCAAACTGAATATGGATCAAACCAGAGGACACCACTGTGTGATGAAGGGATGCCTCAAACACAGAAAACCTTGAAATGGTTTGCCACTTCTAGCAAGAAGTCAAGAAGCATTTCAACTATGAAACTAGAATATTTCAACTATGAAAGTGAAAAGCAAGAAGAGGCAAACAGCCATCTGATTGGAGTGTAAAACTATACACCACAGTGTTGTGAAAAGTCAAGATTTCCAGCTGAGTTAGATACAGTTCTAGCAGTCCAGACAATATGCTCCAACAGAGATCAGAATGCAACAAAATTCAGCAAAAAGCAGGTGTTAAAAAAGGCTGTGCTCTGTAATTCACTTTAGCAAAGATACACAAGCATTAACATGCCTGTGATCTGAAAAAAAAAATAGAATTAAAAGTCATCTAGAATGATCATGAAAATTTACACTGAGCTTCAAAAAAGACAACAATCTTCAAAAGAGAAGTCTTGTGGTTTCAGAAATCTTTTAGTGTGTTTCAGCCTCTAATGATATGCTATTACTTGGTATGATTGCCGCCTCTTATTTCTGAGCTGATAGACATCATCAGCTGAACATGCCATATAGAGAATAAATGAACAGCAGGGTGCCAAGCAGAAAGCAGGGTAAAGGAAGAGGAGGCAAAGAAAAAAGAGGTAGAAGTGGATTGTATTAATATCTAAGACATCTCAAGAAAATCTCACATGCCTTTTTTGGCAGCATTGTCTCTGAATTCTCATATTTTATACAAGTTAGAAAGTATTATGTACATTACACCCCAAAATCAATTGTAAATTCTTCTTCTGAGTAGATATCTATCAGATTAATGTTAAATTTTTGTATTCCAAATTTATTATGTTTTTAGGAATCAAGAATTCATAGATTCATTACATTGGAATAATTTCAGCAAGAAGACTTGAAGTTTTTATAGTTTCTGAAAATGTTTGCTTGCATATGCAATCATTCCTAAGTGAGAAGTCTATTTGTAACAACTGAAGTCATTCTTTTACCTACAGTAATTAAAAGAAAAGGTGTGAAAGAGAAAGATACATGTACATGTGTGACTTTCTCTAAGTAATCATCCCAAAGACTGAGACTTGAAAAAGAGGCATAAGTATTTGTAAGAAACAGAAAGTCAGTAGAAAAAATGCCTCAAGGAATTTTCATAATATTTTCTAATAAAATTTAACCAGACACTTTAAGACATTGACCACACTTTACTTTTTTTTTAATGCAAAGGGGGGTGGCTTTTTTTGGTTTGGTTTATGGTTATTGGGTTCTTTTTTCTCCTAAACTTTTCCTAATTCTGGAAAAATCCTATTTGCTTTACTTATTTTTCTCATTATTACTAATTTTTTTTAATAATTTATCCTGCATTTAAGTGACTAACAAATTAAGAAGAAAGTCATCAGCTACAGAGAGTGTCTTCCAAGTGATCAGTCTGCACCAAAGCTGACATTAAACACGCACAGTTATAAAATAACAGAGAGAATAGGAAAACCTAGAAAATTTGACATTTCATTTAGTTGATGCTGATGACATCTCAAGGATATTAATTTACCTAGAGCTTGGAGAAGCGCAAAGAGGATTAGTGGCTTTATTTCCAGATAAAGTAACTGAGTCTAAAGACAAAGGTGATTTTATATTTAATCATTTTCCCCGCACACATTAAAATGCTTATCATTTTAATATGCAATCTCATACAACTGCACTGCACACCTGGAACAGTTTTGAAGTAATATCCTAAACAACAATCACCAAGCCAAAGCCTATACATCCATATGGCTTTCAATGTTTAAGATAATGTGAAGACTATGCATTTAAATTCCTTATGGCATATGTCAGTGAAGAAAAATTAAATATGTTCATGTCCACCTTAAATCAGCCAGCGTACCTGCTGAAATTATTTTCAAATAGTTCAGAACTTCCCTTAAACTACTAAAGTACTTCAAGGAAAACCTACCCTCAGAAATTAACAGAAATATTGTAATGAAATAAATAATAAACCCTAAATTGAAGCTGAAAGTTTTGCTCAGCATTAATACCTATGAAACTATATGCATGGTTTATATCCATCTTTTGGACTGCACCCTGAATAGGATACCTCAAGTTCCCTGTTTTGTATATGTAGCTAAGTTAACGCTGCATCTTTCAATATGTATTTTTTTTTTTTTTGGGGGGGGGGGGGGGGAACCACCACCAAAACAAAACAGAATCCTGCCCCTCTCCCCAAAGACAAGAAAGTGTTTTCTTCTAACATGCATAGCCTTACTCAGTTCTGAAACTTATATAAGATGCTAGAAAGAGTTAAAATTCAGAACACACACCTTACAATGCATTTCTGACAAGCTATTCCAATTCTGAATAGATGTCAAAGGTATCTACAGGGTTTTTTTTGTTTGCCAAAGAGAAAAATACTCTTCATTTATTAATCTACTATTGGCTGTATTGAAAAGACTATAAATGCTGCACCACTTAAGACAGACTCTTGGCCAATAACCTATCATTGAAATAAAAAAACCCTCAACCTTTTAAAAACTAAGAATTATCTTCCACAATTTTTACTTTCATCTTTGAATTTGTACCCATGTTTGAGGCAGAAGTACATACCTCACCTCTATCCAACCTCCCCTATCACTATAAATTAGACACAGTCATCTCCGCTGAATATTACCTACTTGGAAGCAGATATGGATCATGTTTGTCTCGTAAGTATGCTTTTTCCTAGACAGTATAATGTTAACTGAGATCAGATACTCCAGTAAGATTAACCAGAGGACTCATTCATACCCTCTCAAACCGGACCTAGGCAGACTGATACAGAGAATTCTGAGACATAACAATGATTAAAAAATCAAGAGGTTTGTAGTAAATGCTCTGAAGAAGAACTCTTTTTTTTCACAGGGTAAAAGGCGCTAGTTCCTTTTGAAGAAATTGTTATTGGCAGACTAATCTGGGAATAGTTTTCTCAGTGGGAAAACTGTTTTTAGTTAAGTAGTGCTTGTTAACATTTCATGCCACAGACATAAAATGTATTTATGCACAAAGATATTCCCTCCTTTTAAAAATCTGCATATTTACTCTCTCACTAGCAACCCTAAGTGAAAAGACTCTAGAACTTACCAATGATAATTCTAAGATGTCAAGATAAAAACAGATCAAAGATTTTTTTCAGATAGGAACCTTACCTTCCTTTTTCAACAAGAAGCAGGACGTCTATTCTCTCTCCATTTTGCATCATGCTACTGGTTGCTGAAAACAAAACACATACACATTCATCTGACCTTCACATACACATATTTATATACAAACACATACATGCATACACTTATAGACATGTTTTTTTCAAAATTATTTTCAGTGGCAAAAGGAGCACGGAGTTCTTAAACTTTGCAAATAAAGAAAGCTGCTGATGATAGAAATAAAACCCAAAATACCACACCACAAGAAAAACTAATGCAGAACATTATCAAGAAAGTTTAAACATGTACCTTTTAATGTGAGAACATGCTACTGTGTTTTATTATACTAAACTTGTAAATACAAGTTGTAGAAGACATGATTCAGAAGTAAGCTGGATTTTGGAATCCTTTAACTTTTTTCACTGAATGGCTGCACATATTTACAATAAGAAAATGGAGGCTATCTGTTTAGCATAAAGATCAGCGCTACCCTTCTTTGTGTTGCCTTATGTTATCCCTGCTATAAAAAGCACCCTGTAAAACGTTGTACATAACAGAGCAAATACATCTGGATAGCTTTTGGTTCCATTGCTTAAGAAACTATACCATGCACTATACTAAAACCAGTAAATTAAATGTAACCTGCTAACTAATTTGAAATTCTGAAAACTTAATTTCTCCAAGTGCACATCATATATAATCCACACTTTATTTCAACTAATTCCCAGAGAGAGTAAAATCCTAAATACCAATGCAATAATGCAATAAACACATTGCATGCTATATAGACCTTTTTGCATCACAGGTACTCCTAGCCTCACCTATATTTACTGAGTCAAACATCAAGAAGGTAAGTTACTATACTCCCACAAATGATTCATTATTTTTCAAGTCTCATTTATACAAATCCGTATTACCAGTGGAGCAGATATATTCTGGAGAAAGCAGAAATCAAAGAAAAGAGAATGGATAGATAGTATTTTCAAGAAATACAACTAATATTAAAAACCCCAAGCAAAACAAATTCTCAGCTGGAAGTCAAAAGTGTTTCATTTTTATATATGAGATATAATATACACAGATTTTGCATGCTTTTAAGATTCTGGCAGAGGCAATTACAGTTGCTTCATCAAAACAAATATCAGGAATAGTTCTCCTATTGCCTAATTTTTTAATTCTGAATCAGGATCAAAAGTATTCACAAGTTAAAAGACACCTAGAGGCATAAAAACTTTCCTGATTAAAAACCACCTTCATGGCATGATTCACACCAAATATAAGGTGGCAGTAAATAAACAGTAGAAAACCCAATGGCATTTAGGCAAGCTCCTGAAAAACAGTCCACAATCTGTCAGCATTTATAGAGTATCATCAATAATGAGCTAAATTATCTTATCTATGTTACTTTATTATAAACTTCAAAATATATGCATTTTTCTATGCAACATATTGGCTTGTTCAACATAAAAAAGTAGGAGAGATATGTTTAAAAGAGGATTCAGAGCATAATTACAAACAATAATATAAAATTAGTAATAGAAAATCATTTGTAGAAACATTCTTATCTCTCCACATCATGATATTAAGCCAATAATATTTTTAGTATCAGAAAAAAGTCTATTAGCTCATGAAATATTTTCCAGAAGAATTATAATTTTCCAGTATGTTTGAGTATTTTAAAACTAGACCTGTCAATCATCTCAAGAATGTGTACTGCAGTGAGTATTTCTGCCCTGTCAAAAATATGAGACAATAATCCCAAAAGGTTATATATTACTATTCAATTCTGTACTCTTGTAAGAAAGATACTGCTGCAACTCGAACAAAAAATGTCATTATTCATTTTAAAGCTGTTTAAAATTTCTCTGGCATGTGCCAAATAGTAAGAAAAAAAAAACACTAGACAGAAAGAAATTAACCAACTTCATATTTAGATAAGAATTGGAAGAACATCGGACACATATAAAGGAATAGTTACTGAGCTTCCCAATTTTTTTTTTTTTTTAATGTAATAGAAATTAACAGTGAATTAATTCCACAGAACATTTTCTGACTACTAGATGTTCTTACTTAGTTCTTGCAATCTCCTTAGATATATGGAATCTTCTTCAGCATCCTCCATTTCAAGACAAAAATAAAGGCTTGACTTCTCTATAGCAAACCAGCCTTTTTTCCATTGATCCAGGTTATGGCAATCTTTGTAGTACAGCTGCCCAAGAAGGTCACAGTCTCGTTCTAACAATGATTCAGCCACTGGGGGAACAAAATGCTACCAAAGAAAATGGGGTGAGTCATATAAAGAAAAAAAACCCTCTGCTCCTAAAAAAAAAAAATAAAAATATTGTAAATCTATAGGATTCTATGATGAAGAATAAAATAAACCTTTTGAGATATAAACCCACCAATACACTAAATTTAAAATCAGTTTAACATTTTTTCCATTCATCCTCTATAATTCAAACATTTTTGCTTTTAAACTGCCATTGATTTCATTAGTAATGTGATTATTAACATTTGGAAGAGTATAAAACATGGTATTGCTTTATGAATTCTGTTTCAGGAAATAAATTGAAAAGAAATGCAACCATAAAAAACTTAGCTGAAATATATTCACACAGTATATGTCTTTATACTACAGCACATTTAATATGTTCTTGAGGTCGGCATTAAAATAATGCTTCAATTCCTTTCACATTTTATTTTATTATCTTGTTTCAAACATTAAATCACAAAAGTTATTTCTTCCTGCTGCACAAGAAACCTTTACATGCAGGAGAGATCAGTATTCATCAATAATGGCTTCTCAAAGATTTTAAGCTAACAATGGCACTTTATTATTTGTGCAAAGGCTCCTGGCCTAACTGAAAAAGATAATTATCAGTATTACCTTAGCTATTGCTGAAGACCATTTTCTTTGTGAATATGCAGTTTCAGCTCCAAATAGAAAGACACGTTCTGACATTAAGTATATTTCAAATGTAAAGATGTCCCTGAAGAGAAGAAAGCAAGCAAGAGAAGAAACACAGCTGTATTTAGTCTTCAAATGAGTAGAAAGACAAGAGTTTTATTTCACTGTTTTTTTCATTTTCTCATACATATGGAATGGAATCCATCTGCATTTCTCCTCCAATATTACAGGTACAGGCCAGCTAATAATAAACCACTTTACAGTAAAATAGGATCAAAGTACTTTGCAGGTCAATAATACATGTTTAAAGGCTATGGCTATGGTGTAATAGTTTTTTGAATAATTCCAAAATGCATTAAAATGTTTGCATAGAGTCATTAAAAATGCGTAGGGAATTTTTTGCTTTTGCAAGCTCATGTTATTTGTTCAAGTATATTTTTGTGATGCATTCAAAATATTTTTTATATGTTTAATATCGGCAGAACAACTAGCTGAACGGGAAGTTGTAAACAAGTTGAAATGTTGGTTCATAAGGACTTTTAGATGTCATTTGGTCTAATCTCCTGCTCAGAGAGGGATTATCACAATGAGAAGCCCTGAAAACAGTCGAGGATGGAGAGTACTATTCTTGTCACCAGCCTGTTCCTGCCCTCCACCTGCCCTCTAATTGAAGAGGCTTTTTCTGTCAGACAGCCTGAATCTGCTGGGGTGAAATGCAGGGTCACTGTGTAACACCTGCCATCACCAGGACGAGTAGGAATGAATACTCTGAAGTTGCTGTAGCTCAAAAAGCTCTTAAAAGTTTTCTTAAGGCAGGTTCTTGGTTTTTTTTCTTTTTAAAATTATACCACTATTAAAGCAGAAGAACCCTGTTTATTCAATTATTAATAGACAAATAAGGACAGTAAAAGAAGAAAAAGCAAAACAGCTTAAATTGGTGTGGAATTTGGAAAGTAAATATCACACTGAAGTGAGGGTGAAGTGGTCAGTCTTTAACTTACAAACTATGGTTCACCAATTTACAGCATGATTTTGTCTGCAAACTCTTGTTAGATGTCAAATAGATGGAGTATGCTGTTTGCTTTCAATGCTGAAGACTGATATTGTCTAAATGTGGAGAACTGAGCATAAGTCACTTCTATCATTTCCAATAACCACTTTGAAAATTATATAAACACTTAGTCCTGACTAACAGAATAGGTATTTTTAAGGACCAGCTGTTTCACTACACAAAAGATCAAATCTAAATAAAATTTCTCATAAAATTCCTCAATCACAGATAAAGCACAACACAAGGTTAGTTATTTCCAAAGAGTGAAGTATTCAGCCAGCATGTTTTTTAATTTAGGTATTACCCTAAAATGGAACCATTTGGAAAGGCAGCAAGAATTAGGTTAGATTTCTAGACAGAAGAAAAAAATATTTTTTTTCTTTTTTTCTGGGTATCAAGAGAGCTACTGCAGAATAGTGAAGATCGCTTCTCTGTATTTGATAGTATATTGAGACATCACCATGTTTCGGGATTTCTCTCCCCTGTAGCAGTTTAAGTCCTTTATCCCCATTATCTTTTTCAGAAGCTTACTTCAATAAACTATGCTTTCTTTGCAGACAATTTTGTTTTGTAACTAAAACGTTGAAATATTATACTACAGAAAGTTATTTTTATTTTAGGCGCATATACAATTAAAAACTATAAAGAAAGTGCTATGGAGTCTGTTAGACAAATACAAAGTATATTTTCAACAAAAATCTTGCACTAAAGAAATTGAGTATCACAGGAATCAGATTTAGGTCACTCTCCATGTGATGTACAAATGGGATGTGAGAGAGTTATAAAAGAAAAAACAAGACCCCACAAAACCACCAAAAAAAAAAAAAGGTTTCTTCCAACTAAAAATGTTCATCAGTTACACTGTTGTCCTCAGCTGCAGAACAAAGAATGGCTTTCAAAGACCCATACTTCTCACTGTGACCAAATCCAGAAGCGTTGTGGAGAGGTCCACTCTGCGGCATTAGAAGGAAGAAGCAAAAGAAGAATTTTGGCTTGAGGCACAGGTCAATCCCAGAAGGAAAAATGAGTAGCAATTGTTCAATTTATCATCATGTAATCTTCCAAGCACTGAGAAATATGCATTACAGATTTAATAAGAAACAGGGGTATCTAATTTAAGCAGCCCTTTTAAATTACAGTAATATTTTCATTCTATCACGGTAAAAAAAATCCCTAAATATCACATAGCACTAATTTCTTGAAGACAAATAAAACCAGCTTTTTTTCCTAAACTGCCTATTCAAAATTCAAGAAAAAATGAACCGTTTGTTTACTGAAATATGAATTCAGGAACTTACCCTCTATTTAAAAAGTAGTCTGACTTGTGTACTACAAGACAGATAACTTCACTGATGTCAATCATACCATTAGGAGTGGTAGTTTTATCATTTTCATAGTAGCTCAGAAAGCCACTTTCCAAAGTACACCATCTTTTGTTGCAATCTGTGATTAAAGAAATAATAGAAAGGTCATATTTTCTTAAGGTTTTGTTTTGTTTTGTTTTTTTTACCAAAGTAGTAAATACAAGGTAGAGAAAAAAGTCTGCAGAACAACTTCAGTGGATTATTTGGAATATTTATTTACAACTAAATGTTTACTCCCTCTTATGACCTAAAATATGAATACAACACATGACACAATATAGTGATATCTATTTGCTACTGAAAATAGTCATGAATTCATTCTAGCTTATGTCTGGTTCTTAGCACAAAATCTGAAGTGTATCTGTTTCCACTACTGCAAAGTAGTAGATCCTAAAATAAAATACTCTATTTATTTTCCACAGTTGCAAAATTCCTATACAGCTGGCAAATTACTTCTGAGAATTTGATAGATCTGGCAAAAAAAAATCCACAAAAATCAAACAAAAAAACAGTTGCAATTTCCAAGTACTATGTTATCTGATACTTCAGCCAATTATTTTTTCTGTTGTTTTCTGTATGGTTTATATAAGTTTTATAAATATTTTGGTACTATTTGTCAATATTTATTTGTATCCGGTTATTTCCTGTCTAGTACTACCTAGATTCTGTCTAAATACACATCAAGTACTAAAATAAGCAAAAGATAAATGGCTTGATAATGTACAGGTTTACAGGAGTTAAGCACCAAATTTTAAGGTTTTGAATGTTTAGAGTTTTTTGTCCTCCAGCTTTCCCTCTTCCATCTTCCAGAACCTATTCCAGAAAACAGCTCACTCCTTCAATATTCATTAAACTCTCAAGGACAATTTTGGACTACCAAGGCTTTTTAAAGGGCTCCACAAACCTTTTACACTAGAAACAAAAGCAAAAATCAAACTTTTGAGCCCTTAAACCTCTAAGTTTTACTTTTTGATCTACTACATCAGAACACCACTGACATTTGAGCTCTCTTCCCACTGATATCAACAGCTGTTAATTAACAAGAACTCTCCTCAAAATTTACGCACCCCTGCTGAAAACACTGATGCCGCTATAATGAGAAGTACACACAGAGTTGGCTCTCTCCTGCACTGAGACACATAATGAAAAACGACGCTCTATTTCCAGGTGTTCCACCTGGTTGGTATAAAACCTTGGTTAATTCACAGCACGGAATGATTTCTTCAGTGCCCTTTAACCATTAGGGCCAAGTCTACAAAGGGTAACAGTTTTCTGTGACAACAAGTAAGCACCTAAATTTTCAGCCCTTAGTGCTGAAGGCAAGACTGTCAAGTGCCTCAGAGATTCCTAGCACTGAAGAAGAACATAGTTCTAATGGTTAAACAGCTTCACAGGATTCTGAGTTGGAGCCCTATCCACACACAGCATAAAAAAGAAAAATAACAATTTTTTTTTAAAAAAATGCCCCAAATTTGTGTAAATGCTGTGAGAGAATGGTGCTCCCTCTCTGGCCTGCAGAGGCTTCAGTTAGTTCACAGCAAGTCAGAACTGTTTCAACAGGAGTTCTCTTCCCTAAAACTAGACAGGTAAATAAAATTTTTCAGCTAACATGACCTTATTTGAATATCTACAGGCAGAGGAGGGAACTGAAATTTTCTCCCACATCTTAGTATTCTAACCCTCAAATTACTTCCTAAAGAAAGTAAGAAAGAAAAATAGTATTTCCACTTATTCACAATAAATTGCAATATGAGTATTACTTCATGTTAGTGAGATTTAGAAACAGTTCTGGATGCAGTGAAAGAAGAGAAAAAGAAATATTATATATTTTATATTTTGAGTATCAAGAATATCAAGAAGGCAAGAGTAGTTTCTCATTCAAAATTCCAGGGTTTTGTTGTTTTTGAAAGGATGTCATTAAATCTCCCTCCCTTGCTCCATTTGTCTCCTTGAATTGCAAATGGTCAGAGAAACCCATCTTCCTATGCATCTGTAAAGAGCTGATCCCAGAAATATCACTCCTGACAAACCCATGGGTAATTCAACACAAATAAAAAACCAAAGCAAACAAATGCTCACCCCCGAAAAGAGCAAACAATAGCACATCTACCATCTTCAAGACACAATCATAATTTCAGAGAACAAGACCTGAGCTGAGAGAAATCTGGTTCCTTTCCATTTACGGTATGTTCCCTCAAGTGGTAAGTGCAATGCTAAGCAACAGACTACAAACTTTCAAAGCAGCTTTATTTCTGTCCACTAAGAGACTTGAAATGGAAGACAATCAAAATTTCTTGCCTGGGGGCTTTCCTCATAAATTTTAAGACATCCTACTAACAATGCTCAGCCACAGTGCATCTCTCCTGAAAAGGACAGCAGAAGCCATTCTGTGAGCACTTTCAGCCAAATCATCGATCTATACAGGTATTTACAAATATACTGCACTACTAATATGCCATTTTGTGAGAAGAGATTTCCTTGTATCTGCTCTCCACTTGGCTAAGCACTGACTTCTGGAGTTATTTTATAAATTTCTTTATGAATATATACAGATACCCACAGCACGGAAGATCAGGCTTGAACTTGGAGCAAGTAGTAATGAGGTCTGCAGTTATGACATTGTTTCCCAAACAAGCTCATTGCAATTTCAGAGCAATCCCAGATAAAGTCTATCCAGAAGCAGTCCTCTGTTGAAACAGGCATCTTTGTTAAGAACTGCAAAGCTGCTTGGAAATGTCTGTGATCAAGCATTAGCTCAGTTATCACCCAATGCTTTCAAGAATTTGGAGCTGCACTGACAGATTCTTCTAAAGCATATTTAAACAGGAGTTCTATGCTTTAGAATGCTTTTAATGTCCACTAAGGATCTTAAAGGCATATGCCATGAGAATATGGACATAATCAGACAAAAATATGTATACACCAGGGCAGGATGCTATGTAAGGATTTTAGGAGCAATAATTTCAATAATAAATCACCACAGAGTTTAAAAATCCATGTTATTTGTTTAGATGGAAGAAAAACGCAGAAAGACAAACAGAAAGAAAAGGAAAAATTAGCTGATAACACCTCTCAGAAAAAAAACCAAGAAAAACAGAAGACTGATATGCATAGGAGACCACATATATCTACTGAGATATACATTATCACCTCACAAAGCTCAAGCTGTCATAGAGTTGTAGATGCTCATTTCTACTTGAAAGATTTTGTAAATTTGTGAGCTTGAGAAATACCCTATTAAAAAGCCAATACTACTTGTAATTGATTTCTGTAATAAAAGCATTTTAAAAGATTTTTTTTCTGCATTAATCTATATATAATTAAAGCAAAAAAGTGTTTCTGTTTGTTTTTTTTAATCAATTACTGTGTTAACTGAACTATTTTTCAGAAGTTCAGTCTTCTTCCTCTGTCAACAACTGAATGAAGAGATCAAGACAAACAGTATTTTCTTTGTCTGAAAGAGGTCTACTGAATCAAGAGGCCATGTCATATCAAAGACATTTTATCTCAAAAAAAGGAACGCAGGAAGATAAATAATAAAATTCATCCAAACCATACATATTCATGTGTTATTCAAATACATAAATTAAAAGTTAAATACCTTCTTTTAATTTCTTCTCTGTAGGAAGCTTAGCTGCATTAGAAGAAACTTTATACAAGAATTCACAAAGAAAGGTGGAATGCGAAGAATCTTCAGAGAAAGTACTTTCAAAACCAGGATCATAGTTTGGGAAATCTATTGAAAGACAAAGCAGTAAAAACCAAGGATCTTCAGTTATACCAGTTAAAGCCATTTTTCCACACGTATTTCTAAATGCATGTCTGTAAATATGTAGTTGCTCTGCAGTATCTTTACTACTACACTGATAAAACTTACTGATTTTTATATTTAGAAAACATATTAATTTAAAAATTTGTTCACATTTGTTACAATGTTGTCGTTGTCTACCACTGCTTGCCAAGGTAATATAAAATCACGTTTTCTGATGTACGAAACTTTTTGAAATTTGTGTAACATACTTCAACAGAAGGAGATTGTTTCTCTTGAGGACTTATGTAGAGTTTACCAGCAACTGGCAGCAGGCAGACAGCAATTTAAGGAATCACCAACATGTACTGAGCTCCCTTTCCCTAGAGATAAGAATGTGATGGTGCTGCCTTGGCTGGAAGGCCAAAAGAAGAAAAGGCAGAGCCAAGACAAGCAAACTTCTCTCTTACCTTAGGACCACTAGAGACCATGGGTAGCAAAAAACCACCCTAGCTACATGTCTGCACCTGACTGAGCTCAGCATCCTATGATCCAGTGCATGGCACTGGCCTGAGCAACATCTGCATGTGGACTTTCAGCCCCTGATGGTGTCAGACACTGTCCAGCACTTTTAAATGAAAAGCTCAGTCACAACCGTGCGCCTCAATATATTCACTGTTAAGAGCAGCTTCCTGTTTTCAAAAGGCTCATAGTATCCACACACTACAAACAGAACTGTTGACTTCCGAGCCAAAGTTTATCATTTGCTCCAAGCTGCAACAGAAGTTGTGATGGGAAAAAGAGGTTTCTGGGATAGTACATATTGCAGGTTCAAGACGTGAGTTTTATTTTGGGAGAAGAGCTCATGAAAAAACACCTAGGTTTGTGTACAATCGGAGTAAAAAACAATTTAAATAATCTTAAAGAAAAAAAAAAAGCACTAGATTAATTCTTTAGACATATGTTAAATTTATGCACCCATGTTTTTTCTGGTAAAAGACTAATAATATTGGCAGAGAAGATGATGGGTTTTTTCTGTGCTATAGCTAAGGGTATGAGATCTACGACTTATCACTGTGTTGTCTGGGGGTTTTACAAGTCCTAATCATGATGTCTGAGCAAAATAGCAAACCTGCACACAATTGAAATTGTGCACTAATAAAATACATTTAATGCCATCACAACTTCCCCTCTGCTATACCACTATTTTTCAAAGCAAAGCCAATTTTGCTTCTGAATTATTTCCTTCTCCTTTTCACCACATAAAATTAGATCAAAAGAAAGAAATGCGTAATACCTGAGAACTTATTATGATACAGGAATTCCATCTGTAGTCTTTGTCCAGCTCTCTTGGCTAATAAGTACGGGGTGCTGTAAACAGGGTCTCCAGTGGCACACATAGCATCAGCCCCGCTGAAGAGTAACATCAGAGTTTCTAGCACATCTTGCTTGACTACAGCAGCACACAGGGCCTTATCATAGAGAGGGGAAATAGGAAGTCTGTTTAAACTGGAAAGTTACTGGCAACAAATACAGGCAATGTAGGTGCAAATCCTTTCAGCTCTGATATAGCTACACCATAAATATTGATAAGTATCAGAAACCACGAAGTATAGCCTGGATCTAGAAAAATTCAGCAGCAACAATAAAAATATCCCAGAAATATCAACCCAAACCCAGTAAAATGTTGCTTTCACAAATTTCACTTGGGAAAGATAACATGAGTAAACACAACTGGAGCAAAAGCTTGCTATTTATTTACATCAAACTACTAAAGAAAACCTCTATTTCAGACCTCGGAAGTTCAATCAAAATGAAAAGATGGGGAACTTTGTTCCTAGGACATATATTGAAATTACTAGGTAGTTTTTTTTAAAACCACAGTCAGTCAATAAGGCAAACTATTCTTTTTATTAAGATGTACTATTAAGATATATTAAGATTTTTTAAAAATCTTTTTCTTAAGATGTATCTTGATACGTGTTCATCTTCCTTGAAATTTAAACATCTCACCACATCCTAAAATATGAGTCTCCTTTTAGTTTTGTATACACAAACATGATAAACTTATTTCTTCTTTTAAAAGATTGGTCCCAAACCATAAAGCAGTACACAATTACAGCAAACTATTCCATTAAAATTTCTATTATTAAATATTTATTTAGTTAATGATTGAAATTTTCATAAATGATGAAAACAGAAGTCAATCATAATATGAAGATTACTCCTATAAAATTTAGCTGTTCTAATAAACATGTAAGCATCCAGGAGGCACAAGATAACCAAGAACACAGTTCAGTAAAAGTTCTAGAACTACCTGGCAACAAATGTCTTATTACATGGTAATTTCATGTCTCTAGAGAGAATTTGATAACTTTTCCCAGTATTTATTATTTGACATATATATCCTTCACCACAAAAAACAAACTCCACAATCTCTGCATATCCTTTGAGACAATTTGACTCATGTAACTGAATACATTATAATTGCAAAATGCATTAAAACTCTTGTATTCATTAACCCTGGAAAATCATGACTCAAACCATCAGACCTTAGAATTCAGTCAAATGGACATCAAAATTTACAGAGACATTGATTATTAAAATTCTCCATTCTACAACTCTAAAATATTTGTTATTTTTGTAAAAATAGAGAATATACATTTTCCATCATGAATTTTAGCTTTTCATTTCCCATAAGCTATAAGCGACTATGTAAGTGTGTATCAGCTATTTTCACCATTGATAACAATGAATCATCTACTGTATTTGAAAGTGAGATGTCAGACATGTATGATATTAAAAAAAAAACAACACAAAGAAGTAATCTAAAGAAGTGAAGTGGAAATTTGCATCCCTAGACTACCGCTGAATTAAAATAAAGATCCATATTTTGATGGCTAAAGAAAACATAGGAACTACAATAACCTTCAAACAAACTAACAGGAGGAACAATAAACTAGGCAGTCATGCAATGACTTCTGCAAAGGCTCATAAATAATCTTTATTCAACTGTGTTAGAATGTCATTCAGAATGCTAAATTAATTTCTCACCAATTTAACAAGATGACCAAATTGCACACAGATACAATACAATCTAAAACATATTATAAGTTTAACTATGCTATAGTACCTTATTCAACTGTTCCTTGGTTTTGTAGTGAAAAGGCGTTTTCCTGAACTTTCCTTCTTTGTATTTTTGCGTAATGAATGCTATCCTTTTTTCTGCAGGGTCATCAATATGCAATTCTTCATCTGGAGGAAGATTTCCAGCCCAAAAACTGTTTGCCCTCTTATTTCCAATGACAATAAAGAGCTGGATGAGATGCAGGGAATAAATTAGCAAAATAGTATGAACTATATGAAGCTAGCTTCTAAACAGTTTTCAGCTGCTAAATGTTGAAAAAGAAAATTATTAAAGAAAATTTCCCACAGATCCCAGAAGCCTTTCTCAGTCACTGCCTTTGGTCATCTGTAAATGAATAACGAGGCCTGCAGTCATCATCTACCATCAATAGCAGCTAAGCTTTACAAGCCTAATCAGCTATAACACTTCATTATATATTTGAAAATATTAGTTAAAATTTAGAGAAAAGTAGCATGTGTTTTGAAGAAAACGCTGATGGCTCCAACCCTCCCTATCAGGACCACTTTTTATCACCATCCCTTTTTAACATTCCAAGCAGCTAAGCTGGTAGCGACAAGTTCCCTCTCTTTTCCCCTTCATCATGAGCATTCTCCAAAAGCATTTTATTTCTTTTTCCCCCCAAATATTGGGTACTTGGAGAAACACTAAGAGAAATGGTACATTTTTTTAGCAAAACGAATATTTGGAATTACAGAGGTGCATGATCCACAGAAACATCAAGTTTACTGTAACAGCACCATATGGTTCAGCAGTTACATGTTCAGTTTTCTTGTGAGTAAAGCAGTAAATAACTCCTTTTCATACAGTAGGTATCAAGATCGAAAAAAAGAGTTAGAATAGCACAACATACCTCAATAAGTTCATTGCTCCAAATGCTGGCATCCATTTTCAGACTCCGGACCTTTGAATCTCTTGGTCCTAGGGATCTGTGTTGTCCTGAAAATCCAAGAGCATTACTTAACTAAGGCACTTACACAGGGTTTCTCTTCTGCTGAGATAACAAATAAAATGTGATGAAGCCAGATTTATTCTACTTATTTTTTTAAAAAGTTGGGTTTGACACTTTAATATTCAATAAAAGCATCAAAAATATACCTCTTAAAAAAAAAGTTAATTTCATTATATAATAATGAATAAACAAAGTAGGCTGTCTCATGTAGACTATTTCTGGGAGGAAATTGGTTTGAAGGAAAGCCTAGAATTATAAATTATTTGCTTGAATCTACCACTTAAGCACATATTTGTATATAAAACATGACAGAACTATATTTCGAGTAGTATCTGAAAAAGCCATCCCTATTGGCAGTAAAATATGTGCTGATGTAATAAAATTAATACCCAAATTTTATACACTAAAAATTCTTATTCTTTGGCATCTAGCCTTGTAAAAGCCATTCCTTTCTCATGAAGCGTTATTGTGTCTTAATTTCCACTAAATGTGAAAGATGATTCACCTGAGAAAACTCAATCACCACAGGTGTCATTTGTGCATGGAAGTGCTTTAGAATAAGGAGACTTGGTATTAAAAAAAGTTATGCTCACATTTTGTTTCTCAAAACTTCCACAAGGATAACACTTCAAAAATTAAAAAAAAAAAAAAAAAAAAACCCAACAAACAAACAAACAACCCCCCAAAAAAACAACCGACCAAAAAAACTCACAAAAAACAAAACAAAAAAACCCAACAACAAACACAAACACAACACCACAACCACAAAAAAACACGCCAATCCAAGGACATACATAGATATGTAAATATGACATTTTGTAGAGCCCACATAACTTGTCATTAATTACTCTACCTGCACACTTCTTACAAATGACAACACAGAGATTGATGGATGCCCAGTCAGGACTGGGAGCTTTACAGTCGGCACAGCTCCTGTTGGATTCATTGAACCAAATCTTCTCAGCTACTTCATAATCAGATAGAGTTTCTGCTATTGACTGCTGCAGTGCTTCAATCCAGTCTTGTTTCTCTCTTTCTGACTCTGTTGTAAAACTGAAACAATTGATTTTTCTGTATTATTTATCTTTATTTTAAAGCCCAATTAAACATGGTCTGTAGTCTCCTTATTTATTATATTTACATCCAAAATCACAGTCAAAAATCTTCCTCCACACAGATATAAATCGTAAGATGGAATGTATTATTTTGTACTTTGAGTCAATAAAACTCCCTCTGTTTTAGTATTGTTTTTAACAAAGCCACTGCTAGTAAAAGCTACATAGCTTTTGTAACATTCATGTACCATCTTTGAGTTAATTTCAATCCTTTTATGTTACCAATTACCAAAAAAAAGCACAGAATGACATAAGGAAACATGGAGAATTAAATGAGAATTTTTTTAAAAAAAGAGAATTTAAAAAATTACTGAGAATTTAAAAGAAATACTTGCTTTTCATTTAAATTTATTTTTTAAAAATCAACTAGTAAACAAACATCAACACAGTCACGTCTTAAGAAAAAATCAAAGAACTATCTGTCTACCAACTAGCAACAGATTCAAATTGCTGATCAAGACTAATTTACCTGCTAGTTGACTGAGAATGAAAGTATTTGCTAACATTTAACAAGCCCAGGAGAACAAAGAAATCTCTTTTTCTCCTTCATTAAAACATTTCATTTAAGAAACACTACAACACTTAACAAAAGGCTTTTATTAGCACGTACTTTCATTTTCTTAAAAATCATGACAAGTCTCAGCAATCAGCCAAAGTGAAACTTTACTGCTTCCAAACAAGGATTTCTACAAAGGGATAGCACATGAAAGCTTCTTTTCAAATAAAATGCATAATACTAAATGGATGCAGCATTATTTCACTATTGAAGTTTATCATTCCTAAGGATGAAGTCAATTTGTGAAAGTGAGGAATTCATTTCTCTTTTTTTCCTTTTGGCCTTGCACAGAACGAACAAAGAAGGCTACATAAAAGTACAAACCTACGGGCATAAAATGCCTAGTCAGGAGCTAACAGATGAAGCACACGACTAAACAAATCAAAGAAAATCCTCCTATTTTTTTAAAAATTGCTGAACATCCTTAATAAAAACATCTTTTTCATCCAAACTAGCTACAGCACTGCAGTATGAAACCTGTATTTCTTTAGTGCCTTAGTTAATTGCATATTTTGTAAAGTAAATATTAAAGTTCTTACCTAAAGCTTTTATAAGGAGTAATTATTTCAAAAGATTGTTTTGCAGCCCGATCCACTTGTTTTACATTTGCCACATTCATAGGGATTAAAGTGATACCAAATCCTGTCTTAAAGTCCTAGGAAATGAGGTTATCATTCAAAAATAAAACATGTAAAGAAGAATTATTTCATCATAGTCCAAAAAAACAAGATCAGTAATCGACATATTTGCCATAACATATAAGCCACTTCTAATTTATTAACTGATAAACAAACCTCCCCAAAATTTTGTCTAACCCCTAAGTTTTATGTCTAACCCCAACTGCTAGAATGACCTTACTTGATTGTTGGTAGAAGACAAAATGCATGCTCAAACTATTAATAAAGGAAAGAATAAAAAGAAAATTTAAAACAATAGATTGCATTAAATTGTGAATGCAAAATTATGGAAAGATCTAGCTTAAATTATGCTTTAGTGTCTAAATAAACTTTATACATCTAAATCCTTCTCACTGACAGAAGTTTTTCTTGCTTTCAAACTGAGTGTTTCAACAAACTTAATATGTATAAAATTCGTTCTTAAATCTTTGGTTCCTCATACTTCTGATGTACTACATGAGCGATAGATGTCTTTGAACAAAGGTCCTATATAGTAGCTAAAATACACAATGGGTTAGTTGTGACTCAATTATAAGAAAGTATTTTTGCCTTAAACAAAGTGAAATTGTTTGGGGTTTTTTTCTGCTGCATGGAAGAAGATACTAAAAATAACTTTTGCATTGGAAGAATTGGGAAATAAAATGTGAGCTCACACTGAGCTCCCGTGAGGGCTTTCAAATGTATGGATTTTGGAAAACCAGATTAATATATATGTTATTTCTTAACAATTTGGAGTACCACCAGCATTTCCTTATTTCAATTTATTTACATGTTCATCTCAAGGCAGCCGCTTCTACATGTTTCATTCCTGGAAATATTAGCATACTTCTTGAAAACAGGAAATAAATCAGAAACAAAAACAAACTATACCACTCAAGCAAAAAGCGAAATTCACATATATTACCATTTGCATGTTCACTGTTACCTGTCACATAACAAGTAGTTGGGTACAAACTGATAAAAAAATAAAAGCACTGAACGGTAAAAGCTTCAGTTGCCTGCCTCTGAAGAGAGGATTGTGTTGTTGTGCATTATTTGGGTTTATATTGTATTTTATTTTTATATTGGGTTTTGTAATGGCTTCTTCAGCACCACCCTGTTCCCTTGAAAAATGTATCACTGTTTGTCCCTGCTCCTCCCCGCCCATCCTCCAACACTGGAATGTAATCCAACTCTGTTCCACTCCCACCTTATCCCCTTAAGCCTCGTAGTGGCTTGTCCCTGCCTCTAGCTCCTTTCCCCCGGGTAAAAGCCAGGAAAGCAGGTGGATCTCTCCCTTGGGGCGGGGACAGGGACTGGACTGGACTGAGCTCTGGACCCTGCGGGGGCAGGACCACAGAATAAAGCAGTGATTCCCTCTGGACCAAGTGCAGACTCTTTCCTTTTGCCATTGACAGGCACCTGCTCTCTCTAAAGGAAAAGGTTTGCAGCCTCTGAGATTTTTAAGGCCCTAAGGGAAAAAAATCCTTCTGGCTGTGGTTTCTCTCTCAAGCTGGCTGAGGCAAGAAGGGAGCCAGGGGGCTCCAGGAGAGAGAGAGCCACGTCACGATTGTTTTTCTAGTTAATACATATTTAAACCAGCATCAGTGACAAGTTTCTCTTTGTAAGATTCACAAGTTTTTGAGCACTAATGCTTATATGGAGAAAATACTTCACAAAACTCTTGTCATTTTATTTGCCTGTTCCAGGTATGAGCAAATAAAAATACTGTTTTAGCCAGGATTGTTAAGGCTAAATCTAACAAAAGACACACATATACATGTATGTCTATGCACAAGCAGAAGTATCATTTGTATCACGCAAGGCATTGAATAATGACCAAAAAGCTTAATAAAGTCCATTATGAGATTTTTAGAATGACAGAATTAATGACAGAATTCCCATTAATTACATATACTGTGGCATAACTTAGCTAATGTTTCCTTGCCAGACTTCTTATAAGAATTTTTTGGAGTTTTTTACATGCCATTACCTTTGGCACTAACAGTGGGGAACTAGGTGTGGATTTTGACACAAACCTCTATAAAAAGTATCAACTTTTCAATAACTAACCTGGCTTAGCTACTCCTCATATAACTTATTTTAGAAAAAAAGAAAAAAAATAGAAATATTTTCAAATATATCTATTTTTCTTCTACCCGCTTATCCTGTAACCTAGACATTTTTATTTTCTTCCCTCATCTTGAATCCCCACTCCATTTTCCTATAAATCAAAGGGTTTCATACTGACACACCTGCCTGAGAAGAGAGCAGTGAGTTCTGTTAAAGCCTACACAGTCCCTAATTCACCCTCTATGGGAAAAGAGTAGGCAGAATAATCTCTTTTTGAGTGTGAACTTGATGGCATCCTCTGTAGCAGTGAACCATTCTTGACTTCACATCACCAATGAGAAAAAGAGAAGCATGAAATAATAATAATAATAAAAAAAGGCTGAGGATAGAAAAATAAAAAAAAAAATATTTCTATCAGTGAAACAACAAAAAAAAGAAACCTAACCAAAACAACCCAAACCCATTAACTTTCTAGAATTAAATGGCTTTTGCTTCTGAGATATAAATTGGATGCAAGTTTCATTTGTTGATTCAAATATTTCAAATTATTTAAAATAATTTGCGTTAAGAAATCCTGATTTTCAAAGGAGAGGTAACAAGCCCGTCCTTGAACAGGCACAGTGCAATGCATTCTTCGTTAACAGCTGAAAAACCACCAGAAGCCATGGTTAAATGGTTAAATATACTTTTAGGTTGAGATTAAAGTTCATTGAAGGTAAAGTGTTAACCAAAATAACCAAAATAATAACTACCTTATTGAGACTGATCAAAATTCCCCTGCAGAGGAGCTTCCCTTTAGGCACTTGCTACTGGTGACAGTCATAAAAATAATTCAAATAAGAAAAGGTACATGCTCACCTTCCTAAATAAGCTCTCAGAAATCTAAGCACTTAGAAGTCCCTAAACAAGCAGTTGCAGCAAAGAAAATTACACTTAACTAGCTATTGACAGACACATCCTCACAGAGCTAAAAAGCCCAACAACAACAACATGCTTTGAGGTCTCTGCAGGATCTTACTTAATAAACTTCCCAAAAACTGGTTGTGAAAAAAGGAGGTCGTTTTGTATATATATATATATTGCCACCTGATAACTGAGAATTTTTAATTTTTTGCCTGACAACTGAGAATTTCATTACATAAGAGGAAAGAAACGCTAACTAAACTTCATTCATCTACTTAATCCATAATGTTCTTTCTTGAAAATGTTTATTCTGTATTCCTTTCAGTCTCTTTCTTATGCCTTCAAATAGCTGGTTGCATCTCTTTTCCTTGGTGCAAAATGCATCAAGCTGCATGGAAGCAACCTGCCACACAAAGATCACACATACACATTAATGTCGGTGAAAACAGACACCAAATTTGTTGTACTACATCTAACAATAACAGAACCAAGAAAGCACTCTAGAAACAAAGTGCATTAATTTGAAAGCCTTTACCTTTAGGTGCATCACCAACCCTCCAAAATTTGCACATGTGCCCAGTGTCTGAACAATCCCACTAAAGAAAGAATAACTCATGTTTTACATTCAGCCATGACATGAGAACTTACAATACTGAATTTCAGTGTGAGGAATGTCAGAAGCATTAAGAAATTAGAATGTACTTTTCAGAACAGAATATGGTGGCAAATTAAGCAATGTCATTGGTACATAAGAGTGAAGTTATTTACATAATGGTCCAAACAAACTCCTTAATGTAACTGTACAACACTTGGCATAAACGTGGCTTTGTGAGTCACAGGTACACTAGAATCTAATTTTCAGTGCTCAGAATCATATACTTTCAGGAGTGCAGTCTTCTCTACTTCAGAAACAGAAGTGGGAATTGGTACAAGGAAGAAAGAAGCGCTCCTCTTTGAAAGATGAATTCATTCACTTTGAGTGCACAGAAGGACAATAGGGCTATTCAAGAACTATACAAAAAATATCGACAGCAAAAGCAAGCAGTATCTTTTCAGAAAAAGAATTGTCTTGCTTCTACCTACTGAAACCTCATTGTTTAAGATACATTGAACTGTGCTAGGCTTTCTGACAAAGGAAGAAAACTTTAGGATCCAAAAATGCCTAGAGAAAGATGAGGATTGGGTTGTTTATTTGGGGGGGGGGGGGGGAGGGGGGGGGGTTTGTGGTTGTTGATGGCCTTTTTTTGTTTGTTTTTTGTTTTAAATTTAAATATAGGTATTACTTAAATGTCTATAGTTATATTATCATCATGAATTCTAAGAAAGGTTGAAAAATGAGCTGGTAGTAAGAGCTTTAAGAAAAAAAAATCTTTTTAACTATAATAATAGATATAAAGTATTCACTAAGCAACACAGTTCCTTCCTTCCTGAAGGCTGAATGATTATAATATAAGTGTTGCTGTCATTATCACCCCGTCTGAAAAAGACATAACCTATAAAAACCTGTCATCTGTATAAACCAGGAAATTATTTAACTTTTATTTTTAAACAAAACTTTAACATGTATCTATAAAGTGCCTCTAGTGTACAGAACTGCCTTCTCTATTATGCTTTTTTTTTTTTTTTTCATAGCCAAAAGCTGCCCTGTGACAGGCTTTTCTAACATTTCTTCAATTCTATTTTGGATGAAACTCAAGGAGATTCAAAATTACTCTCATACCTTTTCTAATATACCACCACTGTTTTTCAGACACAGAAATAAACACCAACGTTAAGGAACACTAAAGTATGTATGTTTAAAATCATGCAACTATATCAGAACAAGAGAAATTTTCAGAGCTGCTGGACACTTAACTTTTGGTACGTTGTCTTAAAAAGACAGACTTGGGCACCTTTCTACAAGCAAGTCATAAAAAAATTGTAATCAGAGGCTAAACCTTGTGATTCTCAGTGAACACACTTTCTCCGCAAAACAGCACTTCTAAACAAACTCTTCTCCTACTTAGAAATTATAATTATTTCTATTTTTTCCCTTCCACTCGGTTTTGTTCCAGTAACACTAGGGCCAGCATTCTTATTGGTTTATTCAAACCAAAATTCATCTGAACACAGGAGTTCTACAGATGCTGTTTGTGTTCCTCAGCATTTAGAGTTTCAGCAGTTATTATCATGTCTTTGGAAGCACTGTCTTTGATGGATCTAACAGTAGCTTCCTAATGTATAAAGCTGATGAAAAAAAAATCTTTGCATCAGAAAACATCTCAGAGAAACGAAACCAAAAAAATGCAGCCACAATTATAACTTTACCCATACTCTTTACATAAAAATAATTGAAAATAAAAGTACTACTTTCATATTAGATATATCAATCCATATTTTTATCTCTTTCTTTTTTAGTGGAGAACTAAGTAGATAACGGCAACAGCAGAGAAAAAGGAAAACTGCTGAACATGCGTTCAAGAGACTATGTTTCTACATACTCAAAAATTCATATACACACATAAGTATATACCTTAATATACAAATAGACATTTGTAGCATATTTAGAAGTAAAAAAAATACAGAAGTACAGAACTCTGAAGCACAGAAATAACACTGGTATATGCTGGGAACACAGCACATTTGGAAATTCTACATCAACTGGGTATTCTCACTGCACATCAGTTTCCTTCCTGTGATTTGTGAGATCATGGTGCATTTGCTTTTTTTTTTTGTTGGCTGGCTGATCTTGAGGACATGCAATATTTAGGCATGAGCATGCACACACACAGATATATAGCTATATATAGATAGATATAAAATAAAGCTCTAAAAGTGGTAAGATGTAACACATCAAGATCATTATACTACATATAAAGATATATTTACACACAAATGTATATGTATGTTTTTATAAATGCGCACTTTTTTTGTTTCCTTTTTAACAGCTACCTTTCATACCACCTACCCTAACTCTAATTTATAAAAAGACTACCCATTTTTCTGAAACTACTCCTGTCCTGCTGCCCGTACATAGAAAGTTTTTGACCTTTAATCACACTATCTCTGATCAGAGTTACAAAAAAGGACATTACATGTTTCCTTGAAGATACCATTTCATTTGCAACAGTTCTTTAGACTTACCTTGGCGAAGTTTACCACAAAGTTTGTGACAATTGCACTATTCCTGCAAGATCTTTAACTTCCCTTAAAAATTTAGCATGATTTAGTCTTTTTTTTCATTCTTGCCCCACACCATTTGATTCCTTCCGAACAAGCAAATTATCCCAGAGATATTAAAAGCCTGTAACTAGATGAAGCATTCATAGTTTCTTTCCTCTCCTCATTATTTGGAGGAATTATACTTCAGTCTTTCCAGCTATTAAGGAGGGCTAATTTCTACAACAGAAATATGGGAAAAAACTGGCTTCCATATTAATGAAAAACTAACACCTTTTTATGTATTAAAGAGTTTGAGAAAGAGTGACTAGTAATGCAGAAATTCCTTTGATGATATTAAGTTTACACAAGTTTATATTGATTTCCTCTCTTTCTATATGTACTGAGCTTATAACCCCCAGCTATTTTTCATCAGGCTTCTCTACATCCCTCACAGCCCAAAATCTTTTAATATAGACCTTCAGTGATGGTAACATATTGTGGATTGTAGTAAAACCACCACATATGTACTCCATCTTACAGTCTTCTAATGAGTTCCCAAAATAAAACCACAGTGAAGCAAAAGTATATAATTACACACTCAGAAAATAATGTTAAAAAACATGAAGGTTGCTAACTCAAGCCCTGATGAGCAAGGAGATGCCAGAATTCCAGTTTTCTGTGCATGTTAACTCTGTACTTGGCTGCTCATCTGTTATGGTATGTGGGGTAGTCACATCATCAGTTTTAAGTTCTTAACTAAGCAAAATCCTTTCCCCCACTAGAGAACCACTTGAAAATGATTCACACTATTTTTGAAAAAAAAATTGTAATGACAACCTAGCATCCAAAATTTTGGAGGTTACAAAAAAAGAAGACGGCAAAAGACAGAAGCCACTTAGACTAGCTCTATTCAGTGCCATGTAGTAAGCTTGTCTGCAGTGGAGTATTTTGGGTATACTGCTGGAGTACATTCCTCTCTGTACCATTCCACATCACTATTTTATAAAAAAATATAATATCTGTACTTTGAGATGGATCTATGATGAAAGCCAATACATAAGAAGTGGGAACAACTAAGAGATTACTCTTAGAAAAAATGCATTCCTGACAAACACTATAAGGTAGTTACAACCTTAGATGTTACCTCTCATTTAAGTTACAGATCTCCCTATTCACTTACTACAGGAGCAATTCAGAATCCTCACTTCAGCAGCTTTGCATTATGCAGTATCAATACAATTTTATATTGCTTGATTATGCACCATCAGGCCCATGCCTTGTTGCATGGCACAGACCTAGGACACATGAAGATGAAAGCTCCCTGCCTTTATGGGCTGCAAAATACAAAAAAAAACCATGAGGAGGAACACATAATTAAAGTAACTGGATACTATACTGGAGAGTTAGCTCTTATCGTTGCCTTTTCCAGTTTCTACTCAGTGTAAATCAAAGCCTTAGCATACAGTCATTTCACTGCACATTTTTCATTTCCTAGTATCTCACTTTATGCTCTAGAGTTTGATGTGCAGAACTGCTGAGCAGTTGGAACTTCAGCCAAGACCTATGAAAGCAGTATTTTGAGCAGGTATAGTTTGACAGAGAACTAATCCCTCCCAACCACCCATATAAGACTGGAAATACAGAGAATGCAAAATATACGGATATTTGAATCCTTCACTGTGATTCTCAGAACTGTGTGGTCACATGGAGGAGAAAATCATGTTCCTTTACCTTACAGGAACTGAGGAAAAATAAATTCCTCATTGCTCCTCAAAGAACATTCCTTTTTCCATGAAGGAATCATTTGAATATAAGGCACTTTTCAACAGTGTGCTATAAAAAAGGCATGGGCTACATCATGAAAAGAAATTAAAATTACCAAACAACTAGTAAATAGACATTGCACTTAAAGAGGTAGTGATCCTGTGAAAGGAAATAGCATATTATATTATCTACTGCACAATATTATAATTGGGTGAAATTAAGGTCTTAGAAATAAGATCAGTTTTCCTGTGGTTAGAGGGGTGCACAAATCTATAACTGAGGTGATGTTATCAAAGGTTTTTAGCTGAGTTATTCAAAAAAATTAGGTTTACATAACACAGGAGCATCTGTCTCCACATGTAACCCCAAGTAAGCTCTTAATCTAGACAGATCCTTGGCTTCAATCAATTTCAACATAATAGCAGCCAATGAATCTTCAGGTCTTAGCAGGATTTAAGGAAAGTAAATCAGAATAGAGAACATAGAGCCCACACTTCCCCACTTCTTTACTGCCGAGTCCCATAAAAAAGACTTTAGTGTATGGTCACAGTGAATTGAGACAAGATGTTGCATTCTGGAAGGAGATGTTCAAAGTCAACAGCCACAAACACATAAACCTATAAATTAAAAGCTTGTCTTTCTTAATCCCTAAAAACAAAGAGAGAAGAAGACAACAGAGAGTAAAGATCATAATTCCAAATATTTTTTTCTCACTTGTGCTGAAACATGCTAAGAGGGAAGGAGAAAAAATAAACCATGCTGCAACCATGCCTCGCCATTACAAATAATTTGAATGTATGGAAATTATATACTTCAGAAACAACACATGCAAGTTGTTGCATCAATATAAGAACCTGAATTCTACATAAAGATGTACATTGTAACATAAAGCAGTTTAAACTTATTAGCGGAAAGTTGATTTCTTGACTTAAAGGTACCATAGTCACTTGCACTCCTGCTTTAGAAATACACAGAAGGACCTGAATTCTTCAACCATTCTACAACTCAGAGCCCAGATTTCTGAGAATCACAGAAAGTGATTCATATTCCAGTCTTCAGACACATGCTTTCTTGTCACTCAACATAGTAGGAAGGCAAAAGTCTCACATCTGAGGCACAGAAGACACAACCAAGCATCAAAAGCAAGCTGGTAATACTGCATACAAAACCTTCCTTGCTATCTTCCCAAATACCCTGACAGGTACCAAGCAAGAGAGACAAACCTTTCAGTGTTGTGTCGCCCATCCCCCCACCACACACACAAAACCCAAGTGAAGGCAAAGTTCCAATTTGAACAATTACAGTAACTCCCTTCCAGCAGCATTTCTCTGCATCATGGAGCTCATTCAGAAATTACCATCTTATTAGCTGAGGGGGCTGAAACCACTGCAGCTGCCTGGGCTATGATCTTTATTTTTGCTGCTTCATGGAAAATCATGAGATGACATAAAGATGGAACAACTAAATAAACACATACATAAAAGTCGAAGCCTGTCAGGAGCAAGTACAGACTATATTCAAGGCTTTCACCTTTACTTTTATTCCAATAGCTATTCTTTGGAATATTGTCTCATTGTCTCATATTTAAAGAGGCAATCATGTTCCTTTAAGATGCACAACTTCTGACACATAGAAACTCATTCCATTTTAGAGCCCATTTCTTGTTACTCAATTCACATCTTTTTTCATCCCAAAGGGATACCACTTTAATATATGCAAATTTTAAAATTATGCAGAAACGCCTCAGTTTTTCTCAGTGTTTGAGCCCTTCCACCTTGGGGGTTTTTTTGCTTTTTTTTGTGGTTTGGGGATTTTTTTGGGTTTTTTTTGGGGGGGAGGAGGGGTGGTTTTTTGTTTTTGTTTTTTGTTTGGGTTTTTTGTTGTTGTTTGGTTTGGTTTTTGTTGTTGTTGTTGGTTTTGGTTTTTTGGGTTGTTTTGTTTTGTTTTGTTTTGTGGGGTTGGTTTGTTTGTTTTTTTGTAGGGTTTGGTGGGTTTTTTTGTTTTTGTTTGTTTGTTGTTTGTTTGATTTGGTTTTGGTTTTTTTGTTGTTTTTTTTTTCATTTAGCTAAAACAGCTATCCCTGTAGTCACCATCTCAAACCCACACACCATTTTAAACACTTCTATCGGGGTACCTCACACTTCCCTGCAATACGGACGCAGAGCAACTCCTGTTCATACAAGGACATTTTTAAACATAGATATGATTATTACAATATTAAGTAGCCATCTGGACTCTGCTATGGAAGTGCTTCACAAATGGAAAGCTTCTTACATTTAACAAGACTGGAGACCAGAAGGATCAGTGAATTTTAAGAGACCACATATAGCTATTATTTTCTGAATTCATACCTTTATAGTCTTCTTGCCAGAGCTTAACATACACATCAAAGATCTTGTTATGCATTCATAATCCAGAAAAACTGATAAAAAGGTGTTTGCACTCTTACAGGATGGACAGATTGTAAACATTTTTGCAATACCTTAAAAATCTTCAACAGTTGTCACACAAAAATGACAAACCTTTTCATAAGCCTTTTAGTACAGTTGTCACCAAATAAGAGAGAAAACTGTTATGACATCTCCACTGGCAAAATTCCCCTAATGAACCAAGAAATCCTCCAAATAATGGAGTTTCTTCTTTCCTCCAAAATTTGCCCATGAAGATAAACAAATATGATATTGACAACGAACTATCACTGACCAAGCACAGTGCTTTTAGTTACTGACTTCAAACAGTAAGGTGTTAAGACAAATGGTCCTCACAGTAAATACGAAGACTTCTTATTTTATTTACTACCTCCTTCTGTAATAAATTGAAATGTAATTGTACGATATGATGTTTCACAAGCAGAAATAATTAATAACTAACATAATCATAATATTTCAATAAGCACAAGCAAAAATAGAATTTCTTGATGGAGAAAGTTTTTCAAAGCTTTTTTTAACTCACAAACCTGATTTCCAAGTAATCTGCATAACTCAAAATATTTATAAAGGGAAATTAATTTAAAAAAAAAAAAATTCAACAGCTTTTAAAGTAGCATATAAATAGGACTAATTATTAAAGACATTTTCACATCTTAAAAAAATGTATTTATGGCTATCTGAATATATTCCAAACATATCCCATTTTATCATAATTGGATCTCTATGGGATTTTCCAGCTGATGTTGATAAAATAAACAGTTTCGATTTCTGATCCTATCCATCTGAATTACTCTTCTGAGATGGTGTATATTGCAGCAAAATGCACACACACCCACAGACACCTACTAAAAAAAAATGAATGAATTACATGAAATATGGAGAGCTCTGTACAGTGCTAAGTACTTTTTCCAGCTTGGGAGATTTTAGACACCTTCTGTCTAGATAGCCATGAAGAAAAATATTTCACTTTAACAGTTGACATTATGATCTTATATTTAAAAGGAAAAAAATAAACTAAGGAAAGTACAGACCCTCACAAAAGCTTTTGGCCAGACAGTATAAACTCTCATCTATTTAAGAAAGATTCACTTTTGCAGGAAAGAAATATCAAATGACATAAAATTTTAGATTTGTTTAAAATTTGAAATTCAGAAATTTTTGGACTACCTGAACAAAAAAAAAAAAAAATTTTTTTCTTGTGAAATACATAAATAAATATTTAGTAGATCTAAATATGTGCACACACATATTCATTAGCTCTGAAGAATGTGTCAGACTTCATGAAGGTTCAGACCTTTTCTAGAAGCCAGTGTAAAGTATAAACTTCTCGCTACTGCCTAGAAACAGAAACCTAGGGAGACCAATTTATGATTTGTAAATTGTTCCCACTTCTCTAATATTTACCCTAGAACAGTGAAGGGGCAGCAGCACCAACAGTTTTGCCATACGTTCTTCTGTGCCTGGGCCAAGAGAGGGCTGATGCCATGACAACAGCAACGCTGCACGGCAGCTTTTTATAACCGAGTCTTTCCTAACTCAGTGAGTCATTTCAGCACTATCTCTCCTGGGAAGACAACCTCCTTACATTTAGTTCAAAGATAGAGTGGGGTGGGTTTGGGGTTTTGTTTGTTTGTTTGTTTTGAGGGATCAGTATCTTTGTTTTCATTTATAAAGAAAATATTTTCTTCTGCTGGCTTTAGATTCACTCATACTAATTTGTCTCTGTGTGACAAAGACGAAAACAGCAAATAAATGGAGAGAAACTGTTTTGAATTTTTGTAAAGAAAAATCACTTATGGATACACATACAGCTACTGCTTAGCAGCTATTCACTTTCATACTTGCCTAGCCTTTATGCCATGATGGTAGTTATTTCACATAAAAAAACAGTTAGTAAAAAAGTAAATATATAAAAGAGAGTTTCAAGAACCAATACAGTTTACAAACAAGCACTACTTCTCAGTACTTAAATACTGAAGTAGTTACAGTACTAAATACTTAGAATACCAAATTCCTAGTAAATCCACGGTAAATAAGTTTTCTTATGAGTCCATGTAAAAGACATTCCCATTCAATTTTTGTGATTAATTTTTTTACATTTTGATTTTACGATGGTCAAAGCTAAGATAGACAACTATCACAGTTATGAAGGATCCAGCTCTAAAATATCTGCACTATACTCATGTTTCAGGACTGTGTGTGGAAGTAATACACCCTTCCAAACAAACAAAATGCCTTCGTCATAATGAACATAATCTTTTCATGAATATTGCCTCCCATCACAAAGTATGAGCTAGAAACACCTTATGTAAAAATAAATTCAAGCTTTCAATGAAATTATTTTCTGTTAATGAGGATCAAAGGCTAATATCTAACAGAAAAGGTCAAATTATCTGTAAAAATATGGAGCAACTTTTCTCTAAAAAATATACTTCAACAGATGAGAATTTAGAAATAAACCAAATTCCTTTAAAAAAAGCCCTCCACAACATCTTTCAAATAACCTTTATACTCTGTGTTACTATCTAGACAACTAGTTACTAGAAAGAACACTAAAAATTAATCTGTACCAAATTATCTCAATTTATCTTATGCTTGTTTCATTAAGCTTCCTGTTGTCACCCACTGAACAATACAGGAAGGTTTTTTAGGACCCACAGTAAGCTACAGATACATGGCTCCTTTGTAGCATACTGATTCCACCTGTCTACTACATTCTTTTCACTTCTTGAGTCTCTCACTCATGCCCAAATCCTTACAAGCAAGAAATAAATCTCACTCACCTGAATTTAATGAGAAACCAAAAAAACCAGAATTTGTCAACAGCATTGTTAACTCGTGCCACAGAGCACATTCTTGGGTAGGGGCAACAGGCCTAGATTACAACTTTTTCTTTCCTGAATGTTTTGCTAGAATAGCCTTAAAAATTGCAGAGTAATTAAAAAAAAATCTGAAATGTGTATTGCTATGCTTGGGTTAGTCAAGATGCCTGACAAATCTGTGATTAGTAAAGAGCAGCACCTGTAGTGGCAATTTGTTCATGGAAAGTGTCCAAAGCAAACAGGGAAGCACTGATTTACAGGCTAATCATACAGCAACACCCCGACCTAGACAGCAGCAAACTTAACCCACTTCATTTCATGGGGAAGCACAGTGATAAAAATGCTGTTCTGTCTCATAACTGAAACCATGCAGATGCATCTGATCACACACAAGTTGCATCAAAATTGCAATGACTTGATCGAGATAACACATTAAAGAGAATCTCACAAACAGCGAAAATAGAACTAGAATTACAAAATCACTCCAATTTAGGATATTCAGAAACACAGCAGCAGCATTTTGTACCATTTGTGGGTAGGGAGGGTTGTAACATGCTACAATGATTTTTAAGAACAAGAAATCTACCAAAAAACTCTTCTATATTGGTAGGAATGGGCAGCTGCAATCTGGAAACACAGTGAAGGTACAAGAAGGTATATTTTCTCAGCATGAACATATCATTTAAGAAACTAGGATGAAAAAAGGAGTCAGAAATGAAACAAAATACTGCACTAAATGAAAAACTGGCAGTTGACATGGATGGCAAAGCTCCAGCTGACATTCAAAGAGATGGAAATTCACCCCAGGTATCTGTGTATAGATCCTACAAGAAACAGCCTTCCTCATACAGCCCCACAAATACTGAAAATGCAATGCATCTTTAACTTTGCTATTTTGAAAGACAAGCAGCTACAACAAAATCTGCACGTGCCTCTTCAGGATCACTTTAAAATAGATCTACATGCAGTACAGGAAATGAAATTTAGGTGTGAGGATAAAAGGCCTGCACAATTAGAAGACCTGAAAAGCACCACAGAATCACACAGAACTGTGATATCATCCTCTGGTTTTGTATCTACAGTGCACTCTATTAACCTTTTTTTTCTCCCTGTAAAACTCCCCTACATCTCCACTTGCATATATTAAGAAATATGTTTCTGATATTCTGTACCACATCAGTGAGTGACAGAAGAAGAAATAGCCTGAAACAGTTTGTGTAGGTATAACCCTTTCATTCCTACATGAAATGCTGTCATGTCAACATTAGCATTTATTGATGAGAACACCAGTAAAGACACACAAGTTCCACACTGCTAATTGTACATATTTACCATAAGCAAGTACCTAAGCATCATCCAACTGCACACTGCTGTTAAATAAAACCAAACAAGATGTAGATCATCCCTTTTTTAGCTGCAGCACAAACAAAAAACTAACTGATGTACTTATTCAGGCTGAAATAAACCCTTTCAAGGTAAGTCCCATAAAGAGGTTCCTGCCTTCTGCTGGTTGGTTTGTTTTTTACAAAATAAAATGAAAGATCATAGAAACCCCCTTGCTTCAATTTGTGAAAAGAAGCGCAAGGTGAAACAAACCAACCTGGAAGTCAGAATCCATCTCCCACATGGGCATCGGTGATGACCAGTCACAGCACTGTCTCCTTCTCTTATAGCTACTCAGGACTAATGAATTTTGCCTTGATCAGTTTCTCAACTTTTGTTATGACCTCCATCTCTTGTCTCATCAGTTTTCTTGCATCCCAGTAAACTGGCAGCTGCTCAGGTCCTTCAGGGGAAAGAAGGGAGAGCCAATTGTAATAATGGGCTGCAATTACTCCTATGTTGCCGGAGCTGAGCTGCTGTTGCTGACTGCTGTCATTTTATCTGCCTTTGAACTTCTTTATGACCCCATAGCAAGGAATAACAGCCCTTGGCTGGAAAAAAGCATCGTAACATACAACATCCTGCAGAGCCTCTCAAATAAGTGCCAGACAGGCTGACTGTGAACCAGGAAGCAGGACACAAAGCCATATTTATTATACCACTGCAGCCACTCTGCTTCCAACCTCTTTTTATACCTCACTCATGTATCTAACACAGGTCTGCATACCAGTCTTAAACCACAGAGAAGGATAAATGTGGGCAAATGCAGTATAGTGGATAAAGACACCTCTCTGCCTGCCTGCAGACCATAAAAACCTCTACAATTTGGAAACACTGGCTGGTACAGGACAAACTATTTTGCGATAACTGAAATAGTCATATCCATAGACAGCAGCAAATTTTTTGTACAATATTTTTAATAGCCTAACTCACCTTAAACAAGAAATGGACATATAATCTATTTAATGTAATAATTAAATATTACATACAGAATCCCCAAAAGGATAAGCAGCCAACAATGAAAGTGTTTATCTCCATGAGTAAAACATACTCTTCAGCCATTACATTATTTGGATCAGCTTCTTTTCAAAGTAATTTTATTGAAAATGCCACAGAAGTACAATTAAAAGGTCTACCAAGAGGAAAAAAAAAATGAGACAAGAAAAGCAAGGCAAACCAAATAAAAGTTGTTTTAAATGCTCAAAACTTACATCACTAGGCATGACTCACAATACAAGTAGGATTATTTCTACATCTATTTCCTGAATCATAGTTTTCCATATATTTTCCTGAATATATTTTTCTTTCAACCATTGTCCAGGCCTGTTCAAATTGTTCTCTGGATGCCCACAGCAGTGTTTTGACAATCTTCCATCCTAAGTGAAGGTAACAAAACTTGATTTTTTCTGCTCTTCAGTGCAGTGCTTTAAAAGTGTTATATATCAGTCAATCAATCATTCTGATGGATCTCTGAGGGGTCCTGACCCACATGCTGAGATGGAAGTAACTTTTGAGCGTAGTTTTCTGGAAATATCTCTAAGATACTGATTTTTAACAAATGAGATTTAAACCATCCTTTAAAAGATATTACTTTGTATGCAAAATATTTAAGAGGGAGAATTTAATAACCATGATGTTGAAGTGTTTCATGTAGTAAGAATTCAGTTTGAATTGATTAAGTTAAAATTTGTTGGCCTAGCCCTTTATTAACTAGGGACAGAAAATATTGCTGAAAAAGCACACTAGGATATTCCCTACATTCATACTAAGCTGTAAATAATAAATTCTCTTCCTTTTGCTGTAAGGATGGCTCATCTCCTTGGAATAAAATTTGTACATATAAGATAGTGGAATAGAAAAAATAATGTTTATTACCTGAAGAATACCATACTGCTCCAAACAATATTAAGAAACCAGCACAGATGAAGAAAAATAAAATATTTATGGCCCAAAAAAATATTAAAATGTCACTTGAGCTACAAAGATATTAAAGGTCTTAGTATTTTAAGGATCATTTTTATAATTATTTTAAACCATTCACTTTGCATAACTAATGAAAACTCCAATGGCTTAATTATTTTAGTAGTCCAAAAGCAACTCCAATCTGCTCTCTGCACTGCCATCAAAGCTACTGTTCCCATTTCCAGCCCACGCTGTGGACAAAAGAACAGTTTTGGAGCAAGTGTCTGTTTTTGAATTAAGCATTTGTACAAAAACAGGTGAAAGCTGCAAAAGTATGCAGAGGAAAAAAAGAGAGGGGGTACTACAGATTTTCAAAATTGTTTTCAAAAAGTTGCAATATTCCTTACTCTGATGAACAGAGACTGAAGTAAGACCATCCAATCTTGAAAATCACTGCAGAGTAACTACAGAAATACATGAATTCCAAAACTGTTATCATTATAAACACATTATAGCACGATCAGCTATTGCAACCTAAATGCATTATGATCAATCACTTGCTTTTAAGTGCTTGGAGTTCTAAACATGACAGCACCAGCCACGTGGTACATTAATGAATTGCAGACATATTCTTCGGTCTCCTGCTGGTGCACACTAATCTATTTTATTTAGTTTTGCAAGCAAGGAGAAAATTTTAATCATCATAAAGTGACTGCCAGTGCTCACCTGATACTTGTCATAGATTAGGCAAATCCTAATCTTCAGCAATATTGCTTTTCCCCTTCAGACTAGACAAAAGAATAGCCCTACCTGTTACCTTACACAGAAGGATATCCATACAACTTAGCTCTTTCTCATATAAGCAATGTACCAAAAGAGAAAAATATCCTTTTATGACATTACTTGTCTGAGCTCTGCCACAGGAAGTATAGACTGAATTTGGAAACCACATCTACTTAATCGAGTTGATTTCAAACCTGGAAAATTGGTAACAGAAGTTAAATACCAAACAAAAATTTGCAATAGCATATTACAGTATTTTTAACTTGTTATGACATGGAATTCACATACACTATCATGGAAGTCTGGTGACAGTAGATGAAGACAATGTTTGAGATTTGAGACAGATAGCTTGCCTTCATCATGGGAAAGTCTTGCCTAAGTAACCTAGTGGCCTTCTACGGTAGAATGACTACATTGGTGGTCAAGTGAAAAGTCACAGATGTCATTTTTCTGAGTTTCTATAAAGCCTTTGACACAGTCTCCCACAACATCTCTTCTCTAAATTGCAGAGACCCTGATTTGATGAGTGGACTGTCCAGTGGATAAGGAATTGGTTGGAAGTCACACCAAGAGAGTAGTGGTCAATAGCTCAGACACCCACCAGACATCAACAAGTGGTGCTCTTCATGGGTCTTTATTGGGACCAGTGTTACTTAATGTTTTCATTAATGACATATGTCAAGGGATCAAATACACCCTCAGCAAATGACATCAAGTTGAGTGGTGCAGTTGAAACTCCCAAGAGGCAGGATGGCATCCAGAGGGGCCTGGACAAACTTGAGAAGTAGGCACGTGGAAATCTTATGAAGTTTAATAATATCAAGTGCCGGGTGCTACATCTGAGTCAGGACAACCCTCAGTATCAACACAGGTTGGAGATGAAGAGATCCAGAGCAGCCCTGCTGAGAGGGCCTCAGGTGTGCTGATGGATGAGAGGTTGGACATGACCCAGCCATGGGCACTCACAGCCCAGAGAGCCAAACGTGTCCTGGGCTGCATCCAGAGCACTGTGGGCAGCAGGGGGAGGGAGGGGATTCTGCCCCTCTGCTCTGGTGAGACCCCACCTGCAGAGCTGCATCCAGCTCTGGGGTCCCAGCATAGGAAGGACATGAACGTGTTGGAGTGAGTCCAGAAGAGGAACACAAGCTGATTAAAGGGATGGAATGCCTCTCATATGAGAAAAGGCTGAGAGAATTGAGTTTGTTCAGCCCAAAGAAGAGAAGGCTCTAGGGTGACCGTAATTTCAGCCTTTCAGCACCTAAAGGGAGCCCATAAGAAGAACAGCAAGGGACTTTTTACAAAACAGCATGTAGTGACAGAACAAGGGGGAATGGATACAAACTGAAGGAGAGTAGGTTTAGATTAGATATTAGAAATAAATTCTTTATTGTGAAAGTGAAGAGGCACTGAAACAGGTTGCCCAAAGAGCTGTGGATGCCCCATCCCTGGAAACCTTCAAGGCTGTGTTTGGTTGAGTTTTTGAGCAACCTGGTCTAGAGGGTAGCATCCCTGTCCATGGCAGGGAGGCTGAAACTAGATGGCCTTTGAGGTCCCTTCCAACCCAAGCCATTCCATGATGATTCTCTGATGATCTTAACATATGTTTGTACCTATCTAAGTTTGTGGAACAAATCTTGCTGTGAAGATACGTTGCCTAAACTGCCTCAGGAATGCTCTGGTCTTCACTGTTGTAATGTCCATGTAACTTGGCACAACTATTAGCATTTTAGCTATGCTAATAAGTTTAATAGCTAAAATAAAGCATAGAAAAAAAAAAAGGCTGAGGGAAAAAAGTAATCAGTAAACTAAACCAAATGTAGCAAAAGCACAGAAGTAAGAGTGAAATGGGGAAAATGTGTTCTACATTGCCTCCAATTTAAAAGAGAAAAAGCCAACCAAAACTACTGACTGGTTTTTCAGCATGTTTTCTATGAAAACTGACTAATATGTTTAGAATTAACCAGAAATCAAATAGTGTTCTAGCTGCATTTAATTCTACAATATATCAAGCTGTCGAAAGAGAGATCCAAGTGTTCTTGAAAATTACTTTCTTTTTCACTTTCATTGTCACCTCAAACCTTCATCTTCCACACAAATACAAAAAAAGAAAACTTTGTTATTTAAGTGTGTATATATATACATATTTGCTGATTATACAACCTTTTGGATTAATTAAATGCAGAAATAATTTTTTCATGTGATTTCAAATAAAAATATAAATGCAAGCTCAGTCTACAGTTATAAAAGGAAGTTCCCATAATAATGCTCTGGGTCCTATAGTTAGGGCTTTTGATCCAATACATTATTTTACCATGGGATTTGAAGCTAATAGTTCTTAAAAATGAGCAACATATATAGTGATGGACAACAGGCTTGGGAAATTCCAGTACTCTTACGAGTAAATGGATTTGCCCAACATTGCATTAATAGTGCTATAGCCTTATGGCAAGTAGACCTGAAACCTTCTTCAGCTGCTTATGTGTGTGCTCTGCCACCATGTAAAATCTTCATGATATTCAAACAAACTCCACTTTTCTTCACTGTTAATTTTTAAGTGATTAAGGTAGCTAGCTATACATGCATTAGTCATCCATAAAGCTTGACAGAGCATTACTGAAAAACTGACAACTTTACTCCAAATGAGATTAATCAGGAAGGTTTTTATCATAGAAGAATTAGGCTTTTACCATGTTTCATGACTGCTTTAGGGGTACTTACACCTCAACAAGATCTTAGCATTAAAACAAATGAACAGGAAAAAATCCTTAAAGCTTAGATGCATGTAGAAGAACTTAACACTAACTCTTACATATTTTTTTAATAGAAGTCCTGCTTATGCCCTTCTCTGTGTTAATATTTTCCACAGCCTAGAACACCACCACACAAAATTATTTTTGAATGTAAAATGCAATCTTCCCTGTAAAGTTGGTCATTGAGATATTTTTCTTCTCTGATTGAGCCACTTTAGCAGCATATTATTTTAAATCTATTTTTAAATCTTTTTTGAAGTAGGGGCACAATTTGTTTAAAATTGATTTCCTGTTCAGTTGTTTCTTATGTCATGCACAGCAATTGATCGTTGCTGTGTTTTTGAGTGTGGAAAATTGGAATGAATTTCTTGCAAGGAACTGCTAGAAAGTTAGGGATATGACCTTAATCTAGCATCCCAACTACAGCTTGATGCAAACAACTATATTTAGAAGTGGCTGGATAATTTGATTCCACTACAATGTATATTTTCCCTTAAAACAGTTCTTCATAATAGTCTTTCCCCCTCCAATTTTTTTGTATATTAAGTTTTGTACAATATTTTTGTATACCAATTTTTTTGGTATATTTTTGGGCTGCTCCGTTTCTGCTTTTTAACATTTGCTACAGATTGGTACTGTTATGAAGGAAGAGCAAAGCTGGAATGAATCAAACAACAAAGAGCAAATGTTCTTTTGGTTTTTTGTTACCTCTACCTATTCAAGGCATTCCAGGACAAGCTCAGTTGTATGTTTGTAACCCTGTTTGATCATGGTCTGCACTAGCAATCAAGTACAGCACAGTTTCTTTAGAGTTTCCCACTTATTAAGAACAAAAGCTTTTCATTAGAAAAATCTCTAAAACCACACATGTTCTTGGGGCAAGGGAGATGAGGATGGGGGATGAGAATAGGGAACAGGAGAAACACAATTGCAAGGATTGTGCTTCTTCTTGTTTACTCATTCTCAGTAATTCCTCCTTCCACTGCCACACCTCATACATACCAGGCATTTCTCTCTCCTCTCACCCTCTATCAGCCATCTGAATGGTCTTCTTGTTCCTCCTCCTGCTTCCTTTTGTTGCCTTTACTACCCTATCTTCTTCCCTAGCTTCCTTTACAGAACTCAATTGCTTTTCTCAGGTTTCCTCATTAGATCTCAAAACTTGTATTTTCCTTTCTGCTCAACATGCATTCAACTCCTCTCCCGAATATTCTTTCGTATTGCTGTTTCCATCACTTTGTACTCATTATATTCACAAATATAATTATGATGATACATCAAAGCACCTACATACATTAAAAAGAATTTCTCGTGATGCTTTAGGATAACAACCAATCACTACTACTCATCTTCAGGACTTCATTTAACTGTATTTCTTTGGTAACCTTCCATTGTCAAACACTTGTGACTGTTCTTAATAGATATTTCTCTCTTTAAATGGATTTCTCTCTCATTCATCATGTTCTTGATTATGAATCAAGATTCTATTTTCTCCAAGTAAAACCAGAACATTTCCTAATGAACAAACCCCTTTGCAGAGTATCATTATAAATCCCCATTGCTGTATTCCAAAAGACTTCCAAGTCTGCCCCTGAATCCCAACCACCTAGTACCATAGAATGGTTTGGGTTACAGGAGACCTTTGAAGATCATCTAATCCAATCCCCGAAACACGTATCCAACAGGGGCATCTTTCACTAGATCACGTTGCTCAAAAACGCTCTCCTTTAAGCCTCTTTTTCTTAACAGAGATCACATGCAGACAGAGACTCATGCACACATCCCTTCTGCTGCCTTCCATTGACATTCACATCACTTCCTCTCTTTCAAGATGCCAATCTCAAGCATTGGCTTTAGCTCATCCTTTCAGCTGAAAGCTGAAAAGCTGATATCCTTGTATCAATTCTCTATATTATCCCACCCTTTGCCATTTTCTGCCTGTTTAATATCCTTTCTCGTAATACATCCTTTGGTGTTGTCCAGTTTTGCTTTAAAGCCACCATTAGCATTACAGAGGAAATTAAAATTACTAGGCACCCTTACTGGTTCACTCAACATGAATAAACATTTCCATCTGCCACAGAGCAAATCATTTCAATCTTTGATAAAACAAAACACGCACTGAAATCAATAGGAACATTGAGCCAAAATGAAACAAGAGGATTTTAATAAGTAATGTTTATTATTGCTTATATGTAACAAGGAGAATACTCATCACCATTCTAGCTTTAACCTGGAGTCAGGCATGAAGAAAACACGTCACAAATTATTACAGCACACATCCATACCAGTCCCCCATCTTTATATTTGGCAAAGTTTCCTCAAATATCCCAGGTAAATATATCCAACCACCCAAAGCAGTAGTAAGAAGATCCTGATTTCGCTTTTCAAAGCGAAATTCTAGCACAAACACTATGACACCTAGGCCCTCCCTGACATTAGATACCAGTTAATCTTAAATATAGCCTAACAAAGGGGATATATCCAAGCACACCAGACAAGCATTTATCAGAGCCCTTCTGATGGTAACCAAGGGAATACTTGTCACTGGCACTGCCACTACAGATTGACATTTCAAGCCGATGTTTGAACTGCCATGAATGATCAGATTAGGTATTTTTATTTAAGCACAAATGACTTTGAAACAGAAATGGGAATTTCAGCAAGCTGCAGGTTGAACAAATTGATTCTGTACAATTTACTTTTCACTTTCACTCAAGAGGGGAAGTTTAAGAAATTTACACTACATGAGTCAAAGAAATTGATGGTTTAGTACTAGCACTATATCACTGCCACAAGTTCAAGCTAAACCAATCACTTTTTAACTAGAAAGAGGCCTGAGACATGATGTTCTGATCTCAAACTGAACTTCACAAAGTTCACGGTGGTTATGTTACGATTTGGCATTTGGCTTAGGATCTTCTCCACTTTTAACACTGAAGAAGTTTTTTTTTTTTAAAGTAACAGCAGACTCTCCTCTATCAAGTTTATTAGAAATCAATGAATAAGCTCGATCCAATCTCATTTCAACATTGTAAGAAGTCTAAATAGCTGTCTTTTAGCACTGCAGTTATAATAAACCCCTCTAAGGCTCTCCGGGAGTCTAGTATGGATGTGAATTCCAATATGAACAGGATTTGAGGACATCCCCGGACAGATTTGCCGGCAAACTGCAAACTGGAGACAGGGAAGGATTTTTGGATCAACATCGCCCTCTAATGGATTTGTGCTGTATTGTGATGGCTTTCTTCAGTACTGCAGTAAAAATCATTCTGTTTTCCTCTTGAAATTTATACCCAAGAGGTAGACAAAGAATTGCAGACTTTGAAAGCCTAAAGACAGAATCTATTTCTTCTGATTCACAAACATCCAGAAATTGCATGAAGAAAGGATATTGTTCAAATACAGAATCAGAAAAGAAAGGTCTTAGGACCATTTGAATTTTCTGGGGGTTAGGTAAGTCAGCTTTGGGAAGAAGATGGTTTTGCACCATTTTTTGCAATATTCATACACACAGGAGAAGTTATTAGGTTGGCAGCACATCTAAACATTCTGTTTCACGGCTTGAATTTGGTTTGCCTTCTGCTGCACTGCAGTCATCCATGCATCCATGCTTTGCAGAGCATCCATGTAGTAGAAGGGAATAAATATCTAGTAAAAAGAGCTGTTTAAAGACATGTTTTCATGATCAGCTAAAGCAATTCTAAAATGCATGATGTTGAAAGGGCAGAGCAGATACTACCTGCCACACAGCAGCACAAGCAATAGAACCAACACACAGGAGCACACACAAAAAAATTAAATTAAAAAAAAAAAAAAACCAGAAAGTGATGGGGGAGGGGAGAAGTCTTAGAGTATCTGAATCATACAATCTGAAAATGCAGCAAATAGCAATCAAGAACCCTTCAAGAGTAAATGGCTCTGTTTTCTATCAACATACAGTCAGAAAAACTGACTCAGTTCAGTGGGCAGAGATGGGAGTGCCCCATATCAACAGAGGAAGTTCAAAGCACTACTCAAGGCAAGAAAGATGCTCCCAACAGTTATATTCAAGTTGAGTAAAAATGAAAGAAAAAAGCAAAAATCTTATGCCTGATATTGCAACTGTCCAGAGGGATGTAACTAATTTCAAATGACCTATCACTCTGGAGGAGAAATTCCTCCACAAGTCTGGATAGTTTTGCTCCTCAGTCAAAAAGCCCAGAGCATCCACAAGGACCACACAAAAATATTCAGGAGCGTAAGATTTAAAAAGCATAAGTTCTGAAAGGAAAAGTGGCTCATCAACAATGAACATCCACAAAAAGAAGATTTTCATGAATGAGAATGCTTTCCATGGACCCTCACTGATAAAATACCTGAAAGTGCCATGACAGAAGAGTAACACTGAGCACACTCAAGAGTGTGAGTCTCACAAGCAACAACTATAAAATTGGTCAACCTCATTCTTTCTAAATGCAAGAGCATCCCAGTGAAATACAGGGTCTCAGAAAGGAGGAGTGGTGTTGGCATCTTGTTTTTGTTCCCCTTTAAAGATAAGCTGTGAATTTAACTTAAATAAACATACTAACTGACAGGTCACCTATTCATTACAATAATGCGGCCTGAAGATTTCAGTATAGAGTACTGTGCTCAGCTATGATGACCGACTTCTCTGTTTGATGCTTATTCAGCAAAACATATGCTGCAGGCTTAAATTCAAATGACACATAGCAAATACACTTTTGGTATCATACTATATATCGAAATCATTTATGGAGTTTTGTTATAGTTACAGAACAGCATAAATCCATAAAGTGTATCATGTTTGTGGTGGGTTGCTCCTGGATGTGTTAGATGCCCACCAAAGATCACTCCCCCTCGCCGTCAACTGGACGGGGAGAGAAAATATAACAGAAGTATTGAAAGAAGACATAAGGACAGGGTGAGATCACTCACCAATCACTGTCACAGGCAAAGCAGACTCAACTTGGGCTAATCAGTTTAATCTTTATATTACCAATCCAACCAGAGCAGGATAATGAGAAATAAACGGAAATCTTAAAATACCTTTCACTCACCCTTCCCTTCTTCCTGGTCTTAACTTTGCTCCTGATTTTCTCTACCTCCTCCCCAGTCAGCAGCTTAGGGGGATGGGGAATGGGGAGTTATAGTCAGTTCATCAATTTTTTTCTCTGCTGGTCATCCCTCCTTAGGTTTGCCATGCAAACCCAATTACAACATTCTTCATTTGTTGGCTGTTGACTGACCTCAAAGAATACACCTAACAAGTAAAACTTCCTTGAAGTACAGTAAGTAGAAAGAAAAACAGGTCTTTCTCAGTCTCTAATTTCCTGCCATACCCTGGGAAGGAATGTAAGATCTAATATCAAACATTACATGGACCCTCAAGCACACCTAAATAATTTCACACAGAGGAGGATGACAAGGGAGGACGTGAGATCAAAAGAGAGGTCTCTTCCAAGAGTGACCATTCACTTTTGAGATGGAGATTTGCCCATGCACAACTTGGAAAGAAACAGAACAAGGCAAGCATGTAAAAATACCTCCCCCAATGCCATCCCAGGTTCCAGCTACTTTTGAGTAATGAATTGCCTCACAAAGAAATAGCACCTGCCATTTAATGTCCTGCAATAGATTTTTTCCACTAGTTCACACAACTATTCACTGAACCCAACTATTCCCATTTCTTCCCTGCCTACGGCACCCTAGAGAGTTCCACTCTATATTGTCATATAGTCATGCCCCAAATAAAACCAAAAGCCTTAGATTTTGGAAGTTGAAAAGATAGACCTACTTCTCATTTTTTAATACTGGATTTGTTTAAAATATTACAGTGCACAACAGAATCTGGCCAGTATCTATTCTTGGAAACAAAAAGAACATAATTTCTGAACATTTCCCTGAAGTATCAGTTAAATACCACGATGTGTTTCTGTATAGCACACTTTCCAGGGCAGTGTATTATAAAACACTGAAACCAGTGCACAAAATAAGCCTTCTGATTAAGTTGAGTGCTTATGGGCCACATTTTAAGAGTGAATTAATCCCAGCCCTGACACTAACATGTCTTGACACTCAGAGCTTTTCACTTCACCTCACTATATATTCACTTTTTTCTATTGCACAACAGACATAATGATTCTTTACGCGCTTTGAAGCCTTCTGAGAATTGCAGCAATAAAGTACTACATATAAAGAGATATGCATTTATATTGAAATGCACCTATTCACAAAGAGACATCAATTTCCAACTCACTAGTTAAACCATTTTTATAAGCTTTCATTCACAAAAAAGCACATGAAAAATTTACCTGCTCAGTTTTGCAGATCCATACAGTACTCCCCTGAAGTAGAACAAAGATTTTGGTTTTGTATCCTTTCAGCTCAAGATATCCGCTTTTCTCAGGGGTGACAGAAGTTCGAGACTGAGAGTTATTATCAGACTGCACTTTCAAGGCATTGAGCATTGTATTAACCCAGTCATTTCTTTCTTCTAAACAAGAAAAAAATTTGGTCAAAGGCAGTTAGTTAAGCAGCAACTTCACTCTTCTCTACACATTGGTTTTCCCAATGTTGTTGCTACGTTAGTTGATGGAATAGCTATGCCAAATAAGAGAGAACATCCACATTGAGAAGGAGGCATAAATAAGAATAATGAGAATATTTATCAGTGGAAGTATTAGAAGGATAGCCAACCAATTAACTCCCAACAATCAACACACCAATCCAAACAAACTGATGATCAAGATTCTTAAAACCATGACTGCTAATTCTGAGATACTGCACTCCAGACAGCTTAAAGACTGAGGAGGCAGACAGGTGGCATGTTCACCTTCTGAAAGCCAGACCAATGGGAAAGAATAACAGCAGTTACGTAAGCAGAAACCAGGGAGCCTAAATATCATCTGTCACTGAAGAGGCAAACAGTGCTATTCCATGCTTTGACCATGCTTTTAAGAAAAAACACTTGGTAGTTTACAATCTATTCCATTAAGGTGTGATGGTTAAGCGTGATATTGTCAAGGGTACTGAGTAATTAAGAAAATGCATGTTTGAGCATCTTTGCATGCATTATTAATGCAACATCTTACAAATACATGAACACAAGGAGGTGAAGTAATAAAGTTTCACTCAGTCTAATTCACTATGTTCAGACATTTCACCGGACTAAGATCAATGTATTTTAATGCTGAGTAGTCCAAATTAATCAGGTTTGCCTTATGCAATTGGAATATCATTAATATTTCAACTATTTGCTCTGAAAGAGCAGAGGGAAGAAGGAGGGACTGGAAGTTCTATACACAGCATGCATAAAGCTGGCAAAATTAGCATGGAAGAGTGCAGGGAGCAGCATTGAAATAGTAATGTGCTTACTTCATAAATGACATGTGTGCAACATGAAGGAACAAATAGACAAATTTGGGTATCATAAAAAAACTTTGCAGAAAAGGAAGATAGCAGCCTAACAGATTAGTATGGGGAATGTGATCCAAGTGTTCCTGTAAAAAAATTTGCTTTAGAATACATATATGCTGTTTTGAAATACTCCAGTAATCTTTTCAAAGTACTTTAGTATAGCCGAGGGCATCAAATTACTGTAGAAATGTTTTTTTTAATGGTATTTCATTCTGGTGAAACAAAATCTCACTGCATCTGAACAAGTTATGCTCTAATTCACTGCTATCTCTTGTTTGGTTACTTATTTTGCCCCGAAAAGCCCCTAAACTTTCCAAACCATTATATATAGCGCTTTCCCCTCTAGATATTTAAATCCATCCAAAAGTAATGCATTTCTGGTATCTCAAAATACATATAAAAGTCTCCATTTCAAAATCTTTGAAAGAAGTGCCCCTTGAATAGTACCAGAACAATTGTTCCAACCACAAATCGACAGAAGCAATAGCATCAAGTAACAGTTTTGGGTTTTGCACATTACAGAAATCAAGCAGGGTTATTTACATACTTTACTGGGAATAAATCATTCAGTTCTAGATACAGAAATGGCCAAATTCCTTATACAATAAGCATTTCTAACCTTAAGTATACAGCTTTTTAGACAGGTTACTATGTCCAAAGATGGTTATATACTATATGAAAATGAAATTTCATGTATAACAAGTGGTTGATCTGAATATATTTTACAAGTCAGTATAAGTTTTTAACATTTTTATAGTATTCAAGGCGAAGTTCCACAAAACAAAATGCAGCCCTCCAAAATGTATTGCACCAAGATGGTTATATTCTAACTGATTAAAAAAAAATTAAAAATATATTTGGAAGAGAAATGCAAAAAGTAATAAAGAAATGCATACTTTTAAACTCAGAGCATAAAAATAACTGAAATCATTTGAGCCAAACCTGATAAGAAGGATTTGTTCACTGATGCTGCACTCCTGTTACAGCCTGCAGTAAATGTTTACAACCAGCTATAACCCATAAAAATGGGATTTGATAATGGAAATGCTGAGAGACCCTTAGCTATAATGGCTCTGGCATGTACTGCTGTAAATACATATTGCACAACTCTTTTTTTCTAGGCATTCGGGTTTATTTTGATTGTTTCCACAAATAAATCATACATGTACTGATATTGATTCCACATATTACAGCTGTAGGTTGATAAAGCATTCAATTAGAAGGCATACTAACTTCCTTGCTACAATTTTCATTTGTAATCTCTATTAATACCTGGCTGAAAATACTACATAGGACAGAAAACCTCAGATTTCCTTTGACCACAGCATCACATCCCAGACATCATTCACTGTCTCTTTGTCAATTTTTTATCAAGTGGTGACTCAGAGATGTCTGAGAGCACACAGGCTGTAAGAGCTGCTAGTGAGACTTGAGAAATGTTCAGACAAATTAATCTTTGGGAAGGATGGGGGAGGAGGCATAAGAGTTGGGAAAATAGTCTTTTCATTTTGATATTTGAAAAAGTCATTGCCCAACAATTTCAATTGTCCTTACAAAGATTAGAGTTATCTCCAGTTCCACTTTATGAGCTTAAACCAATTGGATTCCAGAAATATTTCTCATAATATAACAAGTTCTATTTCACAAACAGAATTTATCAACAGTGATTACACAGTTCTTTGGCAATTTTTAGAAACACGCATCTTCTACTTACCTTCTTTATCCACACGGAAAACAAAAGTCCTGTGGGATGTGACAACTTCAAACTTATTCTCCCCATGAACTCTTACTGTTGCTATTGCAGAGAGCAGTATTATTCCTTTTGAGAACACTTCCTGTAATAAAAAGGCAGTCAAATTATTTAATTCTCATGGAATTTTAAGTTTCTCTGATGTAATACTAATTGTCATGGTGTTCAGGAAGTTTACCACACTTAATATAACCTATCACCAAAGTCACTTATCCAGATCTATCCACATCTACTACCTTCTGAAACAGAATAAAATCCCATGGTGAGATAGATTGTGCATATTTCAGGTGCAACTTCATAAATTATCACATGGCATTAATATTGCAAAACATCACACTTTTATTTACAATTTCATGCCAAAGTAAATTACATTTTCTATCTCACAGAAAAAAAAAATATATAATTATTATACTTGTATGATAGAATCAGACATGGGAAAAATATTATACTTTCTCCAGGCAGAGAATTCCAAACAGTTTTGCTGTTCTCCCTACACCTTGCCATTTCAGTGGGTAGCTGGTAAGAAAACTAAATTCACTGATTTTATCCCCAAGTTTGAACACAAAAGAAGGGCGTAACACTGGAAAAATACACTGGCCTGTCAGTGCTAACAAGAATGCTCTAGCTTGGATCAGGTATGTGTTTTTCTACCATATGTGTGCACTCGTTTTGGCTAGGATACCATTAATTTCCTTCACAGTAGCTAGTATGGGGCTGTTTGATGATAGATATAGGGTTCACAACATAGGGATGTTTCAGCTGTTGCTGAGCAGTGCTGACCCTGAGTCAAAGCCTTTTCTGCTCCCCACCCCTGAGGAGGCTGGGGGTGCACAAGAAGATGGGAGGTGATACAGCCTGGACAGCTGACCTCAGCAGACCTGAGGGATATCCATACCACATGGCATCATGTTCAATATGTAAAGTTGGAGGATGTTCACCGTGGTGGAGTTTGTCATCTCAAGTAATTGTTAAGCAGAAAAGAGTCCTGCTCTCCTGGGGATGGCCAAACATCTGCCTGCCCATGAGAAGCTGTCGATGAATTCCTCAGTTTACTTGTGCACAGCTTTTGCTTTACCTCCTAAAGTGTCTCTGTCTCAAGCCACAAGTTCTCATGTTTATTCTTCTGATTCTCTCTCCATCCTGACTGGGGAAAGAGTGAGTGGGTGTGGGGCATGGTTGCTGGCTGAGGTTAAACCGCAACAATTTGGGGTCAGCACAAACTTTCCCAATATTTTTAGATTTCTAACTAGGTATTAGGACAACTGAATGGAACACAAATGCAAGATAGGAAAAAGGAACCACTACAAGTACTACCTTCAAGTAGCTCACCTTTTAACCTAATTAACCTAAGGGTTTGGGGTGGGGGTTGACAGGAAGGAAAGCTGAAGCAGTTGTGCACTTCAGAAATACATCTGCATTATTTCTGGATTCCAGTTAACGCTGCTCTTGTCTCCACTATGCTTTCATCAGTTAATTTTCTGACCAAGACAACTCAGATACACTGATAAAATTTATGATTCAGAAGCAGTAATAGTCCAAGAGTCAGCTCCCTATAAAGAAATTGTGTTGTAATAACTTCCCTCCCAAAGTATAAATTATAACAGACTTCATACAAGCACTGCAGGAACTTTGTGAATGTGAAGCAGGAAGGATACACTGGATCATTTTTTTGTTTACTGAGTTTAATATGCTAATGTTGTTTCACTTTGAGGTACTAATATATGGCAGTGAAGGTAGTTTAGTGAAAAAATAAATAGAAATATTGAAATATAGCAGAAGCAAGCATGTTCCTATAGTTACACACAAGGAATAGTCAGAATGACCATAGATAGAATTTCATAGATATAGCCATAGCTATTAGAAAGAGCATAGCTATTTCTATTATGGCTATATTTGTTAAAAGAGTGATTTTACATATTTTTTAATGAGGTTCATTATGAAGTTAACTACTGATCATCCATGGTAAAACAAAATTTTTACATATACTGGTTCTGCAAGGTGTTCAGTCATAAATATGTTATGGTGTTTGCAGGCATCTACTGGCTGTATTTGGTACTACTGCGAGAGAATAACAGACTGCTGGAAGTTACAACTATTTTATTCCATTTTCTTAAAAAAAAGCCAATTTCCTTTTAAGCTGAGCATAGTTTTGCTATTTAAACAATCACCCGTCATCCTTTTTAAAGCTTTGTTCTCCAAGGCACACATATTTTCAAATACAGTTTAAACCATAATAATTTATCAATCTATCTTTCTTGTGCAGCAGCTTTTCTTTCATGTGCAAAAATAATGCCTGCTAAAAAGCTCTTGCAGATCAAGATACAATATCTCTCTTTGAAATACTCCAGACTAGAAATTAGGTGAATTATTTAAGAACATAAAATAAACCCAAACAAATGCAGCCAAGAACTTCACAGCTATTTATTCTATTACTGAGTGGTGCAAACTAGTTTTAGAGCTGCTAAAAATTCTCTGACAAAAAAGTTTCTAGCAGGGAAAGCAAAATGTTTGGGTGGGTTTTTTTAATATCAGCTAGTTCGACAGAAACTTTTATTTTCAAATAAAGCCCCATGTCAATCCTTGACATTGTGATTCAGAGATGAGCTAATGGATCCTGGAAAATACCATACTGAACTACTTTGGTTTTACTTCCACAATAGATTAAGTGTGACCTATTTCAAGAATGACAGTGATTCACCTGATTTGCAGTGAATTTTGCTCTTTATAATGCTCACTTGTACTGTGACACAACAAAATATGGAAGTTCTCCACTTGAAGAGTGAAGTCTTTTTCCTAAATCACTAATATATTTGTCAGAGATGCTAAGCTGTTTTAAATATAAACTTTCAACATACCCAGCAGTTTTTGCCTTACTAAAAAGTGCATGGTAAAACACCAGAGTTCTGCCAAAAGCAGGAAGAAATTTGAAACAAAACTTGTACATATAGGGTAGCTGAAAAAAAATTCTTCAATTCTACCTTCCCCTCTTCAGTTAACCACACTCTGTTAAGACAAAGCCACGTGGTACGTTGCTCTGATTACATCAGCTTTCTCGGGACCAGGAACACAGAAGAAATGAGAGCAACACAGATTCAACCCAAAACCTTCCCTAGGTCAGATGCTGTTCCTTAAAAGCTGAATCTTTTTTCTATGTACGCAGATACAAAGTAAAGAAGAGATCCTTATCAAGTAGAAGTTGATAAACAACTAAAACAAGGTTAGAAAAATATTTCTAAAATTGGTGTTTAGATCATTCAAAAAAGCATTCATATGGGCATTTTCAGGAATTATATTCTCTGTGTCTTCTCTCTGTTGTCTCTGGTTATTTAACTCTTCATTAGCCATGTAGAACACTTCCCCTTCTTGAGAACCTCACTCATTTCTAGTTGCTAATTTGAATGACAAATAGAGCTATTTAATATCGGTAGTGTTTCTAGGTAAAATAAACAGTTCCATTCCACTGAGTCTAACCTTCTCTGCTTGTAATAAGAAAAATATCAAGTATGGACTGGTTTTCTTCTGAGAACAACTTTTAATTGATACATAAAACAAAAAGTATAATTTCTTTACTACATGCTTGCCTGTGAAGGAATGTCCTAAGACAAACACGCATTAGAATAGAGAGAACTTGCCATTAAGTTCTAAAATTAAAACAACAACTTCACCACTTAAATATATAAATGGCCAGCTATGTAGGTAGGAAGGGGGACATGCAAGACCTTGCAAGGAGCTCAAGCTGCATGCAGGTCTTAATGGGTCTGCAAAATAGTTGTTTATAATGCCAAGATAACAATACACAAGCAACAGTAGGAAAACGCTGATATCCATCTTGCAGGAAATACGAACACCGTAGGTGTGCAGTGATCCAGCAGAGACCACTGCACTAAAAACTCATCTTCCTGAGTGACACGACTGCTCATTCAGCACAAACCCAACCATGCTGTCCTCCTATCTGCAAGCTAATTTGAGTTTCACCAAATCCTCAGTGCTCAGAATTTGCTTCAGGCATTGCAGTTTTCAAATATCACATTTCTTCACGTATGTGACTCACCAATTTAACATCAGACACCCAGATTTGATCAAACTGTATATATACAGAGACAAGCAGCATGCTAGGTTCCCATGACCAGAGTGAGGCTTGGACTGAGATTCCAGGAAAAGTGAGACAAAGAGGCTTCAACACAAGTGTTTGCCAAGCTGCTGATAGCCTAAGCTACCACAGGCCTTTTAAATAGAGGATATCAAGTTGGTAGTTTCCTATGCATCGTGACACAATAAACATTCATTTCAGCAGAAGGGAAGACTTCTGGAATCTCTTATGACAAATAGAGGCATAAGAAGCACTATTAGAGCACAGCTGACCTCCAAGTAACATTTTCAGTGACATTCAAAAAGAAGGAAAAAAAAAATAGGATTTCCCAGTGCAGATATGAGACTTTCAATTCTTTATTAGCATTTCTTTCCCTAATTATGCTATAGATAGTGTTAAGCAAATCCCATTGCTGTAGTTTTTCAAGTCTGTCTTAATGATTAACCCTGCTTTTCTGCTCCTCTGAAGCCATGGGACCAATACTGCAACGGGGTACCAATTTTTGTCACTGCAATCCAAACCTTATTCTCCTTATTCTATTGTTCCCTTCCCCTACAAAATCATGTTTTCTACTGTAAGTGAAACAAAGTGAGCAAGTAAAACCAGATTGTTTCCAGCAATCAGTAGGCACAAATATCAATGTAAATAATTTTTTGAGCTAGTTCTTAGTTCCCCAGATCCTCAGAAAGTGAAGTCTCATCCTACTTCAGTTCTTACATCCCCACCCCATCATAAGGCATCTATAGGTCTCTTACCACCAATCAGCATACTGTATCAGGACTACTACCTGAAGCTGTATTTTCTTCCTAATGTAATATGCATCTTCAACAGAAAATAGTTTCCAACATTTAAAATAACACATATGCATGTGGAAGAGAACCTCAACTTCCCTTAACATGCATATTGTACAATTATCTATCACTTTTAAGTCTAGGAGGATCTTCACTACTTCCAAGAGGAACAAACAGGAAAATTACATTTTAACTCAAAGAGTCAACAAGTGCAAAGGTTTGGGTTGTTTTCTTTTAAATGGTCTTCCATGCTACTTTTAATTTCTCTCTCACAATCTCCAGCATGCTAGGTTCCCATGACGAGATACTTTGTAAACACCATCAAAATAACTGCTCTCAAAAGTGTTTAGCATTATCCTGTTCTGTTTTGAAGACAGCAGCAGTGTCAGTCTCTCACTAAAGTAAAAAAAATCTGATGGTATCTATCTGGAAAGGTGCGTAATACAAGCCCTTCTAGGAAACAAAAGTGTGAACATTACATGAAAACAAAGACACTTTACAATATTTAATTACATCTCACCCTAGGATTTTAGAATTGAAAATTAACTTAAGATGAATATTCATTTGTAACTATTCAATAATTTCTTTATAGTACCTTGTGTATTACACGGATGCATTTTGTTTCGAACATGACCAAAACATGTCCCTTACCTTTTCATTGTTGTAGTAAGAAATGCTCTCTCCATCAAATTTAACCCAGCGCTTCTGAAACACACGTTTGCTGTGAATCAAAAATTAACACAGTTAATATACAGTTAACACTGTAAGTTAAGAATGTCTCAATCATTAAATTCAAAATATAGAAAGGTCTTGTTCAGCTTTCTGTTCAAATGAACATCCTGAACACAGAGTATAACTTTATGTGTTACAAGCTCTATTAAGATGCTTTCAAAAATGAAAGCTGAGAACCTCAAATGACCATCTCACTGTCATGCTTAAGAAAAGGACATCTCTGTTTACAGGATATGGTACCTCCAGTCATTCAATGGCAACACATCTCCCCAAGACTGTTTTCTGGCCAGTGAATCAATAGCAGCACACCACATCTCCCAACAAGTACAACATGAAATTTAATTTTCAATGTGTGTTATCAACTGTTATTTAGACCTTCTAAAAATATATTTTTACATCAACCTGAAGTAGTCCATTACACTCAATAAAAATGCTGACAGCTTGTTAGTTATCATCTATAAATACCTCAGTTCTAAAATCTATTAAACAAGTTAATTAAGCAAGAATGAGATCCCACTAATATCTTTTCCCAACATTATTTCCTTTCCTTTTAAATGAGTGCTCTGCTTTAGGATTAGTAGACTGTGATAGCTTATCAAAACTTTAATCAAATAGTAGCTCTGGCTTAATTAACTTGTATTATGTGAGTACAATAAATCATCATTTTTCATAACCTGGAAAGGCCATTGTACCATCTATTTTGCATTAAAATGTCAATAAACTTCAAGATTATACCGGGATGAGTGAACCTAAGTACCACATACAGTGTGAGCAAACTGAATGGCTGTACAATTTATAGTGAATTACCTAAAAGAAGAGAGGCTTTACTTTAATTGCATGATTTGTAGCAATTTAAGAAAACAGTATATATTCTTTTCCCCAATGAGTCACGAAATGCTGGGTGTAAATTCAAGCTTTATAAAAAGAATGGGAGGTATAGCACAGAATGAAATATCCTGTTGATGGGAAGTGAAATAAAATATAACATTACTTCAATAGTTTGAAAAAAATCTTTTTTTTAACTGGTTGGTTTTTTTATTTCTTCAGATGTTTGAAAATGGTATTGTAAAAAAAAGAAATCAAAATGTATCATTCATTGAAACACCCCTGAGAAAAAGCCCTTGAAATGCAGCTCTGGAGTGTCACTGGATCAAGGCTGATGACCATGCAACTATTCTACTCAGTGCTAACTACTAATTTTGTAGTCATCTCATTATGTTTTTCCAAATAATATAGTCTCATGTGGCACTTTCTTAGCAAGCTTTCATAGCATGTTCTCAACTCTATCCCCTCAAATAGAGCAAAACAAGCCAGATGAAATCAAGAACTATAGTTTTCATCACTCTGCTAGCTAAGTGCCAAAAGTGTTGTTTTAAAAAAAAAAATCCTGTAAGTAAAATAGAAGTTACAACTGCAGTTCTCCAAGAAGTCAGTATCATAATAATTCTGGGGAAAAAAAAAAAAAAAAAAAAAAAAAAAAAAAGTGGAAATGCTCTGTACAATTATTCTTTGATTTTTTAGCAAAGGTGAAAAATGACAATCCATAAATGTGGATGAAACTTTCAAAACAATTTAAAAAGGCAAGAAAATATTATTTTTTCCTGAGTGCATTTCCTAAAGAAACTCTAGGATAAATAACATCACTAAAAACGTTTAAATTCACAAAAGCTTGGTGCTCTTTCAATGAAATCATTCCATTTTTCCTTCCACTACAAATATGAAGCAGTGACTAAACACAAACTTAATATCTCTCATGCAAACATATAGTTACAGTTGCACAATAACCATTGCAAATACCATACCCTTGAGGGGACAATTTATCCAGCCATCCTGCTTTAACCTTCTTTACTGATGGTCCATAAAAGCAAGCATATGGTGTTATTGATTCATTTCCAATCAAAGTTTGATCTCCACCAAACTGCCAAAAATTCGTTTGTTCACTGGCCAAGCAATCAGAATCTCCACTTTGTATCTTACTGCAAGATGCTGAGTGTGTTTTGGTTTTATTTTTCTTTTTCTTTAAAGACAATGAATGTTGCTCCACAACAGAATATACAGATTCACTTTCAGATTCTTCTGGTGTTAATGATGGGTCTTCCTGAGACAAGGATTCATTTTTTGGAAATTCTTTTGTCTTCTCTTTCTGATTATTAAAGTAACTGGAAAGAAAAAGTGCAATTTATTCTTAAAATGTATTACTACAATGCAAAAATACATAAAGTTAGTAGTTAGAACAAATACTGGTAAGATATAAGTATGTTTATAACTTGTATAATCAGTGATAAGCACAGACATGCTAAACACAATCTATCTTATAAACATGACCATACTACTTTCTCCATTCAACAGGAATAGTACCAAAATAACACTCCTTTGGAAGCCTGAACAGAAGTTTAAAATTAAGTTCTCCTCCTTTAGAAAAGAATACTTTCAATGACTTGTAATATCACCTCTCTCTTCCCTCTCCCACCTCGACAGGAGCCTGGTGCAGACTGGATAACTAAGAAGCATATTAGCTCCAACTCCATCAAGCCACTGGCCTCTGTCTCATGACAGGAGTGGTGAATGTGTTTTAGTCTTGTGTTTGTTTGGATGGGTTGTTTTTTTTCCTAATGACAAAGTAAATTATGAGAGCATTCAGACACAGTTAGCTATGAGACATACAAAAATGGAACTTGGTCTTCCTTATGCTGACTGGGGAAAACAGGGACTCTCCAAATCCACAAGAGATTCTGAAAGCTGGGTTAAACAGTCTCAGAACAGCCACAGGGCCCAGATTTGCCTCATATAGGAAGGGGTAAAGCCTCAGTTAAAAGAGAAAAAATATAGTCATGGTTGTGCCCTCAGAGCTAGAGATCCACTTGTGACACCAGTAAATAATATTTTCTTCTTTACATTTTGAGTTTCTCAGTGACTCTTATTTAATACCATAGATTCTCAGAAGAGTATTCTTCATTCACTCCTAGATCCAATTTATTTTCACAAGGCAGGAATTTATTTCCATGAAGTTCCTAGAAAAGAAATATATTGTAACTAACATTTGTACTGAAGGAGTAAGAGATATTTAAATTACAGTAGATATAAATTACACACAAACAGCCTAACTAGCAAAGCTGTTCCTTCCCACATTTTTAAACATGCACTTGAAAGCTGATTTTTGTATTCTAAAAAAATGTTATTTTCAACATTTAAGCAAGGCCCAAAACACCTGATACAAACAAATCAGATAAAGAAATTCAGTGAATAGAAATACCACTGCTCTGATTTTTCTCGAGGCTCTGCTGACATCCTGATTTTGGCAGCAATAGTTAATTTTCTTCCCAGTAGCTGTTACAAGGCTATGTTTTGCATTTGAGAATGAGCATAATGTTGATAACACACTGCTGTTGCTGGGCACAGCTTACTCTAAGTCAAGGACTTTCTATTTAGTTTCCCATGCTCTGCCAGTGAGCACATGCACAGGAGGCCAGGAGGGTGCATGGCCAGGACAGCCAACCCAAACTGGCCAAAGGGATGTTCCTTCCATACCACAGATCATCATGCTCTCTTCCTTTCTACTCCAGTTACTATCAGAATTATTATTATTATTATTATTAGATTGGCTTTGTTGTAAGTATTAAATCGGGCTTATTCCACAATTTAAGAGGTTACTTGTTTTCCAGTTCTCACTGCAGTAGGAGCGAGCAAGCAGCTGTGTTCTAGTTACCAGCTGGGGTTAAACCACAACAACTGAACGGTTTTTTAAGATCAAGAGCTACATGCTACATGCAGCTTAAGTACCATTCATGATTTGTCACTGTTAGCCTGTCTTTCATAGCAATATTTCTTCTTGGAATAAATGTACAGCCTTCATAGAACATTACAAGTAATGGCAAATTCAAAATCCTAAAGCAACACTGAACTCAGCCAAACTCGTTACGGTTTTTTGGTTTTACTTTGCCAAGATCTTCTTCCTAAAATGATCATCTTTTAACTTTTGCTTAGAAATCTTTATCACAAACTGCTTGCAGTGTACAAAATCTCAAGGTTAACACTGCTTGTGAACATTACATTTCACACTTCCTAAACTTAATCTGACAATCATATTCCACTACTAAGCCTTTCAGCATGTCTTTCTTCCTTTAAAAAAAACCCTAAAATTAACACCTTTCTGCCTTCTGATAGAAGTGTTTTAATTAACTAATTTAAGCTTTTATGTGTATGTGATGAAGCTGAATATGGTAGAAATAAAGTGGATAAGCTGTCACAACATTGCCATTTGTTTTCTGAGTAGCAGCACCTAATCTTGAACTTGAAGACTGTACCTTGGCAACATGGAAAGGAAAGACCAAAAAAAAGACATAGTTCAAAACAGAGGAAGTGTGCAGCAAAAATTTAGAAATCACAGTCTGATGCTACGATAAATCTAGGTGAACTGTGTGAAGGTGAACTTCCTCTGCTAACCAGGCTCCATTATAAAAATAAAAACCCATCAAAACCTAACCACCCAAATATCACAGTACTATGCTGTAGCACCAAGGACTAAAAAAAAAAAAGAAAAAAGAAATATACCTTGCAGACATGTTAAATAAAAAGCTCAAAAGCAGTCTACCCACTGCTTACGAAATACTTGCATTGCCTGGAACCTCCCAAAAGAAGGGCAAATGGCCACACTTCTGCACAACAGTCAAGAGGCTAATATCATCGTGCATGAAATATCCACAGAGTAAAAACAGTCAGTATCCTTTATTTTCATTTGTTTCTCAGGATACAATTGCAAACCATACCCACTGAAGCTACATGGTAGAAGCTCTTCCTGCCTGTTATGAACCACTACAATAACAGTTTGATGTCCTGCTTGTGCTCAATTCCATGATCTTCAGTACTTGAGCAAGTGAATTCAGAGAGCCAGATAACTTCCAAGCAATAAATAAGAAATGCATTTCTGTTGTCAGAAGAATTTAAAATATAAAAGTCCACAATTGAAGACAGTTTGTAGGTAAAGGAAGTTCTATTTGCTCATAAAAATCTATTTCAAACAAATTAAAACCCAAGCATTTGCAATGTGCTGTTTACAGAAATACTCTGGAAGATGGTCAGGTTCAATACAAGATAAAATTCCCACCTCCTGCAAGTCTCTGAGGTATTATACAAAGCTAGAAGCATTTTCTCTTGCAGACACCTTTACAAAGAAAAGCATTTCTTCTATATAGGTACTGTTCTTATGCATAGGAAGCGCCTATAGTTAAGGAAGAAATATGGCTTCTGGATCCCAGACAGATGAAACTGCCTACCCTCAGACCTGTATAAAAAAACCCTCTACTTTTAATTGGGAAGTAATGCAGATACAATTCAGGTTTTAGCTTTTTCTAACAGGTAGTCTTTCTGATTTCAACAGCAAGACAGGAAGCCTCAAAGCTAAAACAAAGACTGCAGGAAAGGTATCAGGACTGAGCCTACATTAAATGAAGATTCAACGCCATTGAGGAGAGGCATCTTCCTCGGGAGACATCACCTAAGTCTCCTATTAAAAGTAACGTCACACAGTTCTCAGGTTGATTCTTGAATCATGGACTTGCAATACAACTTCATAACGGGTCCATGAAGATAAATTCCTCCTTTTAAAATATTAAGGCTTGTCATGTTAAAATGGTAAGACTTGCAATGCAGCCAGCCTTCAACAGTACCCCAATGCTCAGGAGCTGACACAATTTACTGAGCTCAGATTGCATGTTTAATTTAGTCTATCTACAGCAAGAAATAGAGCCAGTGTTTCACTCATGAGAATTCAGCCTTCCTCTGAAGGAATTCTAATATACTTGACTCTTTCAGTAAGACACAAAAATAAAACATCTCTAAAACACTTGGATTTTTTGTGTTATTTTTAAATCAATATTATAAAAAGCAGTTCCTTCTTCAGGTTGCCCTTTAGAAGCAAGGTTTCTCTTTCTACTTATTTTCCTCCTGACCCAAATCACAGGCATCTTTTCTTTCTAACCTTTATTCCCCTGTCCTCTCATGCTCACTTACTTCCAGTCTGTAGTGACTCATTACCTATTTCTACAGGCACTCCCTTCATAAAAGCCTACAGAAGCCTTTTATGTACACCAGTGTAACAGAAAGAAGGGTGATGGCTAACTTACAGGGCCTTCGAAAAAATTTCAGTAAGTATAACAACTTGACACCTTTTATTCTATATGGACAAACTATATTCTCGTGATTTAACATGAAGCAGCAGCAACAAGCTCTAAAATCTCAGATACTTTTCAGCGTTATCTAAATATTCTTATTTGTTCCTAGGATACTTGTTTCTGTTGAAAAAAAATCTGAAAGTGAAATGTATCTCAAGATGTTTGTTTTATAGTTCATTATGACCTTTGTCCACAATTAAGTGCTAATGGAATTAAAATCAGCTATGAAGTTTCCAACAGGCATGTGATAAACATAATGCAAGAAACTGTTCACATATATGAAAGTGATTTTAAAATCCAAATGTTCAGATCAGGTAAAGGATGTTATAACTGCACTAATCATGATTCTTCATGACAAGCAGCAAAATAGCAATTTAGTTTCAAGCAGTTAATCCAGGTTAACAGCATGGTATTTTTGTACTTTGTGCCTTTCTAAGATAAGAAAGAGCACTGACAACTTTTCTACATATGCTTTCTCACAAACAACCATTTCAATGAAATGTACAGAATAATGCTAAGAAGTAAAAAGGGGGCTAGGAAACTTCTTCTAGAAAATCAGCTTAAACTACTGAAATAATTACAAAGAAGTTAAATTTTAAATTTTTAAAGACATTGGCAGAGAAAACAGTAACTAGCACAGACAAGACATTGCTTTCAAGGAAATAAAATAAGCACTCAAAAGTCAGCTTTGCAGGTGCATAACAAGAACAAGAAGGAAAAGACAAGGAATGATTTTATGTGTACTATGTGAAAATGTCAACAACAGAAAAACATTGTGTACTTCCAAAAGAAAGTATGCATCAAGAAGAGATTACTTATATTCCTATAAAACTACTCTCATTAGAAGATGAAATTCAAGCTATTTACTCTTATTGATCAATTCTTAAGAAATTAGAATGGGAGAAAGAAAATCCTAGTCATCCATTTGAGTAGTTTTTATTTCAGTCAATAGTTTACAACAGTTTAAAAATGAAATGGGTTGAAGACCAGGACAGAACTTACTGTTATCTTAAATTCTGTGGCTTGAGACTGGCTGGGAAAAATGTATGTAATCACAGAATCAACAATTTCTGGTCTGCTTCCTTCTGAGACAGAAGCAGGAGCTAGAAATTCATGGCATTTGGCAGATGACTCACTAATCTAATTTACATCCCATAATTCCCTCCATGTGATTCAGAAGTCTCCACATGTCATCTGTGGTATTCACACCATCAACTACTGACCCCTACAAAAATATTTACTTCAGAGAATCCTACTTCAGAGAATTCAAAGAAAAGTGACTTTCTGGGTATACAGCAAGTTTAGGAGATGCATGAAATGTATCATGCAAGAACTAAAAAGTCCTGAGAACTTTCTATACAGGAATTGAAAAAGGGTGTGGCCAAATGTGACCATCATATCACCTAATTTAATATGCAAGCTGCTTTTACAGGATATGCAGAAGTCTGTGTAGAGATGCCCAGTCCTGATCTGCAATTCTCAGATGAGAAAAAGCCACTTTTACCCATCTTAGTAAATTCTCACAGTTTCAAATTTCAACAGCTTAACCTCAATTACGCACAAAGGATTGTGCCTGAGAGCATAAGTACAGCATCTCCGGCCAATAGGGTTTAAAAAAAAAAGAATCATTTATCTGTCCTATGTTGGCTTACCAGAAAAAAAAAAAAAAAGGAAAGGGAAAAAAAAAACCCAACCAACAAACACATCGCAGCTTCCTGTTACTATTGAACATACAAAGTGTCTCTTGAGATTAACAGAAGTCATTAGTCCTCATATAGTTACGTCATAAACCCTTTGCATATACCTAAAAAGACAGAAAAAGCACTGGCAACAAAAAATGCAGAAAATAAAAAAGAAGAATTAAGGTCAATATGAAATATCTAGCATGAAGATTAAAGTAAAGACAGATTATATACATTCAGGCTTCTCAACTTACTTTAGCATATTTAGCGTTGTCACAAATAAAGGTTTCCCCATATGGAGAGATAATGGGTGGCTTTTCTTCCATAAAAGTATCTTAAAGCAAATAAATAAATAAATAAATAAATAAATAAATAAATAAATAAATAAATAAATACAGTCACACAGTGCTCTACTGTGAGTCACAGATGCTCTGTGATAATAAAATCAACAAGGGACACAGATTTTTCAGCTTGTAATTTCTCTGTCCCTTCCCAAAAAAATGTATGAGGAACAAGAAACAATGTCCTATTTCTAAGTGAACCCCAGGTACCTTCTTTTCACCACAGACATTATCACTATTATTACGTAATTTGAATATAACTTGCACACAGGGATTTTCTTCTTTCCCACCCTGCATCAAGTTGAAAAACCTTCAGTTGTCTACTCTACGAAGCAATAGCTCCAAAGTGTTCTTTATTCTAACTTAAAAAAAAAAAAAAAGCAAAAAACACCACACAACCCTTTTGTACACAATCTTCATTTTGTCACCAAGAATTTCCTTGAAATAAATATACATAACTTCAAACAAAACATATTTTTTGAATATGAAAGAAGCTTCCAGCTGACTGCACAAGACTTCTAAACGCTTCAGTAAACTATTTAATAAAAAAAATTTCCTGTTGTTTCCTGGAGCTATGAGCAATTATAAACAAATTTAGCAGCATTAGTCAGGAATATACTCCTTATATCCTTCAAGAAGTTAACTCAGCTTAAAAAGTCTGGGTCTACTCCTAGAAACTTAAGACAATATTCTAAAAAAAGTATATTAAAATAAATGGGGCTTAATTATTTTTACTTTATTTGGTCATAATCAAAAAATAAAGTAAAAATTCTTCTAGACCTTTGAGATGCCCAATATTTCTTAAAATATGTAAGTAATACTTATTTAGACAACCGGTCTAAGGTTTCTTTTTCCTTAGTATTCAAGATGCAAATATGCATGCTTAACTCACCGTTTTGTGAAATTTGCCTCCCAGTGCAAGAAGTATTTACAAGGTCCATATTTCTTCTTCTCTGAAGGGGACTGGAACAAAACAAAGCACAGAGTGAAAACATTAATTGAAATTTCCCAGAAAATAAGCAAAGCCATCTCATGCAGTTAAACAATTTAAATTACATACAGATACAAAAACAATAGATTTCAAATACTGGGAAATATTACGATTTATTTTAAGAGTCACACAACAGTGTTTTCCTGCCCTTATGACACTGAATACTTCTCTGATCCTAGCAGACATCCCAAATTTGGGGGGGGGGGGGTGTTTGTTCTGAATTTACATTAAAAACATTTAGATTGCTTGAAGAATCGAGGTCCCAGAGTTTTCCCCAACATTTTCCTTCCTATCTCCTTCACAATGATTACCAATTATTGTATTTAAAAAATGATGTGCTATGAAAATCTACTTTAACATTAAACTCATAAGGGGCTGGAGAATCCAGCCAAAATATGCTCCCAACAACTGAGAAAAAAAAAAATTGCTGTAAAATTTTGATTTCCTAAGGTGAATTATTTCCCACGGCAAAGTTTAAAAACCAAGAGGTAAATGGCACTGCATTGCAACTGCCTGTGACAACCCTTACACATTTTATACATTGGTAAGAATTTATGTCCATGTACAGCAGAAAAGTTATTTTATTAACTGTGTGCTGGCCCCATGTATTTCAATAATATCATGTATTGTACAATATTATTGCTATTATTAATATTTCAGGCCAAGAAAGCTTTATAATCAGAACACAGGAAGAAAAATGTATGAATTTAAAAATTTCTAACCCACCTTCACTAGTCCAGTGGTCTGTATTAGTGGTCTTTTCAGTCAAGCTCTGAATTCCTCCATTAACATAATTAGCAATTCTTCCTCTTAATTTCATTTTCTCTGCTTAAAATAAGCGTACTAAAGGTTCTCATGCATCCTTACAGAATACTCTGAGGTTAAAATATGCCATGTAAGATCATTATTGGTTTTCCTAAGTTTGTGGGTCCTCCATCCCTTAAAGCCATTCACATTCTACTAAAAATATCAATCTCTAACTCTTGTTTCCCCATTTAACATATTGAGAAATTTTATTATTTTAAGATAAGCTACATTTAGAACTTTAAACCTACGGTCTCATGAAGTCCAGTCTGATTTACTCCTAACTACAAAATGATCTTCCTTTGTGACAGAAGGCAGGCATTCATGAACTATTATTTCACGTAATTTTTACTCCACACTTAAATCTGCCCCCAAAATTTTATTAGCTTAAATTCAAGACAGAAGCCACATCTTATAACATTACTTGACATTTCAAATGTTATTCAGGTTATAGAAACTAAGTTCCCCAACGATTACATTATAAAATCCTAGGTTTGAAAACAGGGTGAGTTTGGCCAGGGAAACTTGATCATGACCTAGTTGCCATATACATTTGCCTACTCTCCTGAGTCACAATTACAATAAATACACAGCAAATACTTTAGAAGTCTGTATTTCATCATACATTTTATTAAAATTCATGTTGCTACACCTTCTGAAGCTCCATTAGCAAATTAACTTCACAGTTTGTACAAACCAAATTTTAAAGAACGTAATATGCTTTTTAAAAAAAAAAACACCTAACCTAGTGTATTTCAACACAGATCAGATTTTTTGGTTTTCAGTTGGTATCTTTTGAAGAGTTTTAGCAGCATTAAACTAAATTAAGACTTACAGATAAATAGCTTTGATTCGAAGAGCTTTTAAAATTATGGAGGCTTTCCTTATGTAAAAGAGTGAGTCATTTGCTTAGTTTCAGGGTGGATGGATAATTTCACCAGGTAATGAAAAATGAATCAGCTTAAAAAGCAAAACAAAACAAACCTTCCACCCCTGCCCCCCACACAAATACCCCATACTTTTTTTTAAAATCCATATACTTTGCAGGACTTGTGTATTCTTTTTGATCATGCACCCACATTTATGCATACATGGCACAAAATCCTCCTAAAAAGCAAACTATAGGGGTTTTCTCCCAGTATTCAAAAATACAACTTATTTGTCATTTCTGGAAAGCAAACTCCCAACTTATGTAAATTAAAAACTGCCTCAAGATATAAAATAATTGAAATGAGCTCACTTTGAAAATCTGCTTGAAAGTTTATGTGTTATAAAAAGCCTATAGTGCAAGCTACAAAATGATAAAAATTTGTCCACGCTTAATAAAGCAGCAAACTGGTTGTTGTACAAATTAAATACCTGGATTAAAAGAGAGAAAAATACTGAAGACGTCTTTTGAAGGAAAAAAATTGAAAAAATCTTATATCAATCCATGACTTTTTCTTAGCCATTTCAAAAAGTGAATACCTTTTCTCTTGAATTTTTTTCAATTCAAAAATTAAGTACTTCAAACAAAGAAGATTTATTATATTCTTTTATTTTGCTCTTTAATGGAAGGCCAGTGCAAGCAGTCTGCCAATCACAATTTTTGGACTAATTTTTCAAAGATATAATAATAATAATTTCAATTATTATTCAACGTTGACTCTCTTACAACTGTGGTGATTCAAACTCTCTGTTTTCACATATGAAGAGGCACCGGATGCAGCTCAGGCTGCATATGCTTCTCTAGCACCCCATATTATGCATAAACAGGATGAAAGGATGTGACTGGTCTTGCTAAATGCTGAGAGGCTGGAAAGCTAAAACTTTGCACAGAACTTTGCACAAAGCTATTTTATTCAATATACTCCTGTCACCTTGCAAATAAGATGAGGGAAGGAGGTTAGTGCAAGCAGTCAGTGCTTCAAAGTCTTTACTGGCATTCATCTGCTGAGTGTCTTAAAATGAAAGAAGCTTTCATTTTCAATCTCATTGAAGATATGTTTTCTTTTCTATCTCAAGACCTAACCCTCCCATAAATGCAAACACGTCAAAACTGATCTAGCAGTCTGTGTTAAAGCTTTGGGGTCCGTAGACTGCTAGCAGAGGTAAAGTAATAAGGATACTTTACCACAGGAAAAAAGAGGGAGCAGCTTCTCTCTTCTAAAACATTTATTTTATGTGGCAGAACACGGTAGAGAGCTTGGCACCTCATTAGCGATCTTGACCATTAGAATGTTAAGAAATGGAGTCTAAAGGATATCAGCACCAAGCAAGAAATTCCAACTATAGGATCTGCCAACTGCAGAAAACAAATGTTGCCTGCTTGGGCCAAGACCATCATCTATTTTACTTATTTATATCTTTATATCTTCCCCTATATGCAGGATGTTGCCCAGAATTTTGGTCTAGTTTTCCTTATTTCTCTTAAAATATTTTCACTACTGCACAACACAAGTAACTGAGATCAGTGACATAAAAAAACCTAAAAAATTATAGAACTCATCAGTCTGAATTTTTGTCTGCATGTTATTCTGTAAAAAAAATCAAATCTACCATGTTACAAATCTACTTTGGTTTTTCATTTGAACAGATTGCTTCCCAGAATGATGCAATGGTAACTATTTCACAGAAGAGTGACTGCTAGTTGACTCAAAGTATCTAAATATTCTAAAACTATTTCAAAACTAATTATCTTTAATCTTGTCCTAAAGACACATGAGTAGCTAGTTCCATCCACTGCAATACTTTCACTATTTTGTCTTACAAAAACTTCAATTTTTCACTTTGTGGCTTTAAACACCTTTTGACCGATCTTTACTAATTCTCTAACACAGAGCTCATAATGATAAGGAAAAGTCTAGCCAAAAATAATCTAATATAACTACACATCAATACTGAGCAATAAAAAAGTACTAAAATCTGCACAATTACTCCACTATTAAGAAACTTATGTAAAATTGTGTAATTTACACTTTTTTCCTTTTTTTTTTTTTTTAATTCTGCATCCTTCCAATACAGTGATCCCACACTGTAGTGCCATAATTCAAAAAAGAAATAAACCCAAAGTATCCTCAACTTCTAAAATGCTATGGTGTCTTTTCAGCTGCCAGCATGCTTTGTTAGAGGCGAGAGCCAGGAGCAGAAATGAGGCATGGGGAAACAGACAAAATTGCAAGGGAGGTAAGTGCATTATTAGTAATAAAAATAGTAATAATAGTAATAAATTAAAAGTAATAGTATAGCCCTACCATGGAGCCCAAGGAGACCCACTGTATGAACTTTTAGTGCCAAATGCACATAGGAGGTGATGAGAAAAGTACTTCTTGTATCAAAATTTAATTACTAATATCCATTAATGACTAGAAGGAAATCTGAGTTTCCCAGATTTCAGCAGGATTTTTCTGCCTCTATGGAACAGCCTTTATCCAATGTAATCAGGATGAAACCAGCATCTGTCAATAAGGCCAGTTGAGGCTGTTTGTCTATGCAGTTCTGTGATAAAGACACAATCTTTCCTGAGACTAAAGATGCTTGCGCAGTGCCATTTTAAAGTTCTGAATTAGTTCTCTGCCCCTATGAAAAGGTGGTCAGAAAGGTTATCAAGAATGTTTCTGCGAAGTTTAAGTTCTGCTGTGAAGTTCTTGTTTAGCCTCGATCTTCAGCAGACAGACTGGTCCCTCAGGATTTCCATATTATTATAACTGGAACATAAAGACCAAAAGAAGCTGGAGCTCACAAATCAAAATGGTGGGTAATGCAGTTAGCAACCCAGTCACGTATCAATGACTAACAGACTGGGATTTGGAAGATTTACTCCAGCAGGAAGACTACAAATACAGCATATTCTCTCAACTGCATGATTATTTCTCAAAAAGACAGTGAGAGTACTCTTTTAGTATGTAGTTATTATTACCTTTTAGGTTAAGAATCCCATTTTGTCTCAGCATGAACAGCTTTATTAAATGAAGTATGGATAATCACTCTACAAAAGTTAACATTAATCTGCTCCTCACTAATGGACGCGTATACTTAAGTTTCAATGAGCAAAACTTTTTGTCATTTAGAAGACACCAATGAAGCAGTTTTTAAGGCACACAAAAAAAATCCCTAATCGTTGCAAAGAATTTTTGCCTCTCCACCTGTTCAAACAATTGTATTACAAGATTAATTTTGACTTCTTTCAGTAATCTAAAAAAACTTATAAATGCTGGGAAACCCCTGCATTTACAGCGTGTATAAACTCAATGATGTTTCTAACTGCTGAGATATGCAGATGAAAAAAACAAGATAAATACAAAACATTCTTAGACATGTCCCTTCCCGGCATAGCTTGTGGTTCAAAAAAAATTTCAAAAATAAAATAAATGCAACCTAACCATTTGGATATGGCTACACCAACAACACTTTGTATATGCCTCTGTATTAATTTTTCTTCTGTTTAAGACACTTAGCCAGCATGACAACTAAAACTTACTTAATAGATCCAAAAATATTACAAATTAACCTGTGTGGAGATATTTTTTGCTTATAGGCTGTAATATTGTTTGTGATTGACTACACACTCATTGCCTATTACTTTTAACATTCATATAATTATCCTTTTATTAAGATAGGTCTTGAATTAAGTCCCAACAGCAAATATTTTTCTCAACACTATCATATTTTTCCAAGAAAAGTTACATCTAATGCTTACTCAAGAAAATAAGTGCCACTCAGAAATTTGTGGATTCAAATTATGAACTCAACAATTTGGAAGGAAGAAAAATACACAGTCATATTGCCTGAATAATTAGAAACAATTTCAAAGATTCCACAAACTCTGAAAATCTTCCACATCTATTGGTTTTTTTCCTCCTTTTTTCACTGCTGTTTTCCCCTGCTGGAATGTCTTGAAAATATTTTTATACTAGAAATATCATTAAAAGCTAAGGTTTTGTTGTTATGAGACCAGCAGCAAAAGCCAGCATATAATATAAATAAATGGTTGTTTTCATTCTCCACAATTAACAATTAAATTACTACTAGAAATTAATTCAGAAATTAACCCAAAAGCCATCTTGAAGTAAGCTCTTGATTATGCTTCATATAGTTGTTTTTAAGAGTTACATCTAAAGCAATAAAAATTCCTTTCTTTGTTAATGTGTAGATGCAGAGAAATTGGGGAGGTTTAAAGGGCACACCATCCTAAAATTTCCGTTTGCAGTTTCATTTTTGGTTTTAAATTACATTGAGCTTAATCCTTCTCTTCAATTAATCTGGCAACATATCAGACCCAGTGTATTTACAGCACATATTAAAAAAAATTCACACCAAAAAAAAAAGACATTAAAAAAAAATTTTAAAAAATCTAGAAACCCCAACCGTAAGTTCTACCATGATAGTAATTTCTCATTAGTAATGAACAGCAATTACCTTGATGAAGATTGAACTTTACTTGATTCAGGTATTTCTGGCACAGGTCGATGCCTTAAGATAAAAGATCGGCTTGCTTTTGGAAATACTTTCATGCAGTTTAGTGTACAGGAATCATATAAATCATTGTCTATCATTTCTCCTTTAAACTTATAGAATGGAGAATCTGGTTTGCTATCAGATAAATCACCCTCATCTGCAAACCTCTGATGTTTGTTTTCCTTGCATTTTGTCTCACATGAACGAACAAATGAAGGAGGATCACAAAACACCAAAGGGCCAGTCAAGTGCTCATCAGCTTGGTATGCAGCAGCTTCTGTCAGTGATGCATCTGGCTGAGTATTCATCTTGATATTTCTACTTTGACTGACAGCTTTTAGTATGCTGTCTGAATTATGGTATAAACTGGAAAAATCCAAATTTGTACAGCTATCATCATTTGCCTCCACTGAGTTGTCCTCTACAAGTTCAAACTTTTCCTTATTAACGTAAGATTTTTTAAGAAGTTGTTCTGATGATGTTGCAGATATCAAGCTCATCCCATCTAGACTTGAATTGCTTACAGGGGACTCCTGATCTGAGGATGAATGTTGCTTCTCTTCTAAACCTTTCAAGTCTTTGAATTTTAGATTTTCATGGAAAAGAGAATTTCCTTGAATTTTCAAAAGACTGTCTAACTGCTTAAGAATCCTTCTGCGATGCCCTGTAGGCAGCACTCCCATTTGCTGAAGCACACTGTTACTTATTCCCACGCAATCTGTCACAGTGTTATAGCCATATTTTTTAAAGTTAGGAAGATACTGTGCAAGGTTAATGTTGACCAAAAACTCTTCAATATCAGTGCCATTGCCTGTGGATGACATGACTTTATTCCATATATTGTCCCACACAGTCATGTAGAAATAGTCAGGTTGCATGCATGTTCACTAGCAAAACTTGGTGTCCACCAGGCAGCAGAAAATATCTGTTTCCTCACAACACCTCTTCAAGTTTCTTCAGTTCAAACTGTTGTTTTGATTTTTTTTAAAGACTGCAAAGATATGGAAAATAAAAAGGGCATTAAAAAAATTCTCACCTGAACCTCACAATTACCTTGAATAAAATTGTGAAAGACTGCCTGTCGCTTGAACAGTAATATTTTTCTAATCATTTGTACACAATAATTTCAACAATGGTAAACCCATCCTTTTATCTTAGCCTGTATTAAAAAAATAGCAAAATCAAAGTCTCAGCATAAGTAATACAGACTTAAAACACATATTCCTAGTAGTTAAACATTAAAATGAACAGTTAAGAGATGGACCACTTACCTACACACACACTCTTATCACACAGTATTGGGGTATCAGGGAGAGAAAGTTATCCAAGATCATGACTGGAACCTAAAGCTTTCCCATTTCCACACCAGCACTAATTAATTACAGAACAGGGCTTCTACTCCCTTATCCTCCAGTCTCGAAATTCTTTTAGCATAGAAACACACTTGCAATGGAACAAAGAAAAAATGACTAGCGCATTCTACGTGAACTAAGCGTTCAAGCCATCTTCAACTGAGAATCCAAGTGAATAAGTACTATCCTTAATAACATGGTTTTCAACAGTAGATCCAGCCCTTCAAAACAAATTGTCCTGGAGGAACACAGGAAAATGATAACCACCAGCATCTCAACTCTGACATGGAAGCAGTTTTCCCTTTGCCACAAAGAGAAAAGGCATGACCACATGGGCAAGTTCTGGTTGTCCATGAGTTCTTCCTTAGTGTTCTCCAACTCAGCTCTTACGCTCCAAATTTCATCTGTTTGAGTTATTCTTTCTTTCAGGGCCATATCTAAATGCACAATTTACAAAATCCAGATGCTGCTGCTCTGAAGGTGTTTTAAACAGCCTGAAATAATATTTCTTCAAAGAAGGTTTAAAATCAGCAACACTCAACATTTTTTTTTCACCTCTCTCTTTCTGTATAAGGAGTAATTTAGCCTTAGGGAAACCTGCTGACTGTAGCAGCTGTCCTGGCGTGCCAGTACTAGCCTTAAGCAGCCTGGAAAAGAAAGAATAGCTTCAGTGGAAGAGCATTAAGATTTAGGTATAAATGTTATGCTCAGAATTTGTCTGTGGTAATAGGCATTGATACCTAATTCTTCAAAGTATTTCATGACAAAAATGCAGTACTTATGATCTAGACTTGAAGTTTAAAACAGTGCCTACATTTTTACTGTATCAACTCCTAAATAAAGGATAAACCGCTTCCTATAAGATTCCGCCAATGTCTTCTGAATATCCAAGTCATTATTCAGAAAGGTAGTAATAAATAAATAGATAAATAAATATTTATGCCCCTCCCCATTACCCAAAGCCACATACAGATATACCTAAATTTAAAATAAGGTACTGTATGAAGCACAGCTGTATCACTACTATTGGCAATTGTACTTTATTATGATTATGAAATAAATTATTAAATAACTACCTCAATCACTGGACATCTTTTCCTGCAGATTTTTGTAAATATCTTTATTACTCCCACACTTTTATAGAGTGGTAATCAAAACCAAGGAAAAAAATATACTCTTCATACTTACAGCATAAACACATATGTAACATAATATTAAGAAAAAAAAAATGAAAAAAACCTACATTTTTCTGGAAGATGTAAAAATATTGTATACTTACTATAAATGTCCCTTTATTTAAAATAAATCATTGAATTCTCTCTAGTCTCTAATTTTTCTGGATATATTTTTATCGGCTTTGATCACTACCCACAAGTCTGAGAAGTGACTTATCTTGAATCTTAAATTGATACAACTAAAACCTTTTAGAGAGATAACTCTATAGGTCAATCAGATATCAACCTCTCAAGAAAGATTAACTTTTTTTACAGAGTTAACCCTCAATTAAAGATTCCCAAGTCATTTAAATTTAAAAAGCCTTGGATTGATCTAAACTGATTAACAATCCACGTTCATCTTTACCTTTGTCCCATCCTAACCTGCATGCTTATATAAATTTTCATCATTCCTTTAAAAATTTGAAAACTCAGTATTTCCTCAAAATTCTCATGGCAGCCTCTAGTCATAACGGATAAAATTCAACAGTATGGCCTCCATCCATCTCTAAACTCTGGAAAATGTAAATGTACAGTCTCCTAACTGGTTGAATATACATTCTCAGATTCTGAGTACAGAATGAAAAAAAATAGTACAGAAATTACTTACTGGGGAAGAAATTATCAGACAGATAGTGTTTGGGCCAGAAAATAATCTTTCAGATACCCAGTAATTAAATTAAAAGCACAATCATACAGATTACAAACAAAAGGGGGAAAAAAAAAAAAGAAAAAAAAAAAGCAAGGAAAGCCCCGCCCCCAAAAAACCAAAAAACAACCACCAAACCACACACATATTCAAGTATAGAAAACCCCTACAGTGTTAGCATATCAGTCTAAAGCTTTTAAAGTTGCAGTTGCAGCTGGTTATCTCAGCCATTTCCACCTTCCTTGACAGTTCTGGGTTTCATGGTAGCATTTGGCTATTTTTTTCCTCAAGATGTTAGTGTTCATCTTCAGACAGTATCATCTTCTCAATCCCTCCACCTTTCATAATAACAAAAAATGCAGCTGGGAAAGTAGCTTTAGCTATAAATTTATAAATAAATTAATAAATATTATATATAAAAATATATCTTTATACCCACACATTCTTTCTTCTCTATCTAAATACCGTTTTTTTCTAAATGCAATAGCTTTGCCTACACATTATTCTGAGACACCTCCAGTGTTGTTACTTCAGGAACTGAAATAGCCATGTGTTATCAGCTATTTGGATTCTAACCTATCTTTGTATAAACCACATACCAATGCAAAGGGTTACCTAGCAGAGAACAAACTTTGCTTCCAAATCAGTAAGAATGGTTACATTTTGCTGTGTACTTTATGAACAAAGCATGTAGCAGGGGGAGAAAGGAACTGCTTGCTGAGAAGACATTTTGACCACAAAATGCCAATAGTGATGGAAGATAAAGCCCAGGCCACTGTCTGCTTCTGTAGTTGTGTATGGCAGAAGCTATCAGCATATCCATCAAGATTTCTTAAGACATGCTATAGATCTAGCCTAGCTATGTAACTGGTTAAATACCACTAAGATCACATCTTCTTTTGTGGGTCTAAGCAAAGGGTTATACTGACAACTGGTTTGGTTTCACTGCTTACACAAAGATTAACCTAACAAACAGCTAAACAAATCTACACACACTAGTGAGTGTTTTGCAGGGTAGAACAAAAATATGTACTCTCTTCTTAAAATGTTTTATAAGGTTTGAACTCAAGAAACACCTTATTAAATACATTAGCCTGTTTTGATATGGCTGCTATCAATTTAAATAAGAATTTAATCTCCTCCTTAGCTTTGATTGCAAAGTAAGTCATAATAAACCCTAAAGAATGTACAGTATTAGAAAGGTAGTGGAATATGCACATTTGTACAAATACATTCATTCTCTTTCCCATCCATATTTCTACCACTACAAATTCTGTATTTGTAAACATTAGTGCACATGCTTGCATACATTCCGTAAAACAAATCTCTCAAAAGCGAGGCAAAATAGATTTTTCCTACTTTGAAATAAATAGCAAAAATCAACAAAGAAACAAAAAAAAAAAACTCACAAGGGGAATCTGAACTTGCTGAAATAAAGTTGATTTTTGTTGTAATATTATGTTTTCCTAAGTAGTGTAACCGAGACAAAAATCACCATTTTCAACATGGTTACTAAAAATAGGAAAATGCTATAATCGTTTAAAAAAAAAAAAAATCAGACTTCTTAGAAGACCCATTTTATCAAAATAGGGACAAAACACCTAAATTACTATGTGAAAAAAGCAATACAAGGAAAACCATTTGGGCTTTCCTTCTAAGGAAAAAGTTTCAGCAGAGGATGAATTCAGTGTGTGTTGTACATCCCAAGCCATCTATGGGGTCATGCAACTTTCTTTCATAAAAGATGTTTCTCACACTTCTTTACAAACTGATTGTCAATTTCTTCCTTTTCCCTTCTTATGGAAGGGGCTTAGACAAGGAGTGGCAAAAAAAAACAACCTCAGAGTGGCCTAACCGTTCTTTTCTTTTACTTTTAGTGACAGCTAAATAGCATCAAAGAAAAATGGCAATTCTAACTCTCAGAACCCTTCCTCACATGGAGAGTAAGCACCTGCATCTAACATTCTCGAAAGCTATACCAACTAATATTAAAATTCTTTCATTCTGTGATTTTTCAAGTTGAAAATTCTTGAAGACAAAATTGACCCAGAGATAGACAAATCTTTTTTGAAGCAAGCAAGCCGAATTTTAATAATGAAATGTGTGAAAGTAGATTATAGATGAACACAGAAACACTCAAGTGGGAGTAGGCGGTTTTTTTCCCTTTTTTATTATCAGTACAGATACAAGCCTGAAGAAACTGTCAAACCTTTAAAAGTACTTGGCAGAATAATCACACTGTGAGCAATCAGTTCAACAAACACAAGCAAGTTCAGGCTTGCTCCCAACTTCTGCTAAACAACATACTAGATTAAGATCCTCATAAATATGTTAAAAAAAAAAAAAAAGGCAAAATAAAACAATACAACAAGTCTTACCATGGAGCAGAATGGAATCTGCAAGTAGTGAATTTCATCTTCACATTGTAATTGACTCCATACAAACTGACAAGATTAACATATAAACATTGCAGATTAAAGATCTCTTCCAAAACCTACATTATACAATCAGTATGTGGATTGCTCAAAAAAAAAACAAAAAACAAAAAAAAACCAAAAAAAAATTAAAAAATAAAAAACCTGATTGCAACAATTCCGATAGAACTGTTGCCTTTACCAATACAAGGAAGTTACTAAGCATAGGTCAACCTAGTGGATAATAACAAAATAACTTTAATCATGTCCTCTGTCAAATCGTTTCTTTGTGGTGTTGCTTTTTTGTTGTTGTTGTTTGCTTTTTTTCATTTCAGAGCACTTGCCTTCTAGAAAAAGGTTCAGCAGCCTTCGTTACCTCGGAGTCAAACCTCATTACTGCAAGAAATTCCAGTGGAACAACTTGCAGAGTCGCTGGAGTAAAGAACTACATGGCATGAATAAGCAAACTGAACGTGGAATTGGAACTTTGGGAAGTTGCTGTGGCAACACCCGGGTGCTGTACCCTCCACTTCGTATTCTCTATCCAGGACATATTACAGCTTCTTTGACTTTCTTAAATTTTCTGATAAAATTTCCAGGTATATAATGGCAGCTAACATGAGGTCTGTTCATGTCTGACTTCACAAAAACAACTCATAGAGTAAATAAATACACAACAGTAAAACACAGTTCTTTAGCATGACATTTACATACAAATCGTTGAAACAATTGGAGCTACAAAGAAAACAGAGAGCAATACACGCCTTATTTTCTACCTGCCGTTTCTAGTCCGATCCCAGTTTCGGCATCTGCCACCGGGGACATGCCGGGTCGCCGAGCGCCGCGCCCTGCCCGGCAGTGAGGGCGCACAGCAGCGCGGGGCTCGCTGCCCGCGGCTCCGGGAGCGGCAGCCCCAGCGCCGGCAGCCCCAGCGCCGGCAGCCCCAGCGCCGGCAGCCCCAGCGCCGGCAGCCCCAGCGCCGGCAGCCCCAGCGCCGGCAGCCCCAGCGCCGGCAGCGGCCCGCGCGGGCGGGCAGACCCCGCCCAAAACCCCGCACACCCCGCGCCCGCCGAGGCCGCCTTACCTTTGGCAAAAGCCAGCGGCTGCCGGGCTCAGGGAGGCAGAGGAAGGAAGCGCAAGAGCTTTAGATTGCTTCAACTTTCAGTTCTCCCTCCGGCTCCGCGCTCGCTCAGCTCGCTCGCTCGCTCTTGCTTGCTTTCTCTCCTTCCTTCCTTCCTGCCTGCCCGGCCCCACACCCCACCCCACCCCACCCCCGCGCTGCTCCCCGGCAGGCCGCGCCCGAGGAGCTCCCTGCCCGCCGCAGGAGGCGGCCGCACCTGGGCGCGCCGGGAGCGCCCGCCGCCCCCCTCGCCCGCGCCGCGGCTCCGGGCGTTCTGGACCGGCCACATATTTCCTGAGGAGTCACTGGGAAGCCCGCGGGCAGGCTTCGGCTCCGGAGTGCTGCGCGCCCCGGCGCATCGCTTCGCAAGCGTCCCGTGTTGCCGAGCGCGGGCTGGGGAGGCGGCGAGTCTCCCCTTCATGCCGGGCCAGGGAGCAAAGGGCGCCCGGCGCCGCCTCTGTGACCGCGTGGAGCCACGCTGAGGGCAAGCGCTCCGGCTGCGAGGAAGCGGGACCGCCTGCCACTAGTGACACAGCTGTGATCACTTGCTTTAAAAAAAAAAAAAAAAAGAAACAACCTAAAGGCACTAAGCTTAGAGTAATTTCCAAGAAGTCCAATTCTTGGAACTTCCCCAGGTCTGTGAAAAACGGTCACTCAGGTGAAACCAGCAATTTGTCACAGAAAATGATATGGAAAGTACTTTAATGTAGTCCATTAATGGACATACACATTTTCCTCCTGAAGTGTCAATTGTCATTTTTCCAATAACATCCAAGGAGGTTTCACAGGGTTTGCAGTGTTGCAGCTGAAGTCTGAGGTCTGCCACTCACCCTACTGAGGCAGAACGGAAGCAAAAATACACTGAGAAAAAGAGGCCAATTATTAAGGTGCTAATTTAGGAGCAAGTAAACCTGGGTTCTTTGTAAGACTGCTTCCTACACGCTAAATAGCCTTACTAAGTAGCCTTACTAGAAGAGGGGCTGTTAAAAACTGTTGGTACCATGGTACTAAAGTGAGGTTTCATGATCACAATTCTGAATGCAATCAGCTCTTTCACTCTCCAACTTTCAGTCAAACCTTCCAGATTAGAAGTTTGCAGTTCAGTATTAGAGGGCCAAATACACCAGTGTCAAGCACTTCTGAAAATCCAACTGCAAGTTTTAATTATTAGATATGTAATTATCTGTGTACCAAAATAATGCAGGTAATTTTACCTCCTAAACTTATATTATGCAAGCAAAGTTTTGGATTTACCTCTTTTTTTTTTTTTTTTTTTTTTTTTTTTTTTTTTACAATCTAAATAAATTTATTGTGTTCTTACTTGTCTTTTTATTAATGCTTTTGTAGCATCTATCTCAAACAAGGAATTGTAAATCCCAGTTATTTGGTAAGGGGCTGATATGTGCCCAAACCAAGTGAGTGCACAGATGTGATTCAGGTAAGTATACTAACACCCTTTTTTGTCATAGGCTTTCTGGACTGTAACCTAATGACTCACAGAGTCATCTGATCACAGATTTGCCTACATTTCCCGCTAAGCCTAGGTTCCTGTCAGAACAGTAGGAATGCCAATGAATACTGACTTTGAAAAGGAATTTTAACCACAGTAACTTAACCTATTTGAAAGATTCAGACCCTGTAAAAAGATCAGCCTTCTTTGCAAGGCTTACCTCACCATGCAAAAATTCAGTTAATTACAAGTTTGTAGTGGCTAGAGTTTCTTTCTCCTCAAGTCTAAGGGTATGGACATTGATTAATATCCTTAAGCTCTTCTCTCTTCTCTTTCAAAAGGTTCCCAAGTCCTTCTGTAAAGCCCACTTTTCTTCCTTTTCCAGGGACCCACGTGATTTGCCCATGTCACCGGGCCAGTGGCAGAGACTATAGATAACAGCCCAATCAGCATTTGTCTTTTAAAAAGGGTGTCAGACCCTCACATGGAACTTGCTGAAATAGATTGCCCTCAGCACCTTTATACCTGTGCAAAATGAGGTTCACTCTCCTGGTAAAGTTTAAAAGTTTAATAAAGGACAATAGGAGACAAAGACAATAAAGCAAAGTTTCTAATGGACAGGTGCTTGGAATTCAGCCAAGAGCACACCTGCTATTTCAGAGACACCCTTTATATACCTTTTCTATTGCATCAGCCTATTGCATATTCATAAACAATTGTGTGTATTTAAACTTTTCCCCAAACTAGTTTACATGTTCCAAGAACTGTTTAGCGTGGCTCCTCCTCGGGTCTGCCTTTTTAGAGCATGTGCATTTCTTGGCTATGGTTTTAGTCCATTCTTATTATCACCTCCACCTTGGGTTTTGGTCCATACCTTCTTCCGACAGCAGGTGCTGACAGCTGGCGTATCAGTAACAGGGGTCTTCATCATATATTCATTGGATGTTATCCCAGCCAAGCAGCCAGTTCAATTACAAGCATAACTATATCAGCCATTTTACTACTATGTCTAAGTTTAGTTAATAGCAGAAATAAAAACTATATCTTTATAGCAAAATTACTTTAACATTTTAATAACATCCCTAATAACATTTCAATAACATCCATTTTAATATTTGCGAAAAGCCGACACTATAATAGGTATTTATAACATACCTGTACAGTAACGGTATCTTTCCTCAGAGTAGAGCATGTCACTGCACCCTGACACATTGTGTCTCAGCCAGAGTTTTACTTGCATAGTTTCCCTGAACACAATACTGGATCACAAGAATTGAGATAATTTTCTTCAGTGAGTTTTCTGGAAGAGGGCAATGAATGGGAGAAATGAGCATTAAACACATACCCAGTTGTGCTTACATCTTTCTGTTTGCATTATGTCCACAGAAATTGCAATAGACACAAGATCATTTAAAGTGATGTTGTGCTATTAGGGGTTATGGGGCTTTTCTTGGCATTTTTTTTATGCCTAAGTGTCCTGGGGTGACTGTGTATCCCCAATCGTCTGTTGGGTGCAGGGGGGAGGGCAAGCGCCGTTTGTTTTTCCCCAGGAAAACTCTGCTCATCGGAGTGACCTTGAAGCGGGGGAGCTGGAACACGGCAAGACGAAAGAAGCTCTGTTGTTTTTTCCCCGGCAGTTAGTTAGTTTAGTGCTAGCGTAGTTAGACGCTGTAGAATAGCTGAAGATTTTTGCCTTTTTTTTTCTTTTTCTTTTTTTGTCCTTTTTCCTTCCTTTTTGCTTTTTTTGCCCTCTCCTCAGAACTGTTCCAGCCTCTCCGGACTAAGGACCTGGGGAAGCACCGGGGGCCTCCACAGGGGACCCACCCCACCAAGACCAGCCCTGCACATCTCCTTTTCTCCCAACGTCAGCGGAGACGGAGCGGTGGAGCACAGTGACAACCCTCGAGGAGACTTTCTTTAAGTTTGTTATCCCTCCGTAAGCGGCACGAAGCTCTTGTCATCGGGTATTGTGCTGGGAGTGCTTTGCCTGTTTAATAAACAGGTTTTTTCCACTTCTCTCTGAGGAAATCTTTTTTCCTGAACCGGTTGGAGGACGGGAGGGGGGCCCCATGGGAGGGTTTCTCCCAAAATCTGCCTGAAACCACCACACTAAGTTACATTATTAGTACCACACAAACATATGATGTTTTATTCTTTGTTAGAAATAAAGAAGTAAAATCAGAGAACAAAGTCCAACAAATGTTCTGGAAAGGAGATATGATCAAAACCAGTGCAACTGAAAAAAAAATGAGAAAATTTGGAAATGGAGTTTCCATTACAATCAAAAGGACTGAGATGAAATGAGAGGCGGTGGAAAGGACCGAAACTTGCCAAAATTACTCCAATTCAGATCCTGAAATCAGAAATGTAAATAGGGAGAAGAAGAAACTAAAGAAATGAAATCTTAAAATAAAAAGAGGAAAAATGTCTGAAACCAAGTGAAAACAATAATTTATGGGGTGACAAGAAGTGCAGGGAAAGGGACCAAAGCTTGCCCAATTAACCCTCATTGAAATCACAAGATTTCATTCCCTTTCCTGAAAGGAGAGTCTTCCTTTGTTAGAAGTAAAGTAGTATAATATGAGATATGGTGTTTTACTCTTTGTTAGAAATCAAGTTGCATAATATATCATCTTTTAAGAAAACTCTCAAGTCTCTATTTTATCTACAGCATATAGTTCTCTGATGAGCATGGAATGGCAGCTCTCTAACACTGCAGTAAAAAGAAGTCTTACAAAAATCTAGCAGGAAATTTCATCTCTATTAATTCTGGTGTAATTCAGATATGACATAAGGCAGAGTGCTATTTTAAGAACTTGTTGATAAGACTGAATTTCAAAAAATCTGCTGATAGGCCTGAAAACTGCAGAAGTTTTGTTACTTGATAATTTCCTCTTCTTTTGTGCTTCTATGTTGCTATCACAAATAAGTGTTAGGTAGGCAGGTCTTTTTAGTAGATCAAGACAAAATTTCAGTCAAAAAATGAATTGTAAATAGGAGCTGCATGACTTCTCCTATATTCTCTGAAAGACATTAGGGCTTTTGTATCCTAAAATATGTTTACCCATATAAGACAGTCATTCATACTAAATAAGCTAAGAACACCTTCCAGTTCATATTTATTATTACAAACCCCTTTAAAAAGCCTGTTTTCCAGTGACTGATATTGACGTGATTTTTTTGTTGTTTTTAACATCAGTCCATAAGAATAACCCTGTTAGCCTGTGTTTAAGTAAAGATAGAATAATATCATCAAGCTGTACAGGAACTAATCCTTCGGATATAAATATATCCCAGACTTCCACACGGTGTGGTTTGTCATATGTCAGAATATATGTTTGCCACATTTCTTATTGTTCATTAAGCTTATAATGAAACTGATTCAAGCTAGTCAAACATTTTCCAAATTCAAATATTGTAATTTTTAGACGTGTAAATTTTTAAAACTATACATCAGTTTACTTGCTGCATATTTATTCTATTTAAGAACTCCAAATCCAGCTGCACAAACAGCTAATTTATAAGATAAAATAGGGGAAACAACTGCTACTCCTTCCTTACAGATGGTTTACAAGTAGTTCTGGTATTTACATGAAGTTTTTCAGCTACCTAAAAATGCACAAAAGACCTGAGTTTATTTGTCATTTTTAATGAGATTATTTCACTTTCTCCTGGGGAAAAAACCAAACAACCCATATATTCTTAATAAACACACTCCAAGCAAGGTTTAAGTTCTGATCTTGGTCTTCTGTGATTGGTTCAGTCTCATTTGCTCCTCTTCAAAGCAGAGGTAATAAAATTTATCCACAAGTCTCCTCAAGGTGTTGAGAAGATTAAATATTCTCAATATAAAATCTATTTTGGACAAGAAATGAAATTACAGCTATACCTCAATCAATCAGCAGGTGAATATTTAGGCCTTTTATGATTTAAGTCTCACTATTATTGTTATAGCATAACATTGATATTATTATTAATAAAATACCAGGAAAAATAACCTTGGAAATTAAACAATGCATTACAATTTTTATTAACAGAGTTCTATCATGAGGTAACATACTTCACTCAGGGCAAGACAAAATGATACAAGGCTTCAGAAAAATGATAGGACTGCAGATAAGAATAAGCACTAGAGTTAAATTCAGTTTTTGCATTCTCTGTCAACTGTTTATGCGTCCTTGGGATTCCTTTCAGACACTTGCTCAGTGTATTATAAGTCAGTTACTTTTATATGTCATACTGGATACCAGCCTCCAATTTTACTCAGACCTGTAATCTGCTTTGAACCATACCCCATATTTTAATGTAATTAATAGTCAGTTTGATTTCCAGGAAGCTTGGTAAGATAGTTCCCTGTCCCATATGATGATTTTTTAGATTATCATTTCATAAGTTATTAATGTGATTTTATACAGGTATGATAACACAATGATATTCAGTTTTGCCATCTTCTTTCAATGGCTATGTTTGACCTTAATGCAGTCTATGTTCTGTTAAAACCACTGATGGACTCATTAAGTAGTCTCTTTAGCTATTTTGATATTGATCTGTGACTTTTGAAACAAATGTGTAAAATTGATCCCAGAGAGTACTGTTTACTAATCACTTCTACAATGTATTGATGTTTTTCTTTCCTTTACCAGTTCTGGTGACAGCTAAGTCCGAATGAATTTTTTGGCTTACATATTGTATACAGCACTCAACTGCACATGCAAAATTCTCTCAAGAAGTTATTAGATTAATTGATGTACTCTTAATTATCACGAAACTACTTGTAAACCAACAGTAAAATTTGCTTTAATTAGCACCTCTCATATAGTGGTGATGGGTGAATTAGAAACATTGAACCTGACTTCACTTTCAACACAAGTCTGCAAAGAGAGCAATTCAAAATACACAACATGAGGTTCCAGGAAATTAAGAAGGCTCTATCTGCTGTCTTCTGCCAAAGCACACAATACTGGATGCACACTTGCGTTGACTAACCCACTCCAAGTCCTGTCCTAGGCTTGCATCCAAACCTCTGGATACAGCCTTATGGGCTGGTGATCCCTCACTTCCCTATGTATTGGTACGAGTTTTAACTCACAGACAAGATGAGAATCTTTTCTATTGAGTTCACTAGCCTAGAAATGAAAGCAGATAATTTATTCTAGCAATGCAAGGGAGTTAAGCTCCTGCTGTAAATTAAAGGTTTCTAGTTTCTGACTAGGGTTTCTCCAAGAAATCTGTCACTAGAAAATCTAAATCTAGTAGCTTTAATACTTTTTTTTTCAGAGTACCTGTGTTCAAATTAGACCTTAGTCTAGCACTTCTGTCTGTCATTTATATTTAAAGTTTTCCAAGTTGTTTTTTAATACAAATGCATCTTCAAAGCATGTGGCATGTTAAGGGATTTTTTTTGTTTCTTTGCTATTGCTCTCACTTAGGGGATTTGGTTACCTTGACATAGCTTTCTGTCATCTTTGAGAAATTTACTGGAGCATTCTTTAATTTGTTTGAAAATAAATCCCTCTGAGGAAATTTCTTGCACATCAAAGTGCTATTTTTTTCCCCCATATTTGTCATTTTTGCACAGTTCATTGAATTGTAATGAATCACACATCATTAAGATTTTATCTCCACAGCATTGGCTTATTCAAACTCAACAGAAACCACATTTGACACTTTTAACGACACTATTAGATTTAAAGGTCACCATTTCAGGCACTTCCTTCTCTCTTTCATTTTACTTGCTGCTTAAGCAAATTTGTCATGGAAAGTAATGAAATATAATAGACATCACAGAACTATTTCTAGAGGAAAAAAATTCCATAGTAAAATCACAATTGAAATTTGTCTATAGTCAAATAAAATTTCACACTGTTATTTATGTCTGATGAAACACATTATCATAGAATCATAGAACTTTAGAGTGGCCTGGGTTGGAAGGGACTTCAAGATCATCTATTCCCAACCCCTTGCCATGGGCAGGAACAGCTTTCACTGGACCAGGTTGCTCAGAGCTCCATCCAAACTGGCCTTGAACACTTTAGTGTTCTCTGGAATAACTTCTCTGGACAACTTGTTCTCTCTCTTCTGTTTTCTCTTTTCCTCACTGCTCTCTGCCCAACCAAAAAAAAGCAACTCATGATAGCTGACTCACTTACCAGCATTCTGATGCTATCAAAGGTGCTAAACTGGAAGCTGACTGTATATACAAATAACACTTTAAAAGAAAATTCAGTATGAAGATACCCCAACTGTCCATGAAAAATTTCTTATTAAGTTACTAGGTTAAGTTAGAAGCTGAGTGGTATTGTGTCTTTGAAGTTTTACTGTATACATTCCATTTCACAAACTGTTTCCTTAGTTTTCTGTCTTTTCTAAATAGCAGATTAAGCAACAGCCTCAAATGTAAAATGCTAACTGTTTAAAGTAGACAAGCTACCTAGGTAGTACCAGGTGGTACTGAAACTACCAGTTTAGATAAACAAAGGATGGCATAAGTATTCTGCCTAAAATTTTGAATTAAGAAATTTAAGAAATCTACTCGAATGCTCAGTTTATGTTAAAAACTCTGCTGAAATTGATGATAGCACAACATTTATATCTAGATAGTTCTTTCTATCTTTTTCACCTTATTCTGTACAGAAAATGTCATGCTTCCTTCAACCATTTCTTTGTACCAAAGGTATCTCTTAAGAGCAGTGAATACTTAAGTATTGAGGACAGCATTATAATGGACTAAGACTTTCTCATTATGGAAAGAAACACTGTCTAGTGAAAACAACACTTTCATGTCATGTCTCTACAGTCTTTCCCTTTCTAAAATTTAATTAAGATTGCAATTAAACAAGTGTTATTTCAATATTGGATAGAAAAGCCTAAAATTTTCTGTTTAATAACTACAAAATACTATTGCTGATCACTTGAAAAAAGCATTCTTCTTTCAAGAATTAGTTTTTCCTAAAGCTTATAATTAGCTTATTACTTGTGTGTTTTACAGTTCAAGAGAGATTTCAGGCAGAGTAGATTTTCAGATGGATTTCCAAGATTCTTTCCTGTAGAAGACTGTAAATAGGATAATACAGTATCTGGATTTGAGAGCATGTATTGATATTTTTATCTTCTCCTTCATTCGCACTATATTCTGTAGATAGCTCAGACTTCCTTCCCTCCTTAACTCTGGAGTTTTGCTTTTCCTAATGTGAAGCTCTTGAACATTTGATTCGTAGTTAAGATTGCTCAAAGTGCTGTGACTGCACTGAGACAGGTACCTTTTTTAATCATGTTACTTCATAATTACGTATTTCAAAGGGATTATATTGGTGACCAGCACTGGCTGCTGTAGTAGAATGCTAAATGAAGTACTTACATGAACATATGATATAAATTCTATGGCACAGTGCATCTGTAGCACTTCCTTAGTTTTTCTCACTATTATTGCTTTTTAACTTGGGCCTTAAAATACCAGAAATGGGAAGAATAACCATTACACATATTTTAAAATATCAATAGATCAATAAACACACCAAAATGCATTCCTTGTCACATACTGAATTTTGCATTATATGCAGATTATATAAGCAGAACTTTTTGGATCTGCACCATACACTCTAATCTCTTTCCCTAGCAGAACAAAGTCCACTTCCTTTGTTATCAGCTATGCAACACTTCTAAGATATTCTGAAAAGAACATGAATATATGCTAAAGGTTAATTTAATTTAAATGTATGATTTGATCCGTATTTTTCTAAATTGGATATTTTGTTCTTCCTACATGCAAGGCTATTATTTAATATGGATGAAAATGCTCTTTTTTAAAAAGACTTTTCAAATACTTAGACAATATTAAGTGTGAATGTAACCCAGGAATAGGAATCATTTTAAAACAAAATCAAGTACAGAGCCAGATTTTCCAGTTCATTTTTATTCTGCTGATGTAGCTGTGCTGAAGATCACTCTTTAAAAAATTAAATTTCAGTGGATAACTAAACTTTGAGAATGAGTGCACAGGTCTTTTTTAATTAGTTCTTTCACATGAAATTAATTAATCACTTAATTAATTAATTAACATCACAAGACCTGAAACAAAATCAAGTAACAATTCCATATTTATCACAACTGGTTTTGCACTTTTATTTCTTACATATATGATAGTCAAATGATATTCTTTTTCTTCCTTTTGCATTACGTTACCTACCTGGACATAAAGCCCTACTTTAATAATTGAGTTGCTGGACACCCATGTCTCTTTTCTTGTGAGTCTTTTGTTGTAACAGTAATTAACTCATGTCAATGGGCAGCGTGTTGCAGTGTTCCCTCACACCTGGCAGGCGCGCAGGCTAGCTCAGTTCTGCACTGCCACAGCGAGGATCGGTCGGGGTTACAGGCAGGGCGAGTAGCCTCCTCCCGGTGGGTTCTTGGTTCCCCACAAAGGCGAGTGGACCTGATGGAGTTGTGACTGCGGCCACTGATAAAGGGTTGACTCTCTTTAGGCAGGGTAGAAGGTAGTTTATTAAGGGGAGTCCAGCAAGGAGCTCCACCTCAGACCACTGCTGCCCAGAGAGAGCAGAGATCAAAGCCTGATGGCCACTTATAAATGGGGGAGGATCCAGGGGTGGTGACAACGGGTCAGCCAACCAGGGAACACGGGGGTGGTAACAGGGGTGTCAACTTCTGAACCATTAACAAATCACAGGAGGGGAGGAGGGGATTTCCCAGGCACCAGCCTATCACTCGACGCCTCTCCTGGATCTTTCCAGAATCCAGGGAAGGGTCTCGAAGTGACAGACAGGGCGACCACGAGGAGAGGGGGGATTGACAGGGACAGGTTCAGGGGAGGAATGATTGACGTAAAACATCTGGTTATATAACCAACTCATAAGGGGGGAAACTATTACAGAATACAGGGGGGTACAGTGGACTGAACCATTACGAAAATAACTTATAAATCTTACAAAATTAACTTAATAACTTAATAAAACAACTGTCGCACCACTACAGCAGCAGATAATACAACATCTTGTGTCTTCATCCTACCACTATGGGCCTGATTCTGTCTCAGTTAAAGAATGTATTTCAGGCAGGGATTTCCAGCGAGGCTGAGGATCCACAATGGCTTCTGATCAGATATCCCTGGACTGGTTTTGTGTGTATCTTTGTGTACCTGTGTCTTTTTTCCTCTGCTCAGATTTTCTATAGTAAAGGCTGAAAGAGCAAACTATAGTTTCACTGTTAAACTTTACTGCTGGAGAACTGAGTAATACTATAATTACCGAGTCTGCTTATTCTTAAAGTCTCAACATCCTCATCGTAACTGGTGAGTTGCACAGTAACTAATGAGGATTAGTTACTGTAACTAATCCAGTAACTAATCCAGGCTGGATTAACTTTACAAAAGTACAAGATTAAAGTGATTCCAGCATTTACTGTTTGATATAAATTTTATTCTATCTAAATAATCTTTATACTAAATTCTTTATCCTATGGCATTGAATTCATATGTGGTATTACAATATTATTTTCTTGAGTGTACTCTATTATATATATTAATATAGGTAGCCTCATATTTTTGGATAATATACACTGTAGTATGTCTGCATAACTTGTGTTGCCTACTTTATTTACCCTTCTTGTCTTCCAATTATAATATAGTGATTTCAGCAACATTTTCTTTTACAATCTGTAGTGTTCAGAAAGCTTCAAAGCATGGCATAGCTAATCACCTGCACTCACCAGGTGAGGCTGATCTGGACCATGAAACCACATGGGGGAATGGAGAGACCTGAAAGCTACTACTGCACCAACTGGATCTCTGGGCAAAACTCGTGTCAAGTAAAAAACACATTATTCTTCCCAAAGACTTGACAGTTATATGATCCAAAACCTGACAATATGCTACATAAACATAAGCCTTAAATTATAAGACTATTCAGTGAACAGCATCAAAGATTAAAAAATTCCACTTACATAATTTATCACCATTCTTCAACTAAGGAGAAACAGCAACTTGATAGCAAAATATAATAAATAAGTTCTCATCGTTCAGTACTGGCACTGAAATTAAGACAGGATGTGGGACCTGTTGTTTTGGTTTTTTTTTTTTTACTAAAACAATGGTTTTCCTATATTCCTATATTAATCATTGAATTTAGAAATGTTCAAATGCTGATCATCAGACAGCCTAAATATACTTTCTCTTTAAGAGTGCTGAAGAGTAAAAAACCTGGAAGAGTCAACTGTCATTTAAGTGGCCATTACTGCATTTGCTGTCATGAAATCTGGCATAGAATAATCCTCTGTTTGAAAATTAAATGTCTGGGGGTTCTGGTGACAGCAGCTGAACATGAGCCAGCAGTGTGCCCAGGTGGCCAGGAAGGCCAATGGCATCCTGGCCTATATCAGGAATGGTGTGTCCAGCAGGAGCAGGGAGGTCATTCTTCCCCTGTACTCGGCCCTGGTCAGGCCACACCTTGAGTGCTGTGTCCAGTTCTGGGCCCCTCAGTTTAGGAAGGACATTGAGATGCTTGAGCGCATCCAGAGGAGGACAACGAGGCTGGTGAGGGGCTTGGAGCACAAGCCCTGTGAGGAACGGCTGAAGGAGCTGGGCTTGTTTAGCCTGGAGAAAAGGAGACTCAGGGGTGACCTTATCACCCTCTACAACTTCCTGAAAGGTAGCTGTGGTCAGGTGGGCGTTGGTGTGGCTGTCTCTCTGTCTCTCAGAGCCCTGGCTCTGTTTTTGCCTCAGCTAGCTTGAGAGACAAACCACAGTTGGAAGGATTTTTCCTCAGGGCCCCAAAGATCCCAGAGTGGCCATGAACCTTTTCCTTTAGAGAGAGCAGATCCCTGTTGATGGCAAAAGGAAAGAGTCTGCACTTGATTCAGGAGGAATCATGGCTTTATTCAGTCTTTCTTCTGTGGTCCTGCCCCTGCAGGGTCCACAGCTCAGTCGCAGTCCCTGTCCCCGTCCCCAAACCAAGAGAAACTTTCCTTGTCGTTTCCTAGCTTTTATCCAGAGGGAAGGAGCTAGAGGTGGGGACAAGCCACTACCCAATCAGGGATAAGGTGGGAGTGGAACAGAGTTGGATTACATTCCATTGTGGGAGAATGGGCGGGGAAAAGGATCAGGGGCAAATTTTGGGATGATACATTTTCCAGGGGAATGGGGGGTACAGAAGAAACCACTACAAAACACAATACAAAAATGAAATACAATATAAACCCAAATAATGCACAACAACAGGTTGGTCTCTTTCTCCAGGCAGAAGCTGACAGAACAAGAGGACACAGTCTTAAGCTGCACCAAGGGAAATATAAGTTGAATATTAGGAAAAAGTTTTCTACAGAAATTGTCTGGAATTGTCTGCCTGGGGATGTGGTGGAGTCACCATTCCTAGATGTGTTTAAAAAAAAAATTGGATGTGGCACTCAGTGCTATGATTTAGTTGACGTGTTAGGGCTGGGTTGGACTCGATTTTAAAAGTCTCTTCCAACCTAGAGATTCAGTGTGTCTGTGTGTCATTGTTGGTGAGTATATAATTGTAAATAATCAGTTAACTTGATTTCATAAGTAATAATCATTTGTAGTCACCAAAGTAAGAAATCCTGAAATTTTGAGTCTCTGCTACATAACTGAGTTACATAACCTCCCCTAAAGGTGCATGGTGTGCATTGGCATCTCCTGGCAATCCTTGCCTGTAGTTACAGAACAGCCACTCCTTCCTGTCACCTAGTAACTTTTTAATAGTCAACATCAACTCAGAGTTTCTCAGCTGGAGTTTGGTTTGCAGAATAGAGTACTTTTAAGATTTCTATTTAGGCTAGAAATGCTAAACAGTGTAGTAGCTTGAACCAAGGACAACAACTTGTGGAAGTGCTTGAGCAGAAAAAATTGCAATAGTATATTCTGAACAAAAAATGGATATGACTGAAAGTAAGATTACACCTGCAGGGAAATCGGGACAAGTCCTAGGAAAAATCTGTTACCTAAACTTTCTAGCGAGAGACATGCTTCTGAAAAGTGATCTGGATAAAGGAGGTTTGGAGGAGTATGTGCTTGGACTGACCTCTTTAGCAAAAGAGCTGAGCAGATCTCTCATCCAGCAGCTGGAGAATGTTACAGAAATTATTCAAGACACCTGCCACTTGCTGAGTGCTCTCCATGGTAAACACAAGGAATTGACTGGAAGTCAAGGCAAGTATGGAAAGACTTACCTGTAAGCAGACACACTGGGTATATTAGATGCTGAGTTCCGCTGTCTGACGATGCTGGGGGACTTTAATTTTCATTTGTTAGTATTTCAGTACTTAGTAATTCATTAGACCAAATTAATTCATATTCCCACTGTTGTATCACACTGGTTTTGAGTCCATTCCATGAGATTCAATATGAGGCTCATAATTCTCATTATGTGAACAAAAAAATTATAAAAGTAAAATTAAGTAAAGAGAACTGTTCAAAGTTTTATGTACACTATACTTTAGCACAGTTATGTTACCTACACTATACTTTAGCATGGTTGGACAGACAAGAGATGCCAACCCAGTAACTTACTTCCCCTCTTCAACAGGAAAAGGAAAGAATATAAGATGGAAAGAGATCCTGAATTGATATAGAGATCACTTAAAATTAACATCACAAGCAAAATAGACTTAATTTATAGAAAAAAATATTTAATTTATTGTTAATTTAAATTGATCTGGATAGTGAGAAGCAAAGGCAAAACATTGAAACAATACCTTTCCTCCACCCCTTCTTTTTTCCAAGCTCAACTTCACTCCTTCATTCCCAATTCCTTTACCTCCTCTCCTCCCTGAGGGGTGCAGGGCAATGGCAAATGAAGGCAGCGGTCTGTCCATAACAGTTTCTTCTACAATCCTCCTAGCTTATTCTTTTCCACTGTGGGTCCTTCCCATGGTTTGCAGTTCCTGTCAGGAAAAAATGGATTCTAAACAGACTGCAGTTCCTTCAGGGAATATCTACTTTTCTTGGCATTGGGTCCTCCTCAGACTGCAGGACCTGCTCCAGTCTGGTCTTCCATAGGCTGCAAGGGAATCTCTGACCCATGTCTGCAGTACCTTCTCTTCCTTCTTCTCTGACCTTGTTGTTTGCTGAGCTGGTTCTCACACTTTTTTCTTCAGTCCTCAATTTTCTCTGGTGTTCTTGTCCTTAAATATCTTTTCACAGGGGCTTCGCTCTATGCTAAGCTCAGTCCTGCAGTAGGTGAACATTAACATATTAACAAATGTTTATCAAAGGAGAAGGGAAAACAAACATTCCTATCTAAGATCTATCAGCATTAAACCTCAAAAGAAGAGTAACTCACAGCCAAGGGAGGTGATTCTCCCTCTCTACTCCACCCTTGTGAGACCTCACCTGAAGTATTGCATAAAGGTCTGGAGTCTTCAGCACAAGGATATGAATGTGTTAGAGCAAGTCCAGAGGAAGGCCATGAAGACGGTCAGAGGGATCAGAGCATCTGTCCTTTTAAGAAAGGTTGAGAGAGTTGGGGTTGTTCAGGCTGAAGAAGAGAAGGCTCTGGGCATACCTTGTTGCATCCTTCTAATTCTTGAAAGGGGCTTTTAAAAAAGAGGAAGAGTGATTTTTTTTTTAACATGGACACTATCACATATAGTGCTAAAACAGGAGGGAACAGTTTTAAACTAAGAGAGGAGAGATTTATATTAGATGTTAGGAAGAAATTCTTTGCTTAGGGAGTAATGAGACACAGGAAGAGGGAGATGAAGGCAGAGAAATCGTGGATGCCCCATTCCTAAAAGGATTCAAGGCCAGGCTGGATGAGGCTTTGAGCAACCTGGTCTACTAGAAGGTGTCTCTGCCCATGACAGGAAGGAAAGTTGGAAAGAACCTTAAAGATCTCATTCCAATCCAAAGCGTTCTGTCATTCTACTATTCTATGATGCAAAGAGAGAGAAAGAAAGAGAATACAGACAAAAATATTTAACTATGCATGTGTTTCTGAGTCTTGATTTACAGTTTTATAGTCTGTAATATTAACAAAACATTTGGGTTTAAAAAGCCTCCTTCTAGGCTGCAAGCTAGCTAACTGTCCTGTTGGCCTCATGCTTTATGTGATTTTTTAAATTCTTTTTTGTCAGGTTTCCAAGAATCATTCTCCTTCCAAAAAGCTGCTATTACTCACCTGAAAAATTCCCTTAAAAAACTCAGCAAAGAGGATTAGAGGCAGTTGCATATAAACTAGCTCTGTACTCTAAAGCTGTTATCAAACATCAGAAAAACCACAGAAAGCAAAGTGTTAGAAAAGAGATGGGGGAGGGGAAAAACAGAAGAGAAGACTTATTTCATGGTTAACCTTGCAATTGAATGCAAAAAGTGTCTTTCCATATGACACAATTAGATAGCATATGGTTACAAAGCCATATCTTTTCTTGCTCATATTAGAAAAGTCACATTTACAGCCTAGGAAAATGCCACTGTTTTGAATCAGCCTGTTATCTTCAAATTTGATTTTAGGGAAGTTTAAAGGGCTGTACAATTTGTTTGAGGATTTTTTTGTTTTGTTTAGAAAATGCAAAATGCGGGGGGGAAATGTAAATTTTGGCAGTTTTGCCTAAGCTTGAACTTTGCCTTACAGTGAGCAATTTCTTTTTACAATCTCTTCCGCAAATAAAGCTGTGTTATTTCCAGTCCTTTTGTCTTACTTCTCAGTCCTGTTAAACTGTCTAGAATTTCTTAACTACTCTAAAAATGCCTGTGGAAAACCTGGGGGGGGGGGGGGGGGTTGTTTTTGACTACCAGTGTAAACAGTATTTTAAAAAATTATATGCTCCCTTTTCTTCTTTATTTTTTCCAAATATAGTCAAAGTCTAATAAGTCACTTGGAAACTGAGGAAGTATTAGAAAGTAATAAGCTTTAGACCAATTTAAATAAGAAAACAACTCTTTTTGTAGGTTTAACTTAATCAGATGTAGAGACGAGAGGACTATCTAGATCACATAATATCACTCACTGATATGTGATGGCATTCTTAAAAAAATTATTTTCCAAGCTGAAAACTTTGATGTATTTATTTATCTCATATGACATTGTTAAAAATAGTGAAAATCAAAGGTTTTCTGTAAGACTTGTATCAGCCCTTTCTGTTTTCCTTTCCTTGTGTGTATCTGTACATTTTAAGTGGAGAGCACACCATAGTGTGTGGTACTGTTGTCTTATTTGTATTGACTTTCATGAGATTTAATCTGTAAAACAGAATTATCCAGGATCTCATGCAGCAAATAGAAATAAGCAAAACAATTTCCAAGGCTTTCAATATATCTAACTAATGAAGATACCTCTCCAGTTATAGGGGCTGACAGCATAAGATGCAGAAAGAGCTCTAAGTAATGCATTTTAATTCCTTGGAGAGAATATCTGGAATAATTTCTAAGAAAAGGTTTAAGATAAGAAAAACAATAAAATAAAATATCTAAGTTTAAATCTTATGTGAATGGCACATAATGGTTGTGTGCTTTTTGTGCATTCTTCTTCACAAAGTAGTTTTAAGTACATGCAAGGGAAGCCTTCACCACTCCTATAACTGAATATTACAAACTGCTGAGCTTCAGTATTTTATGTGGGCTGGTGGCTTTGTGTTATCATCTATTCTTCACAGCAAGAATTCAGGGTTGCTAAGGTCTGAGTTTAAAATTAGGTCCATGTATAACAGCTAGAAACCTATGCATTAGAATCTTGAAGGATTCAATTTCAGGAAATATAATGTTTAGTTTTAAAGATCTTCCCAAATCAATTTGACTATTTTATCAATACCATGCTTTGGATTGATTGTCATTAAGAATTTAGCTAGTGTCTTATCATTAGAAAAGTGTTCATTAGAGGTCCCAGGGTAAAACTTTGACAAATACACACACAGTTGTTCTTAGACAAGTGAAAAATGTACTTTTCTCTATTCAGTTCTTTAAAATTGACTCCACCTGAACAGCAATATATGCAAAAACATTAAATAGAGTGTGCCTTATGCATTGAATGGTACTATGGGATTATGTGGAATTCAATCAGAAGGCATATAATAGTTTTGACATTTTTGTCTAGCTTTCATAGCAAAATTTAATTGGTTATTTATTTTTTTGCTTCAGAATACAATGGAATTATAGATTATCTGCAGAAAGTGAAGGAGTATTTGATAAACACAATCTCACACCTTCAAAAGGCACCTTCAATCTGCAGACAAGATAGTGATTCTCAGAACCAGACTGAGAATGACAGTGAAAATGCTTCTAGAGAAACAGATGTGTGTTTTTCAGAAGGAGAAGCAACAGACTCTTTGCAAGCATCTTCCAGTTCCAGTCAGGAATTCCAAAGAACTCCTTTCCTGAACAAGACAGAAAGTAAAAATGTTAAGCAAGCCCACACAAGTAAAATCAGAACTTTGGGAAAAATGGCGTCCTTAGCTGAAAACAAATCTACTCAAGAACAGGACACCAGCAGAGAATCTCCAATGAAAATGGAAGATAGTGAACAACAACTACTGCTTGTCTCTTTTAAAGAGAAAAAAGAGTGCAACGGAAAGGATAAACTTCATAGAGGTAGCTCTGTTGCTGAAAAGCCTCCAGAACTGGCTTTTCAGGATGGTCTTATAAGCACTGAGGAAGACATTCTGTGTGGGACATTGAAAAACATTTATGACAGAGACATCACGAATCGTTTTGAACAGGAGAAAAAGGAAGTAGTCAGGGACAATTTAAAAGGGCTAGAAAGTGAAGACCACAAAATGACAGAGAAAATGGAAGACAGTAAAATGGAAAAAAATAATGATATTTTTATAAATTACCTAAGTACCTTCACATCTTCAGCACAAACCTATGATCTTACTGATGAGAATCCTTCTGTGAGTGATTCAGAAGAAGTACAAAAATCTAGATACTGGATGAACAAAGAGTAAGCACATATTCTTCTTTTTTTAGGAACAGATGCACATAATTATTGCTTATTAATTTACAAATGTGTGAGCACAGAAACTCAATATACATGGACTAAACAGCTGGTGGTTGTTGAAAGAACTACAATTCACCAGTTTTAAAGTAATTTGTAAGCTGTTCTGAAACAGGCTAAACATAAAAATTTTCATTATTTTCTCATTTATTCATAAAAATATTTTTCTGAATTATCTTCTTATGCTTCATTATAGCACATCATTACATTGAAGTATTTCATTAAAAACACAAGACACTACCCCACTCAAAATACAATTTCTTTTTTTTTTAATAGATTTCTGGTCAAAGGGAGTGGTAAAAATAAACAGGAAATAGCTTGTTTTATTAAAGCCCCTGCAACTGTTCTGGAGAATCTGAAGTGTAATATACTCAATGACACCAGTTCCTTGGTGGTGGATGATTCTGAGGAGCTGGTCAGCAATGTCATCAGTATTGAATGTTATGATTATGAAAAACTACTTTTCCCTATCAACATTGCAATCCCATTTACATCATGCTTCAGAGGAAATTATCGGGAGATTATGGTGAAGGTGACTGATATGAACTTTCAGTCAAACTACCTAACTCCTATTTCTTTGCAAGGATACCAAGGAAACCGTAAGGTGAGTAAGTCTCATCAAAGTGTTGTAAAAGCATTGTTTGAGTTTCCCAGTTAAGTCTCTCGGGAGTTTTTCAAGTAAAGTTCTCATTATTAAATCATATTGCCCACTATGTGTGGTTAAACAGAGCTTTTCTTTCTACTTTCTCAAGCAATAATTCTATTTGAAAACTAGTATTTAATAACATTATTTTTTTTTTCCCTTACAATATTAAGCAAGTTCTTGATCCCACAGTACTAATGGTTGAGTAATGAGTCATGATTATTTTAAATAAGTGTAATGCATTGCATTATTTGATAAAAGTAAAACTTAGGGGGAATTACTGTGCTTTTAAATCACAACAAAGTAACACAGTTCCATGAGTGTAAGTACAAATTCTATATCAAAAGAACACAGGACGGTACTCTTTTTTTTAAATGAAGAAGTATTGTATTGGACCGGATTCATCACCCAGTTTATAAGTTTATTTCATTTCAATCACACACTGGAATATGAATGACATCACATGATGAATAGAGATCACCAGGAGAGATTTGGGCATGCAGATGGCAATAATACTCAATTTATTTTGATTTAATACTTTGTTCTGTAGAGAATGTTACCTTCTCAAACTGTGAAACACAGTTTCGTTTCCCCACAGTACTTTAACCCCACATTCTCTTTATTCAGGAAGGCTTTGCAGAAGTGAAAATTTATCATCTGGGTGTTTTCTCTGTGTTGTCATGCTTAAAGAAAGAAACATTTACTGTTCCAAAGGTAGGACTCTTACAAAAGCTGACCGTGGATTCTAGAATCTCCTTCTGTTACCATCCTGAAGCATTCAGTTCTCCAGCACCTATGCAGCTAAAGGTAAGCTTGAAATATGTGATACTTGTTCCATAAGTGCTGCTATCTGCTCAGTTCTGAAGTCAGTATGCCAATAGTGTTAAAATGCAACCTCTTCCAATATCAAAGGTGTACAAAAAATGGTTGCAGCTTCACATCCTGTACACGTGGATTTCCTCTCAGCTTTGTTAAAACCATATGTCAGGGATATCTTTAGCTAAAATGAAGATTTATCTACCTCTGTTTGACATAGTTCAGAAAATACAGTTGTTTTCAATAAAGATGCATCAACTCAAAACTTAATTGCTTGGTGGTCAAGTTAATGGAAGCATTTTTCTCACCTGACTTCATCCTTGGTGTCAGCAAGTGCAACAAAAGGTTTTTCTCATGTATTAGCCTTAGGCTGTGTATAGTCTCATATTGTGTTCCAGTTACGTTTCTCCCTTTCCCCATTACGATGTTAATTTGGAAGTATGGAGAAACTAAAATTATGAAAAAATACAGATTAGGAAAATCTCAGAAATTTTTCAAAATCTGAGGAAGATCATGAGTTTCAAAATGAACTCAAATCAGGAACAAAAAAAAATATAAATATTTTAGGCAAGAAATGTTCCAGTTTTTGATGACTTTCAAGAATTTTTCTGTGCTTTGTAAGAAGTGCTGTTACTTGGATAAGGTTGTTCTTGGGTTAAAGAGAGGAGTCTGACTCTTCTGTGATAGCCTAGCCAACTTCAAAAGATAAACCAATTTGTAAAAAATCCAGGCATGTAATGAAAAATGTAATTTTTTGCAAACTGATTGTACAATTTCTATATTTAGATTCAGCCAATTGAGCCATCATTGGTTTCAGCACTGAAAGCAAAACATGATATGTATCACTCAGTGATATCTACTAGTGCCCTGGTTCATGTCCACCATCCTTCTGCCCAGCCTTTGAACAGCTCAGTCACTATTACTCTACCCTGTCCTCCAAGCCCAGACCAAAAAAGGCAAGGAGATGAGACAGCACATGCAAGAGCCATTAGTGCTACACTAAAGAGGGTTGCTGCAGCATACCATCCTCGGTAAGAATCTCACTTCCAATTCACCATTTTTTAAAACATCCAAATCAATTAATTTTTACAGTTGATGGTTTGTAATTTCTTGTATTAAAAATGTGTTTGTTCTTTAATATAGACTGCAATACCTATGAGCATTACTAAAAACACTAAAGCAAACGCTCAAAATTTTCATGCTTATTTTCTCTACAAAAATTAATACAGTATTTGATGTATATTTTTTAATATGCTGACCACTACATTTCTAGCAGGAGTCAGAGTGAAGATTGTGTGAGGTTTTTTTCAGCAAGAAATATTCAGGCATTTTCAACAAAGTCAAACATTGAACACAAAGAACAGACATGACTTAAAGCTGCTGTGTTCATAACACACCAAGTTGATTTGAGTCTGACTTTTGAACTTTTCCATCTCTACTTCTACACATTTCAATGGTTGCCTGAATAAAAATGTGTGGCACAATGGTTTATGGTAGGTCAGTTTTATGCACTAGATAAAGGTCCAGATTTTTCCAAAGTATGCAGTACAATATTTCTAAAACTTAGACTTTTTGACATGTCTTTAAAAAGCATTAAAACATGGGGCATGGGACTCAAAAAAAAAAAAAAAAAAAAAAAAAAAAAAAAAAAAAAAAAAAAAAAAAAAACACCAAACAAAAAAAACCCACACAAAAACACAACCAAAAAACCCACACCTCTAAGTTTCAGCAGTTTCTGGAAAATTGAAAAAAATCTCTTAATAATTTTATCAATCACATACACTGGAGTATATTTCCAGATACAGATTTTAAGCAAGGTGGGAAAAACAGAAAATGTCATCAAGGAAAGCAGAGGGTAAAAGAGCTACAAACATAAGCTTAATCTTTCTGCAGAACTATTTTTATGTCATCCTTTCTATAATTACTTGTCTTTCCAGGGCTGTGAGCACTTCTGTGAGAAAATGTGGGGACAATCTCAGTGATACTTTGAAATTATTAGGGCATGGAAACAAAGAAGAGGGGTGGAAGGTCTTCGATGATGTTATTATCCAGAATGCACAGAATGGGCTTGTATCTTTTGAACTAAACAGGCATTTAGAAAGGTAATGTACAAATAATTTACAAAATTTTATTTACTGAAATATTTAGTTCTGTGTTTACAAATAAGTGGAAATTAGTAGTGCTAAGAAACCATCCATTTTTAACCATTAACTTGCTTTTAGATTTGTTGCTCATAATTCCAAAAATACACCCACTTTTTCATTTATAGAACGTACACAATGTAATACATAGAAATTTGAAGCAGGAAATGCAGATATCCATCTAACTGGCAAATGTGATTTAGCTCCCTAACTAAAAAATCATTTTTTTATTCTTATTATGAAATATTATCTTACATTTATGTAAATTTCATATGTAATGAAATCATACCTACATAGTCGACATACTCCACACTACAAATGCAAGCAAATTTCCACCTATTCATGTGTTAGAAACAAGGATGCAAGATAGCAAATGTTCCCTTGGAGACTGAGCCCCATATTATTTTTTTAAGAATAAATTATTAGCAGCTGATAAAGTTATGGAAATAAAGCTTTTTCATTTATTTTTTTCCCCCTTAATACAGGTTTGTGGTCATTCGCCTTTCATTCCTTTTGGAAAACGCCTATCTTCTCCTCTTTGCTCAGGCTCTGGAAGAAGCTCTCTGTAGCACAATGGCTAATGTGATACTGTATCAGAAAAGAGAAAACCCACATAAAGTAGTAGTTTTGCTGTCTGCATCCAAAGACTTGACCAATGAACTTCAAAATCTCCATGAGGAGGGTTATTTTGGTCCTCCTGAACCTACACAGCAGTTCCCATTAAGACAAGGAGAGCAGATTCATTTTAGATTTAGAGGAAATATCTCTACTTCAGGTAAGTCAATTAATTTGTGCATCTCTATGAACATTATCTCAGGTATTAAAAAATGCTGTATGGGAGCACTGGTAGATTGAAATTAGTCACAGTACATTTCAGTGTTTTGTTTCTTCTCAAAGAAAAGAATGTTGAGCTTAATGGGAAAGTGCTCAAGCTGTAAAGAAAATGTACTACCTGAATGAGCTCCTGAGCAATGTGGTCTAGGTGACCCTGTTTTTAGCAGCAGAGTTGGATAAGATGATCTTTAGAGATCTCTTAAACCCCTGTGAATTCTGTGAAACCTGGTCCCTCAGAAATATATGGTATTATTTTTATTTTAATAATTCTAAATATAGAATTATTTTTAAAGGACAGGTTTCAGTCTGGTGTTCTGTCTGTGTAAATTCACTTAGAGAGAGCAAGAAACCAAGGCAAAACATTGCCTGTTGTCAGTTGCACTGTGAATTGAGAGGATGAGAGAGAGAGTTATGCCATTTCTGCTAGTAGCCTAGAAAATTCCATGTAGTGGCTGCCACCATTCAGAGACTTGCTTAAAGGGAAAAGAGATAAGAAGCCTCTGAAAGGTTTTTACCCAAAATTGCAAATAGTATCTTCTGTCTGTTTTAGATGAAACATATAAATATGTATTTGGCCCCCTGAATTTTGTACATAAACTCTTCCATTGAAAACTGCATGTACCTTAAAGAAAGGAATACTCTTCAAAAACAGAAGTGTCCAGCCCCTGAGAATTTTTGTTCATATACACAAAGGATGGTGTATAGAGATGTATCACATAAATGGATTTTAAAAACCTAAAAATACATCTACCCCTCTGCTGCCATTCATTTTGTTACACATAGACATCCATCCTGAATAACCAGAAAGCATATACTTCTAATTCCATTCACAACATCCGTTTATTTTTATTCTTCTCAGTGTTATGTACGTACCTCCTTTTCTGTTCCTTCACTTTCAACTTGTAGCACTGCCTTCACCACTTATTCTTTAAGCCTATTAAAGGGCGAAGAAAGCTAGCTACAAAGATATGCCTGCTACTGAAGCAGGCTGAACTCAGATGTTCAAGACAAAGAACAACCAAGGAACAACCAAATGCTATATGATTACCTTTACTTGACTCATGCTAATGAATTATTTTAGATGCCATGCATCTGAATGCAGGGTAATTTTTTTTTTTTTATTTTTATTTTATTTTATTTATTATACGGACTGCAGAGAAAGGAGAAGACTTCAGGAAAGTCTACAGACTGATTTTTCATTCACAAAGACAACCAAGGCTGGAGCTCCAAATTAAAGAAATGGATGAATTTGGTAACCACAGTTCACCTCATTACAAAGGAACAGCAGTGTTTTATAAAATTACCAGAGAGATGATACCAAAGAAATGGGAACAAACCTTACCATATGATGAATATCAACACCAGTCTCCACTGTGCAAATTAGCATTAACATTGCCAAAGGTGCATTTCTCACTTGATAATATTAGAGACATTTCCATTTCTGCCTTATCATATATTTATTAGAAAAATGATCTTGGTATGATTTTTGATTTACAGATACACACAAGAGTCACTGATGGATTTCTGGAACATGATCAATGTACAAATATTCTCAGAATTTCTCTTAGCTGTAGGGAGGGATCCATGTCCAAGTATAAGCATAAGTATAAGGAAAAAATTTTAGTAGAAAATTTTCACCCATCTACTCTCCCCAGCTATTATGGCACTGTGGAATTATTACTGAATTTTCAGTTTCACCCTTGTTTTCCATGTCTTGGGAGCACAGAATTGCAAATTGTAGGATCATTAAATGGTTTGTGTAACCTGTCTTCCACCTATCATGTGATTATTCTATTATTCCTGATTAGCTTCTCAGTACAGTCATATGGGCAATTATCTCCATCTCTGGTGAAAGCTAATACTGTAAAAATTAATCTTCCATATTCCTGCAATGAAATTTCATTGTAAACTTTTCACAGAGCCTATGTACCAGCACACTATACTGCACAAAATGCTGCCACTGAACTACTACTATCAAAGTTGCCTACATTTTAATATCAAAATATCTACAGAAACACTTGATCTAAATCTCTGGTGACAAAGAGTAGCATGTCTCTCTTTTTCAATTTAATTGTCTTCACACTTTTCTGAACATTTTTTCCCCCTAGATGATAGTTAAAAGAATCTGGAATGTCTTATTTTGTTTGTGACAAAGACAAATGGAATCTTTTTAAGGCAACCATTCTGACTAATACATTTTCACTCATTTCTGTAAAATTCCCACCTAAATTTCTTTTGTAGAGAAGACAGTAACTATACAATCATAATATTTAATTTTTAATATGTATATGCCCTCATTATCCACTTACAAATATATTGCTTAGAGTGGTCAAAAGAGTGGGGTTTTTTTTACTTTGTATGCAATCATTCACATCAGTTTTTATTTTAAACAAGCTTTTTCAGACATAATCTGCAGCACTTCACCACAGACAATTAATCTTTCAAGGCAATTTACTGTTCTAGATCTAATGCATTATATATTATTACACTATTTGTAGATAATACTCATTTTCAATTCTTATCATTTTATTACTATTTTAACATTAAGTATCATAAAGTGGTTCAGATTAAAGTCAAAGCATGGATAACTGAGTTCATCTACCATAACTTTGAAAATCTCATACAGACCTTTAAGGTGGTAAATTCTCATTAATGAATGAAAATAAGTTTAAATACAAATGCATAATTAAACAAAGACAGAGAAATCTGAGTCTTGGAAGAAAAGCAATGCCCTCTTCTAGAAGAGCTTTATGTTCCCTTTATCCTGGGAGCTTTTTAGTCATATCATTCTATCTTCACACTGGGGCACATTCAATGACAGAATTGCTGTAGAAGCTTGCAAAATGAGGCAGATTCAGATCATAGATTCAGGGAATAATTTGGGTTGGAAGGTCCTTTAAAGGTCACCTAGTCCAACCGCCAAGATCTCAAGAGCAGTACAGCACAGGACAGTTTTGCACTGCCATGCAGTGTGTTATGCATGCATCCTGTGCATACTGAAATCACCTCCCAGGATGACTGTGTACAGGCCTGATGAAAGGTTGTTTAATTCACAATAGGTAATGGTTATGAATATACTGACCTTATGGCTGTGCAGCTCAGTACATTTGAGACACTCCAAATGCTGAACATTATTTAAAGTCTGTATTATAGAAGTGATTAAGATAAGCTCCGTAAGTCTCAGTATATCAGAAAGAAAATAATAACTTTTCCAGTCAGAGTTTCATGCTCTTAATTCCCAAATGAAAAACAGAAGATCAGTGAATAAACCTCAGGCAAATCTCCTTGGGAGAGCTGTGAACAAACAGTCAGGTAATATAACTGAATGTGTGTGACAAAAGTAACATGGGCACTGAAAATGCATAATTTTACTTTTGAACAAAAAAAGACTGAATTTCACTTCATAAAAACTAATCTCTTCTTGCGCTCTTGTGCTTATGTAAGTAATTTCTTGTTCTATATGCAGTAGGAAACAACACAAAAGCCCAGAAGTTTTCGTCTTTCACAGCCATAGGTAAAACAGGACAAAGTATTTTTTCTTTCTCTCCAGTGTTTAGAGGGAGAAAGAGGAAAAACTTTCTACTTTCTACTGGAACTTATCGTTTGCATTTTGATGATTTTTCATGCTGTTACTAAAAGCTGAACTACATATGTAAAACTAATAACTATATCTACAAATACAGTGTGGTTGCCTGACCTAACAATATCTACTGCATACCTAAAAGTTGTTCTTTTCCTTGAAAGGTAGGCAACGGTAATGCAGAATTCAAAATCAGAATCTGTAGCATCTACAAAAAGTTCTATACAGATTTTTCTATACATATACATATTCTATACATCCAGTTTCTATACATCACTTATGGCATAATGATGTTAATCAAAAATTTGTAAAATTGCATGAAGGATGAACTTTTATTTATAAGAGATAATAAACATCCATTTCATAGGTGAAAACTTTAATAATTTATTTATTTCGATAGTTATATACAGTTTTATACCTGCTGATGGTGTTAATTGGTTTTTAATAAGGATAAAAGTATTCTATGTAAGTAGAACAAATTTTAAATGCTAAGAGTTAAATCCTCAAGATTTTACTGCAATCCCCTCGCAAATCATATGCCTCACCTCTTGCTCATCATTATTTCTCTTTCCTCAACAAATTTTCCTTAATAGCATGAAAAATTGATCCACCGTCCACAAAGTACAAAAAGAACTTTTTCTGATTCATCAGGTAAGAAAACAACCATTAAATTAATATCAATGTAAAAAAGATACTTGCTATTTTTTTTTCCCCAAGATTTGTTTCAGTTGTTACTGACACTTGAAAATGCCATATAGAGGAAGGAAATAGTTAATGTGGTAAGAGATAGTCAAAGGAAAAAGAACTGTTTACCAGGAAATGCAAAAGCTCTTGTAAGATACTATTGTGGTGAGATGCTTGAACAGCATATAATTTTGTGCATAAGGAAATTCACTTTGTACTGGGAAGCTCCAGTATAAGTGAAGAATCAGTTACAGTAAATACTGAAACCCTTGTATTTTTTTGCTAATTTTCCCCATTCGGTTCCAAAAAATATAGTTCATTGCTGAATCTGCTCTTGATTAAATTCACTTCTTAGCGCCGAGCAGTTACCAAAAATGGCATTGGAAATGAGATGGGATGATGTTTCCACCAAAGTATAAAACACACCCTATTTAGCTGGGGAGTTTACCCGCTGAGCCTCCAGCTTCAAAAAGCTTTTCAGAAAAAATGAAGGTTTATTCTTACCTCACTAATTTTTTGCCCTTCAGAGGCCCTATGGGACAACTTGCTGTTTTGGATTGCAGAAGAGCTTGCAGAAGATAATACATCATTGTTTGCTTTATGTTTACCTGTTCGACGGAGCGTAGTTCAGCTAGTTAGGCTGAAGTGCCCTGATAATTTAACACACCAGATCTATGAGCTGCTTTGCTGCTGGAACAGGACCCTTCCAAAGTCGGCTGATAAACAGCAGCTCCTGTCTCGCTATTTGCAGAAGAGTGGCAGAAGTGATCTTTCAGAAGAACTTCGTTTAAAGTGGCAAAAAAAGGTGTTCACTTGAGAGAATCACAGGCAACACACTGCCCAGTTTCTCTTCTTTCTTCTTGGACTGTATGAATATTTCCACAATACTTCTGGATGAACAAGTGACAAGGTTATCAGTCAGGATAAGACCATTAATTTGTTACTTTGCAATCTCTTTACTAAAGCAAAGTATAATAGCCATGTCTTTGCTTGATAAAAGTGAACATGTGTTATACAGAAAAGTGAGATTTTTGAAAATGTAGGTATGAAGAATTATAGACTGATTTGCACACATTTCTAAGGGCTTTAACTGTTTGCACATGCCATACTCAGTCAACACAATATTTCTACATATCTTAAACATTAAAAAATATTCATTATATCAAAATCATATGAATTGTTCTATAATATATGGATTACTCTATGTCCAGTATTAATAATTACCAAATTCCTCAGAGTAAAGCCTAATGTACAGACAGAGGTAACTTCTTATTACTTTCAGATGTGTTAGTAATCAATTCTGGTTTTATATTCTCCATGAATATTTTTCATTCTTACGAATATCATAAAAGATTTCAGTGTTTGCTCATGTGAATATGTATTATCCTTCCTGAATTTATGAGATTTGTGGCCTCACTTTAAACTGTCATTTTAATGGAGTCTTTTAGGTTACCATCAAATATGGAAAAAGATTTTTTCTTCATAAAAATTTTTAAATAAATGGCTTTGACATTTTGTTTGTTATACTAAGTTCATGTATTGAAGGTATAGATACTAAACCGGAAGTATTTGTGCCATTCCTTATTCATGTTTTCAATCTCTAAAAACTCATTTCTTTCCAAAATGCTTACTAAGACTAACATAAATTTTAAGTCAGAGCAAGAGCAAGGTTGGGGCTCTATAACAGTGTTTCTACTGTTGACCATCTTCTGTTATTTACTTCTATAATACAATCCACCTCATAAAATACACCAAAAATTTATCTAAACACTAAACTGATTTCTATTAAAGGCAAAAAGTAGCTGGCAAGTCAGTGAAAAACAATTCTGAGAGCAAGCTATTTCCTTGATACTTACACATACTGTGATTACACAGGCTGTCACCTTTGTGTGACTCCCCTGCTGCTTCAGCAATATGCAACAGATGCCTCTTTCTTCAAGCCCACCTGTGCACAATTAATTACTGTTATTCTTCTGATACCGATTTGATGCACCAATTATTGTCCTTTTTTCACCTCTCCTTTAATCACATAATATAAAAATATAAATATTGATCTCAATCAAAACGTTATTGAGATAAACTTTATTCATTTTTAGGCGATTTAGAAACTCTGTATGTCTTCCTGCAAATCCTAGTTTTGATACATAGTTAGCCTGTGTCATTTGTAGAGGTCATTTATTTGAAACATTTACAAATTGCTATTGTAAATGAGAAAACTGCATAGTAAAAGAAAAGATAAATAGGAATAGTAATAATTAGTTTTATTCATCTAGTCACTAACGTCTCATCGTATGCTATTATCAGTTTTTAGATGTAAGACAAATATACGAGCAATTTAAGCCTTTCTCTGAAAATAAAACATAACAACCATTCTTTGTTGGGTTTCTTGTTGTTGGGGTTTTTTGTTGTTGTTGTTGGTTTGTTGTTTGTTTATTTGTTTTTTTAATAAAGAGTGTATTTTAACTGTAAACTGGCTTCTTATTAGAGGAAAGAATTATCACGCTTTTCCCAATGCTCAACGCTTCTTGCTGTCAGGCAGAAGAGCCTTCTCTTGAGGAGTAAATATTCACTTGCTAGCTCATCAGATATCTTCATTATGTATGTACATTAGGATCATGGTTCAACGTATGATGGTCTGACAAACAATACTGGAAATATTGCTAAAAATTTGACTTCGTTTCTCCACCAAAATTAAAACTGTTTGATACAACTTCCAACGTTCTGCCACAAGATGGCACCTTTGTCTAACAAAAAATACAATGCGTTTATTTCAAAAGCTGAAAAATGCATGAACGCTGCTAAAAAGTAATCTATAAAGGCCTGGATACTCCACACAGTATCAGACACTGAAACAGATTACCTAGAGAAGTTGTGGATGCACCATTCCTGGAGGTGTTCTGGGCCAGGATGGGGCCATGAGCCACCTGCTCTAGTGAAAGGTATTCCTTCCTTGTGGAAGTGGGGAGTGGAAATAGATGATTTTTAAGGTCCCTTTGAACCCAAACCATTCTATTACTATATGGTCAACACCAATAGGACAAGGCAGTAAGAACTGTGAGCACTCAGTAACATCTATAGAAGAGGAAAGGTGCATTCAATGGAATTTGAGATTATTGTTTATGTTAATTGAACAGTAAAGCTAAATGAAATTTGCCACTTTAAAATCTAATTTTTATTATTAACAAGCTTTAATCAAGTGACTAAAAGAACCCATATTTTATTTAATATAGAAAAAATTACTAATAAGGTAGCATAAAATATAAACTATTTTAAATATACTACCTGATGTTCTTTTCCTCTGAGAAATGCCTTAGGTCTCCTGGGTATTTTTCTCTATTTGTAGTAACTCTCATTTGCAGTTTGAAATTAGTAACTAGTCTTGCTGTGGCCCAGCAAAGCTGAACTGGTTGGTGACATTCTTTTCCTCTAGTCTTCTCCCTCTTCCTCTCTCCCACCAGTTCTGCCTTGTGCTGGGATTTTCTTACCTGGCTTCTCCATGTAGCCTTCACAGCTTTCATTTCCACTTTTTTGATATTTCATCTCCAGAAAAAAAAATGGCTAACATCAAGAACACACTTTCCCAGCTCATGCAAACCTTTTGACAGAAGAACATATTTAAAATGCACACTTAAAAAAAAAAAATCTAAACAACTTATGCAAATGCAAAATACCAAATATTCTTATGCCTTCCCCCATTGTTTCTTGTGTTCTATCAGATAGGCACAGGAGCACCCTCCTTGTCCATGTCTCGCTGACTTCAGGGACTCTTGGCAGGAGGAGGGAATGCAGGGTGTGGGATGTGTCTATTTCCCTTCATGTTAGGTCTCAATCAACAAGCTTATATAGAAAAATGGGTTTCATCCCATTTTTTTGGTCAGAAAAGAGATTCTTCACACTCTTAAGTTCATAGGCTGTAAATAAAACCTTCAGACAAAATGGGTTTCAGACCAATGTGTGGCCTTCTGTACAACTGAATGACATCAGCAGCAATGAGACCTGAAAATGTAGCTCTATATGGGTAAAGTAAATTACAATCAAGCTGTAGCAAGACCCAAAGAGACCTTTTCCAGAGGAAAGTCCTAGTGGGATGTCAAGTGAGCTGTTTCTCCAACCTTATGGAAGGAATACCTAACTTCTACTTTTTATGAATAGCAAATGCCAGTCACAGGCTGATGCAGCTTAACTATTGATGTGGAAAGCCCAATTTCTTAACTACTATCAACACTGTTCTTTGCTTTTCAGGCAGTCAGATATTGTCTCCTAAATAAAAGGGCTTCCTTGGTGAGATTTCACTCAGTGAAAATGAGTGAAACTCAAAAAACTGACAATGTGGCAAAATGTGGAAAAGAATGAGAACTGCATGGAACAAATCTACTCCTTATGTGTTTTTATTGACTATGAATAATATGTAGGACAAAAAGCAGCATCTGAGCTTTATGGCTTAGAATGCATATATTTTCTAACTCTGAAGGAAAGGTCAAAGTCCATGGTTCTGCTAAACAGTGAAAGCAACTGAAAGGAAAAGGAGTTAAGATAGGAAGCCAGGTTGCTCAGAGAGAAATCACCTAGACAACTATAATTTGGCTAACTGAAGAAAGTGGTTCATTATTTAAGTACTGAACAGTTAGTCAAATAAAAAAGGAAGAAAAACAAATATTCCTTTTGTGACATTATTACAGGATGGATTGCCAACTGCATCTAAGATGATGAAGTGCAAAGGCATATAGAAGACTTTGTATATTCAACATTTAAAACACAAATTCTCTACTTAGTGGAACAGTGTTCAATGATCAGGATTAGTAAACTGATTAATACAACAGATGTTTAATTAAAAATCTGAAGATGGTGTCCCATCCAAGCCCTTTTCAAAAATGAATTGTTTTTTTCTTTAGATAGCCTTCAGTAAGTACTGTTTGCACAGAACTATCTTTAGTGAAGTCATCTTCAAGCATGAGAGTATCAACTTAAAAGCTTCCCCCAAGTGAATTGGGAGGGAGCCTACATGCAGAGCAGTTTGGTGGGAGAGCTGGAGGAAAGGCTCCTTTCAGCTTTTCTCAACAGCTCATTTCAGTGAACAGGTCTTAATAGCAGTGAGATAAGCCCTGAAAAAGCAGGGGCACTCAGGAAAGTATAAAATAGCTCAGCTGAAATCATTCCCTCCTTTCCATAATATCTCTGCACTTTACCTGAAGTCACAAAAAGAAGTCCTTGAGTATATCCAATACAATTAGAAAAACTGTCAACCAAAGAAATGCAATATTTGCAATTCCTCAAAAAATTTTCCACTTCCTCATATACTACTAGAGGTGACCAAAACTGTGATCAGGATACGCAAAGCAATCACATGGAGATGAGAAATTTCGCAGGGCAGAGAGTTCCTCCGAGAGAGCCCAAGGCTGAGCCAAGGCCGAGAGCCCCTCTGCCTGTTTATTTCTTACTTTTTATACATTTGTGGGTCTGGCTGTGGATTGGCTTCTGGAGTTTTCACCTTCCAGCCAAATGGCCAGACCAACTGTCAGTTACAATTGTTTTCAGGTTAGAAATATGCAAACAAAGGACAGAGAATGAAAAACAAAGGATTTGTTTATGTTACATGTGTGGGAAAAGGTAGAAATTGCTCCTAATATTGCACAGTAGCTAAAAAGTCTGACTCTATTTTATGAACAATCAAAAGGCTTCAAAAAACTCAGAAAAACCAGGGTGACACAAAACACTTATTATGGATTAATAATCCACTATAATATTATAATAAATTAAAGTTCACAAGAATAGAAAAGCAGAGTTTCATGTTTCACCCTTTCCCCTTGAACAACGAAAATGTCATAAACATAAGAAAAAATGATTTTTTGATAATAATGCAAGTGTAAGACTGTTCTTATCTCTATGTGAAAGACAAGACTTCATCATTCCTATTGTAACCCTATTCTTAGTCTGTAAAAAAATTCATATGCTTTTGAACTCTTCATTACATATATAAATTCTTTATTTCACAGTGGATATATCCTCTTGACAGAAGATTTTTCAAAGCATTATATGAAGTCTTACATGTCTACATCTCACTTGCCTTTTTTTGTCCTTTGAAGACCTACCACGGTATTGTTCCTGTTAAGACCTTTTGTGCTATAGCTTTCCAAGTGGAAAAAAAACAGTTCCTCTTCACCTTGTTATTTTAACTACTTTAAAACCATACATGAACTTTTTCATCATTGTACTCTATTTAGAAGTCCAGTTGTCATAGTATGACTTCCAGAAATGTCTTTTTGTCAGATTATGACCAGAACAGACTAATTATTTATCAGAAACTGAAAGAATTTTGAAGTGATAGAGAATCAAATGTGTAAAAATATATTTTTTGTTCTATTTCTAAAAAGACAGAGGAAATTATTTTAAAGTGAGGAAACTCATAACAAAATCAGAAGACCTTATTGTTCTACATAATTTCAAAGATTTTAAGAAACTAGCAAACTTATTTGAGGTAAGTGAGTACTAATGAAGAGAGCCAATATATATTCTTTAAATTTCTCTTATGAAGTTTTGATGAAATGTCATTTCTCACAGAAAACAATATGCTACAAAAATATGGAAGTCTACTGGGAATATTTGCAAAGATACAGATTTGCAAAGTTACTGATACAGTAACTGATTTTATTATACTTATAAAACTAAATTCAAATGGAGAATACTTAAACTCATCTCTGTTTACACATTTTTTGTCAGGCTGGAGGTCAAACAGCGAAAGCATTCTGTTTTTGTTTGTTTTTGGGTTTTTTTTTGAACTATATAAACAATTTCCAAAATGGTCCAGAACAATTGCTACCAAGAGGTGTGCATACAGCTGAATGGCTTAGAACTAAAGAGGGAAGACAAGGTAAAACTACATTGACTCAACGTGTAAAGTCAGCAAAGTGAACGTGGGTTTACTCAACCATTTCTACCCCTTTTATTTTGCCCTCAGGCCTTGTTTGGGAATCTTTTTAATTTATTGGTTACATATAAGTACTGTGAATTTTAATCAAGAAGTTCACATTGTTCTCATAACTGCTGTTCAAATATATTTCTATTTTTTTTTTTTTCCTATAAAATATTTTTAGGAGGGCAGCAAACTGTCACTGCCAGTCTAGAAGAGGTTGAGGAGACATCATGTGCGGCATGGTGCATGGTTCTGCTCATGTATTTTCAGAGTGAACCTAAAGCACCAAATCTTTGCTGAGCGCTTCTGAAGATATGGAATAAGTAAAAGAGCAGGGAAGGGGAGAAAGGTTCTTCAAATGAAACAAACAAAACAAAAAACAAAAAACAAAAAAACAAAAAAAAAAAAAAAAAAAAAAAACCAAAAAAAAAAAAAGAAACTTTGTAAAGTTATTTCCAATTAGATAAATACTGTACTGGTTGCAGAGCATAAACAGGTACAGAATCAGAGGTATTTCCCCAGCTATCACAATCTTCCTTCCAGCAGGAGTAAAAGGACTAAATGCTACAAGCATTTTAAAATGCAGTTTTTAAAGTTTACTAAATGTTTTAGAAGAGCAGTCTTCAACAGTGGTGAAGTCACAGGGAGAGGCCTTCTTTGTACATCCTCATGTTCCTAGATTATACAAACTGATGAAACCTGGACAGGAATTATCAACATATCCTTTATATTGGTGTCTCAATCCACCTCCTCTTGCAAGCAGGCTCCTGCCACTCCTTACTGCATTACAAACTGTACACGGACAGACACACATACACACCCCCAAACCTGACAGGCAGTAGCCTCAGTTTGTGTCTAAAACAGGTATAAACTCAGCCTGATTTGTGGTTTCCTGGCTGACAATAAACTGCTGTCAAATCTGCTGTCTCTTTTGTTCTCCAGTGACTGGTAACCATGGATACCCAAGGCAATAAAGTTCACTGATCCACAATGCTGTAATTCAGGGTGTGTTTACTGTAGCTGATTTTCTTACGGAACCCCCAGAAGATAAAACTAGTAATTCAGGGTGAAATGGAAATTAGCTACTAGTTAAGATTTTAATAATAATAAAAAAGAAGCATGCGTTGTTGAACAGCATAATTACTTTCCCTGAATAATTTATGACAGCCAGTCTGCCCCATTGAAATGTTCGTATTAATTTTAATGAGCTTGTCAAAGCTCTTCTAGTCATTTTATATTGAATAGATTTAGCTGGGGTAATATTTTAACCCATTTCTCCTTTTAAAAAACAAAAACCTGTTTTATATAAAATATCTTTTTATTTTCAAATTATAAATTAGCTTCTATAGTTCATTCAAATAGTAGTAGCATTATCATTCTCTATATTATATTCAGATTATATTTCCATATCAATTTTAAGTTTACTTCCATAGGAAACAAAATCTTGGAAAAAAGATAGATTTTTAGCTAATTGGACTAGAGGGCATAAGTGTTTCAATCACAAGTGTTTGGATGCAATGTTTTCACTTACATTAGCATTTTTTTCCAAAGTTTAAATTTATAACAGCTATAAATTTTCACTTTATTCTGAGCAGACTGACATATCTGATGTGCATGATTTTGTTGTTTCCCACTGTGTAGCTGTTTATAATTTTATCCAATAATTTCTACTTTAGTTGCTTTTCATCATTAAAATGTTTTAACTACTGTTCCACAAATAGTATAGAAACTGATAGTACATATATCATTCCAATCTCACCTTTTTCTTGAATGCCTTCATCACAGCATTCCTAATGGACCTCTTGGAACATCAGCATTTACCTGACAAATGGTTATTTTACCTCTACTTAGCCAGGACTAAAGGTAAACTCTGGGGTAAAAGATACCAAAAATCTGTGTAAGAACTAAGGTTAGCAGGTTTGTGTAGAAATGTAAGGAGCAGGAAAAGAAATGTTATACTACATCCAGAGGGACAGGAACATGCATCCTTTAACTGATGGAGTTTGGCTTAGGTGACATGGGGGTTTTTTTCCATGAAGACTGATCTATTTCTGTCAACTCTTTCTGAACTACAGAAAGCATTTAACAACTTATTTGTATGTTCATCATTCAAAGTGCTTGCCTAATTGACTAATGCTGACTTGCTGCTTCAGTTTTAGAAGTTTGATATAGGCTTAAATATTAGAAGTCGAAAAAATTCAGGTCTTTCTTATGGAAGCAGTCCAGCATTATGCTCAGCAGTAGAATATGTTCAATAAGGGGAGATTCTTTGAAAGACAGGACTTTCTATCACCTGTGGTCAGACAAAATAATCTAGAAATATCTGTAGTGGAGGGAGGACAGAAGTCAATTATAGTACCATACATATGCAATCCCCAGTAACCACAAAGATGGCTGTTATAATACAAACCAAAAGTATTTGAGTTTTAAATTTTTAAAATTTTCAGTACTGGTGGGAATGTCTCTCATAAATTGCTCCCACTTGTGCTAAAATTCAGCCACTGTGTGCTGTGAAGTGGGACAATCTCTTAGTGACACCAAATAAAATGCTTTACAATTTATTTAGATTTTTATTATTTAGATAATTGATTTCAGTCCTCTAGATGCTTGAATCTGGGAGAATTGAGATTACATGTTACAGACAAATATGCTTTGAGAATATGCTTTCATGAGATGCTTCAAATATATTTATTTATTATAATGGTTTAAAAATAAATTAAAAAAAAAAATAGAGCATGCCATGGAATGGAAAGTATTTTCTTTTCCTCTTTTCCATGGTATGACTCCAATGCAACAAGGATTTTTAAAATGTTTTGTCTCCACCGGCCTCTGTGTCTACCCATGATCTACAAGACAGTTTCTTATTATAAAATGAAATACAAGAGGGAAGAAAACAGATTTACATTAAGTTGCCATAAAAATCTGTAAGATATGGAAGTGAATTTATCTTCCCTGAGAATTTGAAACTTTAAAATACAAAAACCCCCCCACAGCTAAAACATGCAGTTTCCATTTTTTCTCTAAAAAGTTTGTTTAGCATGTAACCTCTAAGACATAAAGATTCAAGGAAAATCTTTCAAACAAGCTTGTAAACCAAAGCAGAAGAGCTCTTCTGGTAATTTTTACCTTTTTAATTTTTTTGTAGTATTCTGATTTATTTTTTGTGCTCCTGATTAATGCTATTGGAGCTTTAAAAACTTTTGCAGTCCTTCTGTTACTATACCCAAAATTATGGTGGGATTGCACTCAACTTTATTTTTTGCAATTTTTACATTTGAAATCTAACCAGCAATTTTTGGTGAAACTCAGATTCTACAAAATCTCTTTATTTCTCACTAGATAGTCAGCATTACAGCAAGTCTAAAACTGGAAAACAAGAGAGCAGTTTTGTGACTTTCCTTAAAACTAGAACAAAACAAACACCACTATACTATTATCTGAGAAGACTGAGATTTAGAGAATCTGGAATTTTGTTTTGGTATGCACTGAAGACACCCTGTACTTGGAGAAAAAGGGCTCATTTCTGATCACTTTTTCCATCCAAGTATCACATTCACAGGAGTAACAATGCTCTGGAGTGTGATCTCAGTCTGTAACAAAAAACTGGGAACCTGGGCAAATTCCATGGGCCTAGAATAGCCAGGTGAATCATATTTATTTGCAATCCCATAATGTTTCTTAGAAACTAGAAAAAGTTAGTGTCTGAAGAAGTAAATGAGCTGCTTTTTTTTTATTATTTATTTACTCACAGCACTAAATATAGTAAGAACTGTAATTGCTACAATAAGACTGACAAGCAATAGTGAAGCTCCACAAGTCAAAGATGTCCACATAAATGTGAACATCCTCCAGAGTTACATTAGGTGAAATGAAATAGCCTAGTACATGGTTAGACCATGCTTCAAACCTGTACTGCTAACAGCTTTGCTTTAGGAAAAGATGTCATCACAGCACACCAGAGAAATTCTTTCCTGGAGCACCGAATTATGGCCCCTGTCAAATCACACCTAGGATCAGTGGTCCTATGCTGCATACCTGATATTTCCAAGTTGATAAAAACCAACTTAATGAACCTAAAAGTTTAAACACTTGAAAAATAAAGGTTGACTATATTTATTTTCCACACCCCGTTACACAGCAAGGAAAATAGCATTCAATTAAATATTTCCCTCAGGTTACTAGTCATGGAGTATACCTATGTTGAGTATTAGAATGAGCATTTCCAGCAAATTGAGGGAAGTGATCCTGCCGCTCTACTCACCCTGGTTAGGCATATCTGGAGTGGTGTGTCCAGTTCTGGGCTCCTTAGTACAAGAGATGCGTGGAGTTCCTGAAGCAGTTCCAGCAGAGTTCAATGAAGATTATTAAGGGACAGAATGAAGACAGTCAATGAAAAATATTAAGGGACAGAAGCATCTCTTAAGGGGAAAGGGTGAGAGAGATGGGCCTGTTCAGCCTGGAGAAGAGACTGAGATAGGACCTCATCAATGTCTGTCAGTGTCTGAAGAGGGATCAAGAGGATGGAGCCAGGTTTGACTCAGTGGTGCCAAGCAATAAGATAAAAGGCAACAGGCAGAAACTGATGCACAGGAAGTTCCTCCTAAGTACGCAGAAGAATTTAGTGTTCAGATGACTGAGCACTGGAAAAGATTGCCCAGAGAGGTTGTGGAGGCACCCTCACTGGGGATATTTAAAACTGTCTGGACACAGTCCTGTGCCTTGTGCTCTAGGATGACCCTGACTGAGTAGTGGGGCTGAACAAGATGACTTGCAGCTCCAACTCTATCCATTCTGTGATTCTGAGATCTGCCATCAGAAGTGTCCACAACTTCTGCACTGAACAATTTTTTTCTTTCCTGAACATTTTGTCTTCATTGTACTTCACAGAATCAGTACAGAAATGACAGTATGGTTTTGCACACCACGTTTGCATAATACTGAATATACTTTAAAAGAACAGAGTAAAGGATGACAGTAAAACCTTTGCTTTGTCCTCTTCTGGCTTGAATGCTTGTCATGAAATGCTGAGTGCACTGTATAAAAAAAATAACTGGAAATAAACAAAGTGGAGCGAGGAGCTTCCACTATAGAGTTAATGTAAAGCTAGAAAGTGAGTTACTGTTTAGGGAGGCTCAGAGAAAGAGAAGGAGAGTCACCAGGAATAAACAGACAGCCTAAGGGCAAATAATCAACTTGAAGAAAATCCTTAAGGCAAGAAGGAAGCCAAAAGAGCATAATTACAAATTAAGATGAAAAAAGCAGTGGAATGTGACAGGGAACAAGAGGAGAAAACAATCAAGGATCAAATTCTATTAAGGACTATTATATATGATAAAGATTACACTCTAAAAAATAGTACATGACACCAAGACAGAAAAGGTCATAAGCATGACATCAGAATAAAAAAAATTACCCTAGAGAAGGTGTGACATAATTTAATGAACAAGTTTTACATTTGTGGGTTTAAAAAAAAAAAAAAAAAGTGCAGAATTCTCTGAATGGGGGGATAGGCATAAAAATTTAAATATATATATTTACATGTTTCTTGCTGTTTTAATTTTTGAGGATTGAAAAAAAGGCTTTTAAATTTCAAATCTTATCTAGAGTGAGAAATTCTATTGAATTTTTATTCTGAACTCAAAAAAGTCTTCTCTTGAGAGAAATTAACAAAGCAGTTAGAGTAGTAAGTTTCCTTTTTCATGCAGAAGGGAACCTGCTGTATGGAATATTCCAAGAGCAAGTCTAATTCTGCCTCTTTCTGATGATAACAATTAATTTAGCCTTATTCTGTATAACTTCAAATTGCCTTATTCTGTATAACTTCAAATTCTCTTGTTCAAGCCAGTCTCAAAAGCTGGCTGAAAGTTCTATTCAAACATACATGTTTATATGGCAGATAGTTCTAAGCTGGTCATCATATGACATTTCTGTAGATCACAAATGCTATGCTTGTGAAGCAAATTCCTTCTTCCGGGAATTTTCTTTTTATTAACACAGCATCTTTTGTGAAAACTGCAGTGAGAAACATTTCTCTAAATGGCAGACCCATCCAGGCACAATATCTCTTCCTACATTTTTGCTCTTAACTTCCCATCACTGCTATTTAAACTAAAGTTTATGTTTGAAGAACTGATTACCCATAATCTCTAGTATAAATGGAAATAACTTTTGAACACTTCTAATCCCCCAACACTATCCCAGTTACCATGGGTACTAAGATTGGCATTGGAAAATATTCACTGAGAAACTCAACCTTCTGTACTTCTTGAGAGTGATACACTAGAATGCATACTTCTACATGTATGAAAATTTAACATTATCATTGACAGATGTTTTTCCATGGCATGATGCAGTCACTTGGCCATTTCAACTTGTTTTTTACTTCCATTGAATTTAATAATATTCCTGAACCACTATGACTCCTCAGCAGCAGCCTTGCATCTGTGTAGAGTGTTCAGTCACTTGGTGTGGGAATAGATCAAGTGACTGAACACTCTGCAGATCAACCCTGTATACCACATTCTGCCACTCCACTCAAAGGATGTCCAAGGTACATAGGAAGGATCATTAAAGATGGTTCAAGATTAGTCAGTTATATACAGTTCAGCTTGAGCTGAAGTATTGGATTTTAACAGTCATTGCAAAAGTTCAATAAATATTATCTTTCTTCCTACCACTCAATTTCCCTTTAGAAGTTTTGCAGAGAAAAAGTAAGAAAAATAACCTCTTAATCACTAAATAGCTCTTTTTTCTATACAAAACATTTTAGCAGGCAGAGATTTTATTATCTCCTTTTGGTAGCCTCCCAGATTGATGTGCTATTCTGGATTCAGAGTTTAGAAAGATTAACACCCCTTCCCACCATCTTCTAAAAACTACTGATTGAAAAATAAAAACTTTCAAAATAATATTTGAGATTATGTAGATCCACTCAGTTATCAGATAAAGCCTTTTATCATGCATCTACCTTTTATTAAAAAATTAGGGGACATCAACCTATTGCCTCAGTATTAAGTGTTTTACATCTATTTCAGCCTTTAAGGTCTTGCTGTGTTGGTTTTGGCTGAGGCAGAGTTCATTTTCTTCACAGTCACCATCATACACAACAGAGTGCTGCTTTCCTGGGGAGAGCTGAACATCAGCTTACCCATGGGAAGCAGTGAATGAATTCCTTGGTTTGCTTTGCTGTGTGCAGAACCTTTGCTTTCCTTATTAAACTGTATTTCACTCAGCCCACAAGTTTTCTCACTTTTACCCTTATGATTCTCTCCCCCATCTCACCAGGGGGGAGTGAATGAGCAACTGCGTGGGGCTTAGTTGCCAGCTGGGCTTAAACCACAGCACATGTCTAAAATCCAATACCACTGAGGGAAATAGATGTATTAGATGCAGTCTTTTAATTAGTCTCTGAACTTTCCAAAGACTTTCATTTATCCTATAGATGCTGATTTTCCATTGTGTTCAAAGGCTTCTTATAATTAAAAATGCTATGGCTTCATTAATTAAAATTAATGAAAGAATGTGATAAAAAAGAACAATTGATTATATTGTAGTATTAAAATAAAATCATGGCAAAACAAAACCAAAACCAGAATTAATTAACTTGAATATCTGTTCTTCAGATATCTGAGGGCATAAGCTATTTCAAACTATTTTATTAATTGGAACTAGAACAATACAATTGTTGGACCAAATAAATTTCTAAGAGTACACAGAGGATAAAATGTCTAGTTGTCTTTGATCTTTAATTTATGAATTTCTTCTTCATTATGGTATTTACACAGAAGTGCCTGTGATATTCTGAATGCCACAAATAGATGTCTGTTTACAAAAAGATACAGAAAAATATTTTGCTGTCTCCTGTAGGTGTAGAAACATAAATGATTCTTCATTTTAAACATATAGCTCTATAGCAGACTACATTTTGTGGACAAAACCTATCAGGGAACTGACATTTTGCAGACAACTAAAATAAAATTTTCAAAGTATGGCCTAACTAGTGCATGCATAAAGATATTAAATTATGTATGGATTCTAATACTGGAAGTTTAATAAACCTTAAATTCTTAGGAAAGAAGATAGGAGGGGATAGGTAATCAAGATTCCTTCTATCCCTCATTCTCTCCATACTACCCCTGCTTTAAGGCTAGTTGCTTTTTCTGAGAGGTGCATCTAAAATATTATTGAAGGGTCAGTTGTAGTCCTTGTGGGACTTTCATGGGCTTCTTCTCTTCCTTATGTAACATGGGTCTGCATAAGATACATAAAATGTAGTCATCTCTTACAGATTGAAATGTCCAACAGAAAAACACAGAGAATTCTCGGGAATCAAAAATAAGGACTTGAATGTATTCCTTTGCTAGGAAAAAGTGTTTAATGTACTGAAATCTTGCAAAAATATTTTTGAATATGAAAAGCCCAAAGTCTCTAGGGAAGTGACAACTCAGACAAAAGTATTTCTGAACCTTCTTGTCAAATCTTTCACCAAATAAAACATGAGACAGGATATTCAGTTCACTGTTATGTTCACACTAATATATCATTTTAGAATAAATAGATATTTGAGCAAATACCTATTTGGATTATTTAGAGGGAAAAAAAGCCACCTTGCATAACCATGGGGAAAATAATCTGTCATCAGTCAAAGGTCTCATGTTGTCAGTATTAAAAAGACTGTTGTAATTGTGTAAAGCCTGATATAGGATTCAAGAAATAAGGAGGATAATGTAATAACTTCTAATCAACATGGCCATCTGGAAAATTGATCTTGTCAAATTACAATGGTATAATTTTTATGAAATTATAAATGCATTTGATAAAAATTATCAAGGCACAAGTGTTTAACAACAGAGTAACATGCATCTTAAATCTCAACATGATATGCAAATAGGGAATATCACCAATGGCTATTTTTCTTTCATCACATTTTCCTGGGACTGATTTTACATTTATTTGTATTTTCATAGACCTGAGGACAAAAATAATTCAGTCAATGCTGATAAATTTGGTTGTTGATTCAATGAGTGATTAAGGAAGGCAGGATCAATCAATGAAGGGAAAACTCAATATGGTAATATCTGCATTTATGAGCAGAGGATGAAGGCGCTTCTTAGAGTATTAGAGAAATAGTTTGAGATGTAGTGATAGAACAAGAGGTAATGTATATTGTAGAGCTATTTTAGAGAAATAACCTACACCTCAAACACACTTAGAGGTTTTCTGAATCTTTTCAAGTTACGAAGTAAGGCTAGATCCTAGGAGGCAAATGGCTCACTACTAACTAAAAAATGGAGTTTAAAAGAAATTTTTCAGTATTTTATTTTCAGTTCTGTATAGTTAACCTCAATTGGCTTTAAAAGGCAGTAAAACTTTAAGAAGGAAATAGGACTTGAAGCAACCTTCTGAAAATGTGATGTGCATTCTGTTGCCTGCAAGCATTCCAGCTGAAACCTCTCTAGATAAGAGATGATTGCATGGGTTTGATATGCCCGTATCTTCATTTTGGAGGAATTGGAGATGGAAACGTGGTGGAAAGTCACTTCTGGAAAGAAGAGAATGTTAATTTTCTACTGTAGAAGACACAGTTTTAGAATTCTTTGCAAAAATACTCTTTGCTTTTAAAAAGGAATCAATAGTTTTGTAGATCATTCTCCGTGTATGACTGAATTTTACTTTTCCTTTCACCACAGCTCAGACCCTTGAGTGGAGCATATTTTCCTCTGTAATGGCACTTTCCAGCTGTGATATATGTCCTAAAGTTAATTCGTGTTGATAGATAAAATTTAATATCATCTAAATAAATGTAAGGTTTTATTTTAATCCAACAAACTCTGAGTTAACTCAGAGTTAAGCAACTCAGAAGAGGGTGCAGGAATTCCTCTCGCTTGAAAGGACAAGGGAGGGGGAAACACGAGACATAACATGATTAAGAATTACCAGGAGGGAGACACAAACATGCATTAACTACCAGGAGAGAGACACAAACATGCTTTGGCTACAGATCGTTAAAAAGGAATGTAACATCTGCTCTAAAGTTACTTCATGTTAATAGAATATAAATTGTAATACTGAATGTATGATTATAAGTCCTGTATAAAGTAGCATGTTAGAAGTTAAGTTCTGTTTTAGCATTTTGTGGGTTAACTTGGGAAGACGGAGGATTCAACAGAATACAAAATATCCCTAGCCTGAAAAAGTTTGGGAGGGACACTGAAAGAGCTTGATTGGAATTACCAGAAAGGAGGACAAAAGACTGTCACTGCCAGGAATCGCTGAAAAGAAACAAAGGGCAACGGAACACAGAGATGATAGCCTGGAGAACCTGATGATGGTTTCAGATCTGTATCTCGATGGTCTCCAGCCAAAATCAGCATGTCTACACCACACCTGGAACCGACCATCGACAGCATTGTCCTCCTCCGCTAATCCATTCAGACTCTTAGAACTGAAACTTGCATACTTAATGAAGCTGCTTCAGATGGAGGACTTACATCATCTCAGGCCTCTCTCCGCGATCCAGTGTATAAAAAGAGGCTGCTGCAAACCCCAGATGTGAACTTGGGGGATAACAGACTGGCAGAGTGTGTTATCGTTGTTCACCCGGCGCCGACCCCGGGCTCGAAGCTGTCCTTTTAATTGTGGCTGTCCGAGACTGTTATTTTGTCTCTTAATAAATTTCCAAATTTTGATTTATCGAATTTGGTCCTCTCATTTATAACACAGCCATTCCTCCTTTTGTGGGAGATGTCCTTGAGGATATCCACCAGCTGTAACCACAAATGCAATCTGGATCTATTTTTAAGAGATGTGGGCAAATATGCTCTTTTATACAAATGCTTTGGATTTCCATAAACCATTAGAATATGTGAATTAGAAGATATAGCACGAGGCAATATGTGGAGAGGAACACAAAACTGAAAAATGGATGTACTAGTATGGGGTTTGTGGAATTTTCCAGGCATATGAATACTACAGAAACAACTTTATCGAAGGCATGGAAATATGTTGGCAGTAAACTTATTGCCTGGCTGATGCTGAGCCATGAGCTGATAGAAATTAAGCTGTACAGCTTCTACAGCTTTGGGAGAGGTTCAGAAACATATCCCAATAATAATTTTGCAGTAGTGAGTTAATCTGTTAATATTGTTGTAATTGATGTAAATACCTAAAGTAACCGGAGTAAAACAATTATTTTTCAAGTTTGCTTGGAATACACATCTTGCTTACTATGAAATACCATAATGTGATTTCAGAAGAGTGAAAGGCTTTTCTACAAACTGACAAGGACCCCTCTAGCCCTACGGTGTCCCCCAGAGACGTGCACACGAGGAGCAGTGCTGGAAGGGCCGTGCCGTGCCGGGCCAGCCAGGGCCCGTCCCGCTGCCCCGGGCAGGCAGCGGCGCTGGCGTGGCGGCCCGCAGCCCCTCTCAGCACAGATGCTTGCGGCGACAGAGAAAGGCCGAGGTCCAGCAGGGACATCAAGCCAGCGAGGATCTGGATCAGCAGGACGCAGGCACAGCACAGCTGCAGCACAGCTCAGGCAGGGGTCAATCACGAGAGGCCCGGCGGCCCAGGGGAGGCGGCGGCCGCGGGCCGCGCTCCGTGGCAGAGCTGCGCGCTGTGCGCGGCAAGGATGCGCTGCAGCTCCGCGATGCCTTCAGCCGTGCTGCTGCCAAACTGGCCCCCAGCCCGGGGGCTGGAACACAAGAAAGTCAAGGCAAGATCTGGGCCCTGACACAAGTCTCCTAAAGTGACTGATGGCTCAGTACAGTGGTTTCTTAGGCTTTACAAAGGCGTGAGCAGCTCTACTGTCATCTTGCAGTCTTTACCTTAGGCAGCCTGCTCAATTAAGGATTGCACGGGATTTGCAGCAGTTTTCATTAATTTTCTTAACTCCTACCTTTTTTTTTTTTTTTTTTTTTTTGGCAATTGTATTTTTCTGATGTTGTGAGACTGATGACAAGATACTACTATACTAAATGTTTAGGAGGACTACATGCAGGAGGCTGATTTAATTCATCAGCTGTCATTTGCTCATCATCAAAACTCCTGGTTTAGAAACTGTTGCCGTTAGCATCTGGGTTCCGAAGAGAGGATGTAATATTCAATAGTTACAGTTGGGACCAATACTACCATTTATCATTAAGATTTTCTTAGGTCTCTTCCTTATAAAAGCTCGTCTTCTCAGTTGCCAAGCTTCAAATATAAGCTGATATTTTTCAGATTTCTTCCACTGACAAGTCATGTTTGAAGGTATTCTATGTTTTTATTTGAGAGAGATTTAGCTAAAATAAATGTAATTTTGAAGAATAAAAATTAGAGGGTAAAAAAAATTCTGATGACCTTTCATTTTCTTTGAAGTCTGCAATGGTTGTGTTTTGACAGAGGGAACTCAAATGTTCAACATTTTGACCTAGTAATAAAAAGTAAATTTCTGTTCCAACAAAAATGGTAATGTGTCATTGAATTCCATATGGTTTAAAATATGTGAGAAAACCAATCACAAGGGGAAACATATGTGGTTAACTGGCAGCTGGAATCAATGCTTAAAGCTGCAGGGAGACCAAGGGCAGGTTCCAGCCCCCCAGACTGGCTGGGTGTACCTTGCGGTGAGGAAGATCCTTCCTGCTGTTACTTAGTGGTTCTTAGCCAATAAAGCAATGCCTGAAGAGCACAATGATGAACACCAACACAGTGAGGCAAGCTGTCAAAGTTATTTGCAAGAAGGATTAGACTGAAGTCCAGACTGGACTTTTTCTAGCAGTAAAGTAAACATTTTTGTTGAAGTATTAGGTATGGAGGATGCCCTATGAGGTGGAAGTTTGCTGGAAAAGAATACTAAATCATTAGTTAAAAATGTTTTATTGGCAGTTTTGTAAACTGTGTGCATCTGAAAGCAGATCTCACATGATACTAGGCATTCTATTTAGAATTTAGGAACCTAGACTGCTCTAGGTTTTGTTCATTCTATGTTGCCTAACACCCATAGCTCAGTTGAAGAATTTCTCAGAAGCCAGAAATCCACCTGAAACTAAAGATATTTGTAATTCATATTTACAGACTGCATGTACTCTGAAAAAAACCCTACATCTTAGACATCTCCATGTAGATTTGACACTAATGTTCGATGTCTTTGATCCACAGTCATAAAATACCTTCCTTCTTTACTGTTGTGTGTGATCATTCAAGAAATGCACATTCTGTAGTGAAGTGATTCCTAGGAAAGAAATTTAACAATAGCTGTGTTAGAGGCAGGTATTGAATAATGCATGGCAAATAAAGCATGGGATCATGGGCTGCAGAATGATTAAGCTGAATTATAGAATAGCTGTTCAGTAAGAGGTAACTGAACTATGAACAAGTATACTGGCAAAAAGCTATCATTATTTTAAAACAATAATGTAATTCACACTTTCACTGTTGGTTTGTGCTCAATGCTGGAACTTGATTTGGGGAAGGCTTTACTTTCACAGCTTCTAACTTTTTAATGCAAATGGTATTTGAACAAGATGCAGCACACTTTATCCTAGCTTTTTTCTAGCTATTGTAGTTACTTTAATTAAGTTAATATACCGGGAAAAGAGGAACTGAAGCAATCAGTCAATTTTTAATCACATTTGTATTTGTTTTAACAGGCAGCTCAGCTGTTGACAGCCTGTTGACTCAGGTTCGAATAGTCCAGCATTACTGAAGGCAGAAAGTCTCACTGCTGAGGTAGATTAATGCCAAGCAGGTTATGCTCAAGTACAATAATTAGGAAATTAGAAGGAATTTAAAAATTGAGATACAGATAAGGTACTACCAGCACCAGACAAATTCCTTCTCTCTTTGGCTGGATATTGCTAGTGACTAGTGTACACATCATGGACAACAGGAGGAGTCAGAAGGCACTGTGCTGCTAGAAAGATACGACCTTGTTGCCGTTACTGAAACTCGGTGAGAAGAATCCCATGACTGGAGTGTGACTATCAACGGCTACAGACTATTCAGAAGAGACGAAGGAGAGGTGGAGGCATTACCCATCTACATCAGGGGCTGAATTGAGTGTGAAGAGCCCTATTTGAAGAACACATCAAAAGCCCATGGGTAAGAGTCAGAGATCAAGGCAACAAAGAGAACCTAATAGCTGATGTCTACTACAGACCACCTGATAAAGGGGAGCCTACTGATGAAGACTTCTTGCTCCTGCTTCAGGAGGCAAAGTGCTCACAGGCTCTTGTCCTGCTGGGACACTTCAACCTCCCTGACATCTGCTGGGGGAGTAGCACAGCGAGTGCAGGCAGTCCAGGACAGTGCATGGAGGACAGCTTCTTGAGCCAAGTGATAGACAGCCCTTCCAGAGGAGAGGTGATACTGGGTCTGTTGGTCACCAGCACAAATGAGCTAATCACGGATGTCAAGATTGGAGGCGCCTGGGATGTGGTGTGGAGTTTGCAATCCAGAGGGACAATGGGTCAGGTTAGGAGTAAAGTCAGAATCATGAACTTTAGGAAAACAAACTTCCAGCTCTTCAAGGCAACAGTCAATACGATCCCCTGGGAGACTGCATACAGAGACAAAGGAGCCCAGTGGACCTGGCAAATCTTTAAGAAAGTCTTCCATAGAGGGCAACACCTGGCAGTCCCAGGAGCAAGAAGCAGGGCAAGGAAGACAAGAGACCAGCATGGCAGAGTAGGGAACTGCTGGTCAAACTAAAGGGAAAGAAGCATTTAAATGCAGAGGTGGACACAAGGACAAGTAATGAGCACTGTTGTTAAGTTGCAAGCTTGCTGGGCAAGTTTAAGGAGAAAGGTAATTGTGTTCACTCTGGTGGTGCAGAAACAAAATTTTCAAAAAATTTAATTATAAAGTTTTACTTGCAAACTTTAGAACACTAAGGTAAAATAAGGTACTTGACAAATTTAAAAACAACATCCTGTTCAAAGTAAGTCAGATCAAAACTTTATGTTAGGAAATTTAGAATTAGCCAACTTCAAGTTATCCAGACACAACAAGGCCCTTACTAAAGCATTGACTAGAACATTTTAGTCTGGCTTAAAACATATTTCAATAAATTAGCAGAAGAAAGAGAGAAAGAAAAAAAGAGAGAGAAAGATTTAAATATAGTCAATGCCTTAGATCCAGCATGGCCTCAACGACTTTTAAATCCAAGGCAGTGAGGCTCGTCAGCATCAGAACAGTGCAGCTGCTTTTTATCTTCTCTGGTCTCCCAGGGCCCTCCCCCAGGTACATGCCTGCACTTTAATGTGGCTCTCAGGAGTAATTACTCCCCATTGGGAGTAATTTTGGGCTGTCAGCGTGCCACATGGTTTGGCAGATATTCTAGGACCAGACCAGAGGCTCCAGGGGCAGGGTGTGGAGCACTGCACTGTCCCACCTATGCAGAACTTGCCCTGCCCCTTCCCAAACACACACACACACACACACACACTCTGCCTACCTAGTTGTTTTGAGTCAGTCTATCAATTCTCTGGTCTCCTGTAGCCAACATCCCAGAAAGTCAATCATATCTTGGGCTGCATCTTGGGCCAGTAGGTCAAGGGAGTTGATTCTGCTCCTCTGCAACAGGTATTACAATTAAACCAGCTATACATACATATTTTTCAAGATGTATTTTTTTTATTATTTTAAAAGCACTTTATGATACTCTTGTTTAATATTCAGATTTGAATAAGAATTTTCTATAAAGCTTCCAAACAGCACCCCAGAGAAGAACTCTAACAGCAGTGTGCAGACTGTTTTATACAGCAACCAAAATCTTCAAGAGGAATAGCACAGAGAAGTAAAAGTGCCCTACAACAAAAGAATTAAAATATGTGAATTTTTTCAAAGGGCTTTTCTTTCAATTCGTTAACCATGTTCATTTAACATTGCTGGAAATAATGCAGAAGGTGATATGATTTAGAGGCACAGAGAAGCACAAAACCCCAGAATGATCTACTGGTATCTTGAGCTTCAAATACATAGATGGAGAATTTTTCCTAGGAGCAAGAACAAACACGATATTTGAAGACTATTTCTAATGCTAATCTTATACCCCAACAACATAAAACAGCACCCCTCTAAGGTTCTAAACAAGCATCTGCTATTCTCTATGAACAAACAGTACACAGATGCTGGAAATCATCTGGGAAGAGTGATTCAGAGTTAATAAACTAAAATAGAAATCTGCCTATAGGGAAAAATGGAAAATGGGCTATTTTTCCTCCGGAGAAACCTCTTAGAAACTTGGAAAGGGTATTTCTGATGCCTAACTTATGGCTATCCTTTTCTTTAAGATGGAATATCTAGTTCTGTTCAAAGAGAGAAAATATACTTTGTCTGAGAAACAGTGGTAGGACTGCCAAAGCCAGAAATTTTACCTGCACTAGAAAATAACCAAAAGTCGTTGTGTCAGTTGTCTAGCAACGCTGCTAGTCTAACACAAAAAGTAGCTAATTATCATACTTCATCCTTGAAAAATAGCACAGATCTGTCACATATAGAATTGTCGAGACTTACAGTTTATGGCTATTTTGTTTTTTCAACAGCTAGAATCCAAGATCACCCAGTTTTTCTACCCAACAATATCCTCTTTTTAAAGAGGACATCGCCTCTCCAGACTTTGATGCATTTCCCAAGCTGCAAAGATTTTCATAGATATCTTCTAACTGCATTAAAGATGCTTCATTCATTCTCTAAGCAACCTGCAGTAAATGTCATCAGGCCTAGACTATTTAAGACTGCCTTAATTAGACTTTTTCCTGGCATTGCTAAATGCTTCACCTGATTGAAATATCTAAGTTTCCTTTTCTGCAGCTGTGTCTCAGCAGTTGTCACTGTCAGACTCAATACTGCATAGACATGATTCCAGCTGCTGTGTTTAGCTGCAAGGTTCTGATGGCAAAGCTAGTCCTCCCAGATCTTTTAGTGTATCACCTTGTACTTTGAAATTTTATATTTATTTCCTTGATTGTATTGTTTTTTTCTTCTCCGGTTCTCCTCTACCATGTTGTTTTATTAGTGTACTTATCATTAGACTGCTTCTCATTTTTCTATCCTACTCTGAAGTCATCAGTTGAAATGTTAAGCAAGATCTTTATTCAGAATAGATGTAGTGGCTGCTCCTGTGACAGTGACAGAACAGTTCACAGAGTGTCTGCATTCTCAGGAATATACGTTTCTTTATTTGTGTGTAAATGTGTGTGTGTGTCTATGTGTTAGTCTTTGCTGCTATCCACAGCACAATCCATCTATTCTGTTTCTTGTTTGCCAGCTGCACAGTTAGCCAGGCTTGATGTGAGAATCAGTCAAATGCTAAAAGTCAGTACAAAATGTGCCTTAAGACCTGCCTCATGACAATGGCACTATCTACTTACTGACCTTCAGAGAGGTCAAGATTTGATGCTTCTCCCATGGCAGCAGCTAGTAAGGATTCTTCTGAGTTATTGTATATACTCATTTTTTTTGTTGTATTGGATAAGAGAAGTCTTCCTCAAATGGCCTAGGAGTTCATGTAAGCAAAGATCAGTAGTAGATACAGACTAATTCCTTTCTTGGATGTGTTGGCTCTCCGTAAATATGTGGGTTTCTTGAAACCTACTCCCTGTCCTGGATCTTACAGCTGCACAATGAGATTGCTGCTCCACTACTCCTAGCTGTTAGGAACCTGAGGAGTTATTTGATCCTTTGTGTCCTACACAATACCTGCCAGTTTTGTTATTCCCTGTGCAGCAGGAGTATGACTCCGACACTGAATGTGAACAGCTTATCTGTATTTTAAAATAAAATAGAATATTCTTTTGTACTTTATTTTACTATCTTGGCAAGATCTAATTCTCCTTGAACCTTGGCAATTCTTGTGTTACCGTTGCATATGACTACTGAGAGTTAGCAATTTTTCTCTGATCAGATGATTTTTCTGTTCCACGTAAGTTATCGGATTGTTTGGTACTTCACAGATGGTAATTCAGGCTAGACCTCAATTATACAAGTTCTTTCCACACCCACTTAGCTTGCAATCCTAACTCCTTGTAGTTTTATTGATTTGTATAGTCTTGTACAGTTCTCTACCAGCTCTGTATCAACTAGTCCTTTAACAAGTTGATTCTAATTAGTTCCTTTGATGAATGAAAGATTGCCTTTTGAAATTGAGAACTTCATGGAAAGGGTATATGAATAAGTATAAATTATGCAGCAAAATCCAGCATGTCAGCCTCTCCAGTAACCACCTGTACCTTGTACCTGCCTAATCCTTCACGAAAAGAAGAGTAAATTGATCTAACTTTACAATTTGACCATAAGTACAATTGAGTAATTTGCAAGTTTTTACTTCATTCCACCATAACTTGCATATCAAGATTTAAATATTTCTTCATTTAATATTCCAGTGTAGTTTGTATTGAATCATATTTGCATTCATACCATACTGTGATGTTATCTGCTCACTAGATTAAGACATATTTAATGTTGAATTTTGCTAGAACAGTCATGAGTGTCTACACCTGTTACCGCGTCACTAATTCTACTATCAGCGCAATGTGGCAACACAAAAACTCCCAATATTCCTCAAATATTCAAATATACAGCTTCAAAAAATTCATATAGAGCTACAGTTTAATTTACACTATGAAATGTGGCATTAGAATACCACAAAAAGTCATCAGGTTAAAGTAAAGTTTTTTATTGATCCTTTCCTAAAATTACATAAACCTGCAAAGATCTTTATCCCATTCTGTCTTGTTTCTTCAGTAGGTTGTTACAGTGTTCTTAACTCAATATCACCTTTATATTTCATTTTTTTGTCCCAGTAGAACAAAGGTTTTAAAAGTAGGAACCATGACTATAAGTCTGTCACATTTTAGTTATTCCTTTAATAAATCTCTTCACGTCATGAAATATTTCAAATTCTTCAATGTAATTTCCTGGAAAAACCATTTAACCAAGATGGAATTCATTTAACTATTGCTTTCAAAAATATTAATATCTTTTTGGATGGTATCTGGCAAATACTCAGGGAAATCCATCACACATTTTTAAAAATTTTTACCAACTTTTCTCTCACATTAGCCCTCAATTTCTGTAATCTGTGAGCCTGATGATGAGAAGGTAGTTGGAATATGCTTTTTCATTCATGCCTCCTAGGTATGCGAGCTGCTGCCAAGCGAGGGGAGACTGGTTTATGCATAGGTTTATCTGTAGTGTCAGGATTGCTAAAGCTGGACTGAAAGCGAGAATGAGAAGAAGGTTGAGGAATTAGATTTCTTACTAAATTAGGTTTCTAAATAAGTTATGACCACATCTTGTTGGAAAAGGAGCTGACTCTTATCAGGATTAGAGACCTCACTGAACTCAGGCTCAGCGCTGTGTGGCTGTAATCATCAAGCTGTGATTACTTTCTAGGAGAGCAGCTTTAAATGGGAAACAGTTTATCAACATTGTTTAAGAGCACTGAACTATCTTTTTAGCCTTTAGCTCCGCAATGTCTGTGCATAGACAGAAAGAAAGGTGGCAAATAGAGATATCACTGTATAGCCCAAGTGTGCTGCAGACATAGTTAAACAATCTGCTCTCTGTATGCCCTTGAGGGATATGTTTGTGCACATGGTATCTATATAAAGAAGATGCAATTAATCTGATTCTCAGCTTTTCTTTGCTTTGTGTATTCATCTACATCAGGAGTAAGTGCAATATTCAGCTGAACCCAGGGAGCATTGTTTGAACCCAGTTAATAGTCTAAATATGTGAAATTATTACAAAAGCACCAGAGCAAGGTTAGGAAAATATTTAAGAGAGTTTGAATCTGAAATAACATTAACCTGATGCTCGATGGGTTTCTTTCAGAGTGAAAGATTACTGGCCAACTCTGTGATTCAATTATAACATTATTCTATTTGTATTACAGGTAAGGCAGTTTAAAACACCCCTTCAGCGGCTAATGAGCGCTGGAACAGTGCTCTTCACTACCACAAGGTGTCACTTTTACAACTCTTGGATGAGCAGCAAAGCTCAAAAGTAAAATATTAGATGGAAAAATTTCCAACTTTTTCCTGAAATTCCTATGCTAGTTTCTCTAGTTTGCTTATTACATTTGGTATGAAAATTGAATTAGGTACATATTAGATCTGAGTAGAGATCTTATGAAGAAAAATCTGTGTAGTTTAGCAGCTGTTTCTCCTTTTGAAACTTTAGAAGCAAAATAGAGCTTCCTTCAGTTTGCTAATTATCTAGATTTGTATATTTGTTATTAATTAATATTACTCCAAATTTAAGTATTGCATACTGGATACTAGTTAGATAATGCTGCTAATATTTTTTGCGCTTTGGCTAAGCACTTGTGCATTTACAGAAACATAGCTCAGAATATTTTTAGATATGGCTGTGACTACTGTTCTTTAAAAAAAAATTCAGCAGTAATGCATTTTTCATTCACTCACTCTACAAATGCTCAGATGCACCTCAAGCTCAGACAGAGCTTCAGCAGCCTCACCCCTGCTAGGCTATTGAATTCAGCAATCCCTAACAATTACAATAAAAAATGTGTGTTTCCTAAGTCATTGTGGGTTAGTAGAAACATCCCCATGAGCTTCAACAGACTTCAAATAAAACATATCCTAAGTACTAAATAACTGTAGTTTTTTTTAATATCATAGAAGAACCTAAGTAATTTCTTAAGTAAACCTATCTAAATAGTTGCATGATTTAAAACTTAAAATTTCAGTCTAAACCAGAAAGACAAATTAAAGTATATCACTATTGCTGTTGTTGTTAGAAAACTGGCAAAGGAAATAGGAAATATACAGAACTGTTTCCAGGGAAGGTCTTGATTTAAGTGGACTTGTTATTACACTTTTAGTGGAAAAAATCTGAACATTTGATTGTAAGGGTTTTTTTCCTGTGACTTCTCACTCAAAAAAAAGTAAGCAAGAAAGGTTTTGAAGAATTTAAATGTTCCAGGTTTTTACTATAAGCATAACTTATTAATCTTCTCACTGCATACTTTGTAAAATTATCAGCTACAATGATACTTTTAACAAATCACGTATATCTATAACATTTCTCATCAATTTTAATAAGCTGGTGTGATTTTATAATTGCCTTGTAATCACTGATGTGGTAAATATCAGTGCATTTCTACTCGGTAAATGTACTTCAATTACTTAAGAAAACATTTACTGTGGCACCCTCTTTTATAAATCCGGAAGGCCTGTGCTTTCTCTTATATAGAAGTAAAACCTGTTTGATACAATAAAACATATAACTTTAAAAAAAAAAAACACTGTCATTTGTCTCGAGAGCTGCCATTTCAGAAAAATTTGTTCCCAAATTTGACTGAAGCCTCTGAAGGAAAATGCAGATTAAATTATACCTATCAAAACATTTATGCATTTATAGTGCATGTTTTTAAATATAACAAATCAAGGAGCATCTCTCAAACGAAAAGATGCCACAAGAACCAAGAGGAAACTGGTTGAGTTAGTTTTGCTGATCACATATCTTGAATGCATTTTGGCATATCTTAAACCACTACTCCAGGGTGACTGAGATCCATAAATGCAATGACAAAGACTTTGGGGAAATGAAATGAAACTGACAGTTTTTCCTTAAGTGATCATCTAAATTTAACCACAAAGGTCACTTAGCAATATACATATTGGCATAATGATACATAGCCTCAAGCAGGCAACTAATTCATAGATGAGTAGCTCGTTTCAAAACCTGGCTGACAAAGTAACTACTTCTAACAGATTAAGCTATGAGTACTAGAAAGAAAAATAATTGCTTTTATTCTGCTGTTCTTATTTCTCTTCTTTTTAATAGAGAAGGTAATTTTTTTTTTTTTTTTTTTTTAATCGATGGTTTCTGTGAGCTGTTACTGGTGAGAAACTGATAGTAAGTCTCAGACTACACCATGTGAAACTGTCTTTGAAAGGTCAGAACCTTTTAATATTTCTCCAATACAAACACTCTTTGTTCCTGTGGGATCCAATGTGTTAGCAAATCATATATTACCAATAAATGCAAAACCAGTAAATTGGTGGATTAAACCAGTGTATGTTGAAATTCCTCACTTATATGAGAAACTTATTACAGATATGTTACATATTTCACAGGATTATTTTGGAATAGATGGAGTTTGATTCTTGGAACAAATGTCTGTGATCATAGAGCTAACAAGCCACTAGGCATTGTTACCAGACATTGAGGAAATTATCACAAAATGTCTTTGTTTATTAAAATTTGTGAAAGTGCTGTTGTATCTTAGCTTTAATGAAGCTCATTTGAGAAATACATGCCCTACTGATTAAAATTCAAGCATGTATGTCAACTTTTCCCAGGAAAAAAGTGTCCAGATCTTTGGTTGTAATTCAGACCAATCTACCTTTTAAATCCAGTTACCCTTTTACAACAATGGACAAGGCAAGGAAAAGATAATTAGATACTGTCCTGTAACATACTTGTATATTAAATTTTCCTAATTATTTTTTAATTATTATGTTCTAACTTTGTGAATAGAACTAACTAATCCTTTTATTTTAAATGAAAGCAAATATAAGTCCACTAACCTTTGTAGAAATGTACCCCCACACCCGAGCAGGATATCCAAGTAAAGAAAAGGGGTATCAGTTTTACCCCAGAACTTTCTGCTCTTCCCTTATCACAACTGGCCCAGTGCCAGCACAGGGGCACTGCTTGGGCTTTGGAAATGTTTCTCAAAACCTATAGCTGTTTCAACTGGCAGCAAGCCAAATTGTCCCTCCTTGATCACTGTATACTTAAGAAGGAGCACAGGGGTGCTCAAGTGCTTTTTGGGGTGCCTCAGCAGGTGAAAAAGGTTTCTCTGCACTGTGCCTGGCTTTTGTTTTGTTTCTGTATCATTTGTTATTTTCTCATTTATTAAAACCTTTGCTTTACAAATCACAGCTGAAGAGCCATCTCTCAATTATTTTAAGCCATTTCTCTGCGAGGGCTGGCGCCTCAGAGGTGACAGACCTGAATGGGGTTTATCACATCTGACCCCACGCAAGATTCCATCCAACCTCTCTCAGTGAACAGCAGCGGAAATTGCTATTGTAAAAAAAAAATCATGGAAGATTTTGGATTCATTTTTTTCTGTGCAGTTTTTTACTAAGTGCAAACATGAATAGAACTATTAATTCAGGTTGTCATTTTTTAACTTATAATAGAAAAAAACTTAGAAGATCTTCAAAAATACATAATAGCTTTAGTTCTTTCAGATGTGATGAAACACCAGTCCATTTTGAACACTGACATTTTCCATAACTTACATCAATCGTGTATGTATGGGAAAAAGGAGGCACCCCCCTAACTCCAGATTGCATGGGTAATTCAAGAAAAAATTAAAGGAAACCATTAATGATCTAGAGGATTTGATTTGGATATTTAAGAACATGTATGTTAACAAAAGCATGTGTGTCTTTGCTTAACAATTACAAAGCAGAAGTAGAAACATGAGCATTTAAAATCTCTAAAAGTCAGAACTTCAAAAAGTGTTATTATTACCTGGGGTATATTACCAGGATTAGAAATAATAGCTCAAAACTTCAGAGATAAATTTTGATTTACTAGATATGTAAAAATAATTTGTCCATAAAATATCAAGTAAATTACTTTTTTAGCCCAAGTATTCACTCTCATTGTCAACTGGAAAACTGAAAGCTATAGTTCCCACTGAACACCATTTCCATCGATATCCAAGATTTCTACTGATGCTGAGAATTATCCTTTAGGGCCATCTGGTTTCCTTTGAAGGATGAACTCATATCAGCTCTATTTAGCACTTATTTTTAATATTTAGGTCTATGTTTTTTACTTCCTTAGGATAAGATCTATCTATATTATTGACAGCAAAGGAAAAAAGGAGTCCATAGTGGTTGGTTACCTTCTCAACAAAAGTATCCATTAAAGTTTTTGCATTTGTAGTCCTGTTGAACAGTGAAGTTCGACATGAGCCAAGTACAGGCTGATGGTTCAGACCTACTCCTCTACTACTTTGTCTAAATACCTGCCCAATACTCTCATCTGGTGCTTCTCTTCCTCCCTTCATGCAGAGAATTCAGTCAGGCTTTGATGTGCTTCAGAGACAAAGGACAGAGTAAATGGGATTTTTTTTTTTTTTTCTATTTTAATAGCTGTAAATTAAAATATACAATTTAAAATACATTCATTAGTTTAGCCACATTTGTTCTTAAATAATTCTTGAACCTGGGATTAGAATTCCAATGGATCCATGTTAGCCAGTCAAAACATGCCAGTATTTCTACCACAGAAGCAGTTACTCCTACCAAGCTCTCTGCTGTGAGGATAAGGTTCTCTGACATCCAGCCACACAATCTATAGACACTACACAGGGAAGCATATAAAATTCAAATCTATATAAGTGTGACTTAGCCACAATGGCTTCAATTTTTTTTCCTTCAAATGTAAATTCACATTCTCATCCCCTCCCACAATTTGTTTCTTGCAGCAAGAATAAAAGAGGTTTTATAAGACTATTGCAAATATAAAATGTTCACCATAAAACCATAATTCTTGCTTATTTGTGAGATATAAACACTTCCAATTAAATGAAAAATTCAGCCTCAAGATCTTTCCTTCCTCTTCCAACGAATGATTTACACAGTGTTTTACACACTAGCCTGTGGCTTTATATTGGCAGTGCAGGAATAATGTGCTTCTAAAAGTTGTTGCACTGGCACGTAAATACTGCAAACAGGGAGCAGCTGATGAAAAAATGCATAAATTAGAAAGATTTAACAGCTTTTTTTCCTTACATCTTTCTCAGTAATTCTTATTTTAGAACAGGTTCTAATAGGATAAATGCTTTTCTTGAACTTAAGATTGTAACAGGTACTTTCCTCTCAGGCTTGTTAACTCTCACAGCATAAACAGATTCTTGGTTATGAGCAAATTGGAGCATCTGAACCTAAGCAAGCAAAACAATTTTATATAACCAATCTGTTGATTCTGTCAAATGTAGAAATAATCTTAGCATATAGTGAGAATAAAATTACAAAAGGTAAATGTTGGTTTTACTCCATTAAATTTTGTGAGAGCAGACCTATATGCACTAAGCATTAATGTTGGCAGCGTGAAGAAATAAACATGAGCTTTAAAAGGAAAGAAGGATTTCAGTTATTAAATATCTTAAAGCACTTTAGAGGCATGAACAAGATAAGAGAAATGCTCTTTTGAAATACAATAAAAAGCTATTATAAGAATAGTGTAAATGAATATTGAAACAGGAAACTCTACCTTGAAAAATATAAAATAGATCACAATATGTATCATTGTGTAAATGATATTGTAATCCTAATATGAACACCACGAAGAAGAGCACAATGCCTCTTACTCCGTCTCAAACCCCGTTAAGTGTGTGTTACATTCACTGAAGTCAACAGCAAGAGTCAGATATTTACTCGTAACTCACAGTATCTTCCAACTTCACTTGCTTTTAGTTTCTTGCTTGCTTGTGTTGTGATTCTGCCATCAGCAAAAAATTTTGGTGACTACTGAATTCATCCATAAAGTATGATGTACTATACTTCATATCCAACAGATAAAAACCAATCATTGGAGTTACAATCCCCAGCATTCACACTCAAATTCCCAAAATCACAGACTCACAGGACTTATTTCACTTTGGTGTTTGTTCTTTAAAGTTGGGGATTTCTTTGTCTCTTTTCTATAGTACCTTTAACAACAGATCACCTATTACTCCTGGTCATCAGTATGAGTAACGTAAGATAGGTAATTGAGTGCAAGTTAATTATTATTTTACAGTAAGCAATATTTAGATGAGATATACAAAGAGTTATTGGAAGACAGAATAGTAAATTGTCAAAATAGATTAAAAAACACAAACTATCAGTCTAAACTGCTACAAATAATATTGTATTTCTCTTTTACAATAACCTCAGTTGCAGTTTTCATATTTAATTTAGTATCATAGTTGGTTTTGTTTTAATCTCCAACAGATAGATTTTCTATTATGTGTTTGAAATACCTCATTGGCTTCCATTTAAGCCTGTGTTCTCTTCTGCCTCTGATTCTACAAAAGAGGTAGAATTTTTCAAATTTTTTTTTTTTATCTTTTCAATCTTTTATCATCATTTCTCCAATACTTTTTCCCCTGTCCATATATCTGGATTTTGCAGCAGGGAACTTACTTTAAGTATTTTAAATGGAAATTATATACTGTGTCTGGAGCAGGATGTCAACCACTTCCATGTTTTACTGTTGTGATTTTGCATTTCTTGAACTTCCAACCCCTAGCAAGTGCAACAGCAATGAACATATCTGAAGTCAACTCACACAACCTATTATTCTTTCATTTTTTGCTCAAATATATAAATTGAAAAACTCTGAGAAAAAAGAAGACAATGTGTGGTTCAGGCATTGGAGACAGAGGAACTTGAAAAATATATGTGATAAAGCAGCAAACTGGCACAGAGGAGAGAAAGCAATGAAAGTCTTCATGAAGGAAGGCAAGTTTAAAAGTTTCCAACAAATCAATCAGCCCAGATATTTCTGATCCCTTGCTGAAATACTGCTGGCAAATAGTTCATAGATGTCAGAACATCTTCCTCTATGTGAAGCCCTCCATAAGTCTTGAAAAGAATACTCCAAACTTGTTTGAAAGGAAACCAAAAATGCATTGTGAACCATATAGATGCAGAGAAAAAAGCTTAGGGAAAGGGACAGTAAATTACCTGGTATTGCATTGCTTTCACAAATAACTAAAATTCACATAATCAAAAATCAAAGTTGCATTGCACAAAATGCTGTTTACCAATTAAAAGCCATTATATTTGCTGCCTCAAAAATATTGAGATTATTTATGACAAGATTGATTAAGAGAACAGTTTTACCCACTGATTTACAGAAGATAGATGGGATCATTATGAACATCTATTTTATTTCACATAAAATATGACAGAGAATATCTACCTATTATTAGGTAGATTAATGATAATCCAAATAGCCTTTGACCAAAAAGAATTAACTAATGTCATGGCTGGACAACCTTTTCCATTGACCAATTTATTAAGTAATTTTCATCTTATGTGTATTCAAATGAATAAAATGGAAACTCACTTCTGAAGTTGATCGAAACTTGCAGTCAGCCTTGGAAATCTACTTTGCCATTATTTCAACCTACAATAATGCTTATTTATGAACTGCAACACGAACTTTAACAGATTCTGTGGTAATACCCTCTGCAGGTGGAACTGGACATGAACACGATTCCTCCAGACTTGGGCTAGGAATACTTCCAAATGCAGGAAGAAGGGGAAAGTATTGCCTAGATGTGCAAGAAAACTGTGAAATGCTTTATAAATTTCACATCACAATATGCTTATATCAGTGTATATATATTAAAAACAATAGATTTATGCTGTATTGACCGAGAGTTAGTTTCAACAATTTAATTTAAACAGGCAGCATACTTGGAAATAAACTGTCATCTAATCCACTGAAAACACTGGGAAAGTACCAGTATTAGTGATTAAATATAATCTCATGTCTGAGTTGATTGAAACCTCCAATAGAGAACATGCCACTGTGTGTTTCAGGTGTGTGAAGCTTCTGAAAATTATTCTGTTATTCTATTCTGCATTTCCTGGTACTTGATTAAAAGTTAATTGAAGTTTTTGAAGGTGAAATGTTACATTTCTGGATTTTCCCAGAGTTGCTTTTAGTTTTTCAGTACTTTTTCCCTCTAGAAAATGTTAGCACCTATCAACAACACTTTGTCAAAGCTTAACACATCAGCTTAAATCTTCTTCCTTAAAAATGTTACTTAGAAGATTAGCATCAATAAGCTGTGCATCCCATGGGATGCTTGAGCTGGATTAATCTATGGAGAGACCTTCAACTGACCAATTCAATATCTACTTTTCCCTCAGATACAGCTGAGATTAGCAGCTGACCATAGAAAATATGTATTTAGTGGCACTTGAAGGTTAGCATTCAGACTGAGCACTGTTTTTACAAGTTTTTCGAATAGAAGAAGCACAATTTAAGCATTATTTAACTAATGCAGAGCTTTCACTAGAAACCTGTCCTAGAAGTCAGCACCAGGGATCTCACATGCCAGGACAGACAAATTCTCATCTGTGCTCCAAGTTCTGAATCTGTTATTTCTTCCCAAGGCACATGTCAGCTTTCAGATCCCATGAGCTAACTTCTGTGTATCCGCCCATATCCACTACCATTTTCCAAGGGAATTTTAGTCCTTTCTAATCGTCCTTCCCTGTGTCCATTGGGTCTGCTTTTCATCAAATGTATCAAACATGTTTTATGCATTCTGTTAAACTCATGATTCCTATTGTGTTACTGGCTCTCTGAAGATGTACACAGGCTGCACTGCTCATAACATGAGGCTCTGCAATTTTCTATGCTTACCCCTGAAATAAGATGTTGAATCAATATAATAGATTGCTCCTAACCAGAAAAAACACAGTGTTCCTTTGTCTTTTCCAGGTTCTCATCCAGCCCTAAGGTGATCACATGCTGTTTATCTAGGTGCCTGAAAACTGTCCCCAGGACAAATAAATGGATCTAGTCAATGGACAGTGGGACAGGAGAGACTGGTGTGAGCTTCCTGGTTTGTCATCAGTGAACTCTTAGATCAGCTAGGCCAATCTTAAATACTGACACCAAGAAAACAAAATTCTTTTTCCATTTCCCCTTGGCTCTTGTATTTTAATCTGTGCCCATTGTCTCTTGTCCTGTCACTGGACATTGCTGAGAATTTACATCTTCCCATTTGGTACTAGTAACATTCATAGAGTCTAGTTGGTTAATTGCATGGTCTGTCTTCCCATATTGTGCCAACACAGTCCAGTTCTGTTCCTTTTTACTCTTAAATTTTACTTCTCAAAAGTCTTAGCCCACAAAAATCACAATTTCTTTTTACTATGGAAAAAAATAGAATGGTTTGCTATTCATGCTTCCTAAATGTTTATTCACAAAGGATATCAGTAAAAGGCTTGTAGAACTGAAAAACCTCTGTGGTCAAAGGCATAGTACATTTGAGTTTGATAGAAATATCTTACAAGTTTGAATAAACCAAATTCCCTTTTGTATGCTTGGTTTGACATCTCCTTTACAGGTTATCCCCCTATGTGTTCCCATTATAGAGAGCTGTTTATCAAAATTTTGATACTTTTGTCCTATCACTGCTCTTCCAGTATGATATATTCTATTTTCATAATAATTGAATTTGATCAGATGTTTTTAGTTATTACCATTTTTTTCCTGAGTTCTGTATGTGGCTGCATCTGTATCTCAGGAGATATTTGTTATGTACAAGAGACCATATGCTTACTTTTCTTTATTTTCCTCAATGACACCTTTAAGATAGGCTAAATGACACCTTAAAGATAGACAGACAAATACAAATACAAAATTTGACAATTGTATGCATGATGATCATATATTACAGCATTCTGCAGAAGAACAGAAAATGAAAATTCTTCCCAATAACTATGAAAATCTGTCAAAGGGACAGTTTTAGACTGAGATGATTGGGCAGATGCCAGACAAAAATAGTAATACAAATTGCTCAGTGACAGCTTGTTTTAAGCTGCCTGGATCTCGCACTCAAAAGATCAGTCCCTTACACAAATTCAACTCCTTCTATCTGCACTTACAATGGAAAACTGAAATTTTTGCATCATTGAAGCTGCACAAACAATGGAAAGAAAAAAAGTTTTAATAACATCACTTAGTCAGCTTAACGGCACAGACATTGAGTATTTTGTTTAGTTTGCTGCATGTCTTTGATCTCTTCACTGGCTCAGCTCCCTAGCAAAGTATTTCATTTCCAGATGATGCTCTGAACTCCAAAGGCATGAACTGACAGAACAATGATAAAAAAATAGAGTCAGATGATAATGCAAAATAGTCTATGGTACCATGTAATGGTAATTTCTTCTCTTAGAAGTCACAGAATCAATACATTTTCTGGAAAGGGAGAAGCAAGTTTTTCCTTACAAAAGAATAACAGCAAAATTATTTTTTTAATTAAAGCAATGCATGAACCTTACTTGTAAGGGTTACTGGTCACACATGATCCTAGCCTCCTACATTTTTATTTACCCATGTAAGTATGATCTCCTTTTACCTGAGCAGAGGGATTCCCTCTGCTTTCACTTTTTTCTTTAACATACACTTGGGTTTACAGTTCTGAGGTATCACCTTTCCTCTCCTCTCCTTACAATAACACAGCTCTCACCCAAGACAGAGTATTTGTATGAAAAAATAAAAGCAACACTATTGCAATATTTTGGTTGGCATAATAAGTATTTATGCACAGAGATGATGACATTAATTTGAAAAAATAAATACGACCTCCATCGTGAACTTTGCAGGTTACCTCAGTGATATCAAGAACTAAAATATTTTGTACTTCTTATCAGCAAAGAAATTAAGAACAAATAAAAACACATTATTTTATCCAGTGACATTTACAAGCCAAAGATATTCTGCTTTTAGATTTTATTAGTGGATTTTCTTCTCAAAGCTTTAGTTTTCCCAAGCTCAACCTATAATAATTTTCATTTTACCCATCCTATGAAAGTGTAGCCTTTTTTTTTTTTTTTTTTTCATGAAAGGAAACAATGTATGAAATCCATCTTCTTTGTAAAGCTGTGTAAGTGACAATGTTTAACACCAAAGGTCAGTTTTCTAGGCTTTTTCCAGACAATGCAGTGGCACTAATATTTAATGCATCCAGAATAGCTTTTATTTTTAGCTATATGTGACTTTGTGCTCTTTTGGCAAATACACGTACAAATCTTTGCAAAGCAATAATACCCTCTTCGGCTAGAATGCTTGAACAGCCTAGCAGCCTTTCTTTTCAATATCTTTACTGACTTAATTGTTTCCATATGTACACAAGTGTTCAATCAACTGCTCCATTTCTAAGAATTGTGCTTGTGGCTTGTAGAACGGGTTAGAAAGCCACCCACATGCATGACATCCATATATGTCCCCCTTCAAACTTAATGTGCTGAGTTAAAGAGATGATGTGAAATAACCTCATGACTCCTCATGACATGCATAAAAATGCATGTACAATTTAAGACAGGCTGGACAGAAGCTTTTTTAACTGTGATTGTGATCCCTGGGACAGAGTTCCCATTCTGCTCCCTTGTTCTCTTGACAGACGGTTGCCAAAACTGTTTCAAAGAAAGGAAAGCAGTGGGGGAAATAATATTCTTGTCAACAAATCCAGGTGTGCATTCATGGGAAGAACGGATTCCAGACAATTATTTTTACGTTAATAACAGCAAGTACACATACCTGGGAGGGATGGACTCCTTAGGGAGCCTGTTATCTGACACAATTGACAAAAAGATGGCTCTTGGGAGCACCACATCCAGCATCAGCTTAGCTCATTGCAGACAGACAGCATTCCAACAGAATGTTCCTTCTGTTAGGATAAACTTCACTAGATTTTTTAAAAAATATATTAATAATTTTTCCACAGCACCTGTAAGGATGTTTTTATTGGATGATTCCTGAGAAATTGAAAGGATGTTTTCATCATAAAAAAGAGATAGTTATAAGAAAGAAATCTAATTATATAAAAAATTTGAGCCTGCTGGTCTTTTCAGGCTTTCTTAACAGCATGTTAAGTGAAAATTAATTTGTATAAGTGTGGTATATTTTATCGTTTTTGCAAAAAAAAGCATTTAAATGTGGAAAAAAATTAGTTTTAAGTATTGGAACTTGGCACTTTTCTCATCCTATTTTTGTATTATGCTGGATGTAGAATAGATTTTGAGACTGCAATAACTAATATTCATATCAGCTGATCCCTAGAGACCAACTGCAGCTTCCATTGCATGAATGATGATTATCTTCATTAGCAGCTTGTTAATTTTCACAATTCCTTGCTCTTTTTACAGTTGTTTTAGGCAATCAGAATGGAGATGAAAAAGTGAAGCACTGAAAAATATCTCTCAGGATAATCCTGCCATTCCAGGTGCATACAAGGAGGTAGAATTAAGTCTCTTTTCACTTCTAAACCCTTCATGCAGTTGTGCTACCAATTTTACATGTTTGCTCTAACAAGAATATATATGAAGGGTTCACCGGAACATTTATGCACTAAGCTTCACAGGATTGCATTTGACAATCAACCAAGGCATGACAGGGGCTTTTTCGTTAGTGACAGAATAACAGTGGCTAGTAAAACCAGGCTCAGAGCCACTATTAGAATATATTTGTATATACAAACATCTCTTTAAGCCCTCTATTGCTATTATTTGGTCTACTGGAACATGTATTAATAATACCTTACAAATGTATTTATTTAGTCAGATACCAACCTGCCTGAACAATCTGCTGTTTTTTTATTTAAAAATTAACAGATTTCGTTTGTTCTGTATTACGGAACTACGACAGATCCCATTTGAAAACCAGTGTGGGCACTCTTCCCAGGCTGAGGTAGAATTGGTAGGCATTTAGAGATTACTCAATCAGAACATTTTATTTAAAGTTTACATGTAAATTTACTGGTGTTATTTTCTGCATAGTTTCACATAAACATTTTGACTGTTTTGAGAACAGATTTGGACTGCTCTGAAACCCCAAGAGCAAGCTGATAAATGCCTAGTTACTGTTACAGTCCAATTAGTATTCCAATATAGACAAACTGAAATATGTGAATGTACTTTTCAGTTGTTTTTCTGTGTGTATGACAACAACTCTTTAATCAAGTTTCTTTGACATACCATATTCCTACCTGACCATCCTTGTGAAAGTACTCACAAAACAGTCTCCCAGTTGAGGGGCAATCCCTGACTGCAAATGACATAGATTTCATCATAGGTCCTCTTCCCCGTCTCGTTTCCATCCTTTATCATAATTGTGAGAGTTAGGATGCTCTTCTCTCTTTTGCACCAGAATGGAGCACACAGATCTATTGCTTTCCCTGTATCCAAAAAAAGCAGTTGCAGTGATTTTTATTACTTAACTGATTATGGTCTTCTCCAAAGGAGAAGTTTCAGCTGTGACACAGAGCAACTACAAATTCTGTACTGCACAAGATTTTTAGTTAAATCATAAGGCCTGATTAAGAGACTGAAGATAAAGAAAAGCAATGTCTGGAAAAATTGAAATCCTTAGAAAAATATCTTTCAGAATTGGCATTAAAAAGATTTGGAGAAGGAATCTGTTGTCAGAAAACGTTGAGAATTTGAGGGAAAGGGACTGTGGGGATCTATCACAGTTGATAGATCTGACTGGTCTGAAGAGGTCTTCTCCATCCTATTAGAGGATGGAATTTATACTATCTTGTTTCTGTGAAAACATAGAAAAAAATTCTATGATACCCCTGTAAGGGGCTGAGAATGCAATTACATTAGTGTTTTAGTTTGCATCACCAGTGTCCTTTTCAATGTACTGATCATCCACACTTACTGTATTTTTAGGTTACAATGTGGAGTGCACTTGGAGCAAATAAATGCTCTTCTATTAATTGAAACAGGAGTACAAGATCTGATCCAGGTGCTTACTTACTGCATTCCAACCACTCACTCCATGGATCAGACTAAAGCCAATACAAAAAAAAAAAAAAAAAAAAAAAACTATTTTAGTCTGCATATGAGCTCCTTGGCATCAACTATTTCACTTTGCAAATCTCCTCTTGTAGAAGAATTACTGCTAATACAGACAAAACCAAGATGAGAAAGGTCAGGTCAACTTCACAACAATTCTCCAAAAAGCTTTGTTATTCACATATATTTTTGGGAAGAAAAAAAAAAAAGGCAAATACAAATCTCACAGCCTTTTAAAATTGTTATTGAATCTGAGACATGCAGTTGATAATATTCTATTTTGCATATTTGGAAGTTGGAGCTCAGTTAACTGGCTCATTAATATCATACAGTCATTTTTGTGTCTGAGTTGAGAATTAACCTGCTTCTTCCAGTTCCCACTCATATATACAAAGAAAGGTGACTTTACCCCAACATTAGAGAGCTGAAACTCTGGTATGAAAAATATACTTTTCCAGAAATATTTACATATCTTGTATCAGAAAGGCAAAAGCATTTCTGCTCTGCATACAAAAGATGGAAATATAGAGATTTTTTCCTCAAATATGTGTACAGATCAAAAAAAATTAGAAAATGGACCACTAGGTACAATGACGTAGCAATATTGCAATTCTCCAGGAAGGGAGTAAGACACAGGTAGTGTTCTTTCTTTTCTTGTCCCAGAGACATTTGGATTCTGCCAAGGAGTCTGATTCACATTGATCCAAAACACAAGCTTCTGTCCCAAGCAGTGAATTATGGAAGGGAGAAGGAATGAATAAGCATTATTCATATAAGTAAAAAAGCTTTCTCTGGACAGATGTGAGATGTTTTAGAAAGCTCTTTACAGACTAATTCACTTCTACTTTTTAAATGTTTCAATATACTGTATTCTATTAATTTTTAGCTGTGTTCAGTTCCTGAAAATAAGAATAAATGAAAACATCAACTGCTATGCTACAATAAGAAGATCTCTGATTCAATCATAGCACCAAAGTTGGTGGCATAATGACTTTAACTAGGAGAGTATCAAATGAAGAAGGATTTTCTCTGAAAGAGACTGTGGTAATCACACTTACCTGAATGTTTCCTTCAGTCAATAAACAGGTATGTTCAATTAATATTGAAAATTCCTGTTCAGAACACAGGATAATATTTAACTAGAAATAATGGCCTATGATAAAAAGACACATGCTAAAAGTACTTAAAGAATAAGTAATTCCTCCCACAGAAAAAGAGAATCTAAAACTGCATAAAATGTCCACTTCATAAATTGTGCCATAAAGTACTAATAATAGGAGGGGAAATATGAACAGTCAACAATTCTCAAAGCAAGATGAGCTACAACAGTTCTGCTTGTAACCTTATACACAATCCTATATAGTCATATAGCAAAATAATTGGCTCTACTGACATTGCACTGTGATGGAAAAAGTAATTTGCTAAGGATGTTAAGGATGATTTTTCAGAGATTATCTGTCCTAGAGATTATATATGGTACAGCTGTATGTCATTTACACCTTAGGCATTTCCCACTTTCTTTGCTGTTGATCCCCCTGCCAATGCAATTAATGCTGTGCACATGCTCTCTGTATTTTGTCTGCAGCATGTTTGCGATAGGCCAAACACATCTAATAAAAAATGGTTGCCGCAATTTTAAAAATTTCTCGGTCTACATAAGTAACATTTAAGAAAAACCTCAAGCACATAAGTTGCTCAAATTCTACACAAGTCATATTGTCTATTCAAGATTTGAGACTGAATAAAGCTGATATGCAAGGAGAAAAATGAGTGACACTCTGGGAATTACTGTATAGGGAAGTCCCATACTAGCTTCTTTAAATAATTCTTTGGCTCATTAGGTCATCTAAAGAAATAAGAGTGACAATACAGCAAGCAGAAAGTCGACATGGAAAGAATTTTGCCACAGGATAGACCCGTGGGCAATTCATAACCTTATTCATTCTGACATACTTCTTCATCTTTACCTTTCCAACTTTTCTAAATATCTTTTGAGGTTTTTAGTTAGTAAAACAATAGGAAGAACCCCCTTTATTATCACTCTTGAGGACCTTTTCTTCTTTCATTTATACCTGCTTTGAGCAGCAGGAAGTAAGGGAAGATTAGGGACTCAGGCAAATAAAGCACTGAATGAGAAGACTGAAAAGCATTTCAGTGAGAGAGAATTGTCTGTCCCATTTGGTGAAAAAGATGTCCTGTGAAAGAAAAGCTATGATATCATGCAACAGAGAATCCTCAAAACACAGCAGACAAAAGAGCTGCTGTATCTCCTCCTCATTGAGGGTATTAAGAAACAGGCACAGAGTTTGCTCAGAAAGGAAAAGCAATCTAGACAAGGGATAAGGGAAAACTACTTGAAAACAGTCTATAAGAAAAGAAAGGAGAAGCACCTAGAATCTGGAAGAGTGAACATCATTTTCTCACTACCAGAACTCCTGGGATCAAGTCTGTTGTTTGTGAGGCTCAGCACATCTGACAGAGTACTTGGATCCTTCTCATCCTCATATGTAAAAGCGTTTTTTTTTCTTTTTCCAGGCATTCTGCATTGAAATATGTGGAACCGAGTTTTAGCTATTCATTCCATGGCAAATAGTCAATAGCAATTTCACTGAATTGCAAAAGTTCCTGATTTTTCAGGTCTTTCTCAGATAATAGGAATCCATTCCATTGCAGTACTCATGGTTACTTTTTTATTTGTATTAATATTATAAGAAAACAAACCTGAAATCCTGAGATTTTTGTTTGAAACTACTTTTTAATAACATTATTTTACATATACTTAATCAAATAATCAACTTTGAGTCTAATCTGTAAAATTAATTTCACAAGTACCTCATAAATACCTTTCGTGTACTGCCAAGCCTCCTCTGCTCCTCAATGCAATGCCATGTTAACAGTGCTAAATTAGCACAAGGGGTCCCCACAATCTGTTATCTAGCTGGAGGAAAGAGAAAAAAGTGATGTGTCAAGCTTTTAGGTTTTCAACTTGCATTTTGTTTTGTTTAAAAAAAAAGATTGTTCTCTTCATCTTTTGCTACATAATCACCACTTTTAATTTTATGGACAGGTTGTTTCAGGTTTAGGATTGGTTTTTTAAGTTCTTTTATAGACAGACATTTTAAAATGTGTGAAGAGATCGACAGGTACTGGAAGATTAAAAATTCTTTTTAACCCTGCAAAGAATTTTGGTAGGTAATAGAAGGCAATTCACAGCAAAAATAACTTATAACTGTCTGAAAACAAAATCACCTAGATTAAATAGCCTTTGGACTAACTTCTTCCTGGATATTTGTGGTGGTGTAGATGATCCATCTTCAGGGCCCATCTGAATCTGGAGGGTTGCTGCTTTTCAGGGCTTATATTCAGATGCTCAAACCTAGGCTTCAGTAGTAAAATCTGAAAAGCAGTAGCATCAAGCTTAAACATGGGTACAGTTTAAGCTTTAACAAATAAACATAAGACCCGATTCTTTTCACAATGCTCATTCAATTCAGCACCTCCTGTTTAAACTGATGCTTTTACTTGCTTCATTTCTGGTTTCATATTCTAGGAAACTCTTTAATTTCTGATGTTTTACAGCAGCACAGTTGTAACTTCAACAACCAAATACCACTGAAATATATTTTAGTACACAGTTCCAACACATACTGCTCTCAGTTAACAACAATTATTCAGACCAGAGAAATATAAGTAGGCAGAAAGTATATTTTTTCTCTTAAATCCTGACCTTTCATTTTTTGTTCTTCCACAGCACTCCACTAGTACAATGTAAAAGGCAGTTGCAGTCATTAACTTTTCTAAAGACCATAGTAGTAACAGTGCCATCCAGAAGGTGTTGACTTTAGATTCTCCACAGCCTATGGAGATTCATACTCATCCATTACCATGGAGATGTTTTACCTTCAGAGTTGCGTGCTTCCAAAACAGCAAGCCCTGTTCATCTGGTTGCAAGAATGGCTGCCTATTCTAAGGAATTATTTTGGAAAATTCATAGGAGTAGAGGTGTTTTCTCAAAATCTCTTCTACTCTGCAGAGAACAGAAGGGTTTCAAACACACCTTTTTGTGCTCTTTCTTTTGACTAGCTATAAGAGACAGCATGCAGGTTTTCCTCTTCTGACAGGAGTCCATCTCTAGGTGCCTAGCTCACCACATTTGAAAGCTTCACCAGTTAACAGAGGGAATAAATAATTCTAGAGGTCGAGTCTGAAAGGTATGCCTCGTAATGTACAAAGTATAGCTAAGTATAAATCTTTCCTTCAGGATTTTCAGGAATCATAACAATTACATTTTCAGCTCTACTTTGTGTGTTGAAATAATAACAAAAGGATTTCAAATAGAAATTACCCAATGGGAATGCACTCTCTTTTGGTATAACATAGAAAATCTGACATCATGGCTTCACATGCAATAACAAGCTTATTTCACTTGCAGTTAGTGTCAGAGATGGAATAAAGTTATCCAGTGCAATGGGGTACTTATTTTACTGATTCATTGTCTCTACTAGCATTCAGAAGACATGCCAGTCTTTTCACAAAAGACAATACTTTTCTTCTGTGCTAAAAGATTGTTTATATAAATCTCTATCTATTGATTCACCGATTTATTTGAACATGCTTCGTTGTAAGTCCTGCAAGTATGCTGCTGGGGTATCAGCATTTCTTATGGGTCGTTTGTATTTCTTTCAGAAAAGAAAGAGAAAACCTGACTGGTTAAAATTTCCTAGTGTCCTCCATGAGTCACAAGATGTAAGATTTTCAGCAGCACAAAATAAAGTTCAGAACATGAAGTGGTTTTGGTCTTAAGTTAGTATGGTGAACTTGGCTTCTGACTCCTTGAGTGCATTCTATAAACCTAAGTGCCCTATGCACGTGCTTTAAAATACATAATGTATCAGCTGAGGCAGCCAAAACCAGTGCTGAGGAGATATTTCTTAAAACCTGCTGTCTTTGGGGCATGTCCTGGTTATATCTATCTCTGAGCAGGACTTAAATTCTGTATTTCAGGACACAGCTCTTGCAGAATCAGTCACTGTGCCCGGAGCATTCATCTAAGGACGAAGATCATCCATCTAATTTCAACTCCTTACAAGAAATACTCTCAGATAATGAAACTTATCTTTTCAAAGTATCCTTGTTCAATCTCAGTGGCTAACTGCAGATTTTCAGGGTGAAGTGGGAAGCAGGTTTAAACACAATCTGCATAGACAGCAGATGACTTGAAAAGTAGAATCCAGCCTCTCTGCCAACAATTGGGGTCAGCTTTTACCTTAGAGCCAAGCTGGCAGAACTGTTCAAAGCTCAGTGATATTTTTGTCATTTTGTACCACTACGGTCATGAACAACATGGCCAAGGTAATTGTAACAGGAACACAATGTGTAGAATGGGGAGCAATGTAGGGTGTCTGGGATTTGTCACATCTAGCAGGTTTCCATGACCCTTTTTTCATAAATGTTCATGTTAGCAGAGTTTGTACTAAAGCAGAAGAGAGCTCTTAAACAAAGTCAATCATAGTGTGACTTTCTCTGGTAATAGAAGCTACACAATAATAACAAAAACCAAAGCAAAACCAAAACAAAAATAAAAATAAGAGGGATATGTAAGAAAAATTTACAAATATTTTCAATTTTCTAAAGTATAGCAAGAATCTTTTTGTTTCTTTAGTATTGTTTGGATAGCAAATACCCTAAACTCTTCATGTTTTCTAAATTCTCAGGTACATTATTTACAAGCATGTATAAACACAAACTTACTTCAGAATATCAATGGAGGTCCCCAGAAACTACCCAGCATTAGTGCTGTTAAGTCCCTGGATGGAACATGGAATTTGACCGATGGCTCAGTGTACAGTTAAGTGATGAAAGAAAGAAAAGGTCATAAAATACAGATGTAAAATAGTCAGAGAGGGTATATGAGAGGCAAACTGTGGACATGACAATTATTCTTCTCTGTGAGGAAGAGAGGAAAGCAAAGGGTGTCTTGTCTAAGAGTCAATTTACAATTGAGAGAAGGAAAGCCCAGAGCTACAAAGGAAATAATAGAGAATAGCTGTCAGAGCAAATTGGGCATTTTTAAATAAGTATCATTTTGTTTCTAGATGACTCAAAGGGCCCTGGCTCCCTGTAGCTCAGCCTAGGGTAAAGGATGAAGATTAAAGAAAGTGGATGCTTGTACAAGGCTGGGAACTGGAAAGAATTATGTACACACAGCCAAAGGCTGATGCTAGAACTCTCCAGTGGAGAGTTTGGTTCCTGGAGGGAGAGGGATCCCCTGGGGTATGATAACCTATGCCTATGTATGGTTAGAGATGGGGTTCAGAGCAGAAGAGAGCTCGCAGCTACAGCTAACAAGACTTGAGAAAGGGGTTGCCAGAAGGAATATCACTGAGAAAATTTTGGCCTTGCAAAGGGCAAAGGTACTTTGCTCAAATTTCAGTGTAGCAATTGGATCCAGGGAAAGAATAAACCCAGAACTGACATTTTCAGGGGGGTTATATAATACTCTTCAATGTAAACTAAGAGTTGATTCTCATATTATTTTGTGACTTTATCTTCTCTAGACAAGATAATCTATCAAGGGCATTTTGTTGTACCACTGGGCCACGGGAACTAGCAAAAATATCTGAAAGCTTTCATAACAGCAAATTATGTACATCCAACTGAGAATGGAGATGAATTCAAGGAGGCAGATCTTGGTTTTAATAACTTTAGCAGAATGTTATTCAGTTTAAAGTAGTGTTAACATTAACAGAAAAAAAAATATTATTTTTGCTTATTTCTTGGTTAAAATGTTGGACTGACATGTCTGCAGGAGATGTTTCTGGGCTTTTAAATTCTGGTTCCATAGCAATACGGTAAGTTTAGAAAGCAAGAAAACAAAGCAGCAAAATACTATCAGTAACTAAAGAACACCTCATTAAGATAGTGATGTGAAAAAAAAGAGTCATTTTGTAGTTAAATTGCATCAGGATCCTACAGGCTTCTTCTGTTACCCCAACAATAAGATAGATGAGGTCATATTTATAGGAAGGAGAAATGACATGGGCTTTCTCTGTGGTAGAGCACAAGTGCTGAAAATAACACAGTGGATCTGACCACCACCTGACTAATCTGCAACCATTTCTGAGAAATAAGAAATGCTTTAGGTAACCATACATTTTTTTTTTTAATAGAATATTTTACCTTAACTGTATAGAACATTGTCTTGGATTATTCCAATTAGTTTTTTTCTTGAACTATAATACAACTTGTAATACTATGGATTAATTGTTATTTTAAATCATTTTTCCCTAGTGATTTTTTAGAGGAAAAAAACAGATAACCATTACAATTTCTTTCCCTACTATCAACACATCTTCTTCTTATATATTGCATTATTTTAGGGAGTTTGCTACTGCCATCAGAAGATCACTGGATTTCTAATCAATTGTCTTCTGTCTTTTAAAAGTGATGTTTTGCTGCATAAAGACAGTGATAAATTTTAGACCACTGCTAAGATTTTAGGAAATTACTTTATTGGTAACAACCTGGCAGAGCGAATCCCTGAATCAGTAGTAAAGTGACTCATGCGTCTCGACTTTGTCTTTGGAAAGGCACTGCAGACTATTAATTTCTTGGTGCTGCAGAATGTGAGTGCTCCTGCATATGGAAGGGACATTCAGGCACACATGAGCACACTCTCAATGAAAGCATAACACTTTAGCCCTATTCAGAACATAGAAGTTATATTAATTAAATTTAGCTCATACAAATTTTTATATGTTCTTTTAATAGTAAATAAGTCAATAAATTATAAGGAAGGACTACTCTTTCCATACCTGTATTCAAAAGGCTGCTTAATGCAGCAACTTTGTGCATTGTTTTGACTTCTGGTTCAACTGAAGACTGGAAATTCATGAGAAAAACTTTTAAGCATTTTTCTGTTTTCTATCAGGAATACCAGATAAGTACTAGTATTCAGGAATGGAAAGAGGAAAATCATAATACTTTATATTCTCAGAAAGGATACAGTTTAACTTTACCTACAATGTAAGAAGTAATTTTAATTATCTTTTGGGTTTGACTTCAATGTTTTGGGGTTAAAAATGTAATAATTGATTAAATGCATTTTGTCATTCTTTGATTGACTACTAAAAGCAGTTGTGTAGCTTCAAACTCTGGAGATGTAGGCAATTAAAATTTAAAACATGAATACATGAATCTTAGCATTTATTATACTCATCTACTTACAATGACTTACAGTTTCAATAAATTTAATGAAAATGGGGTTGCTACTGGGTAGCAAAGATACAATTTTATCTTTGAAATCCAAGCAAATTCAGGTAGATACTGGAAATTCCACCTCCAAATCAAGATATGCACAAGAAAAATACTAAATTAGACTTTAGGTAGATTCTTAGGTAAGCTATATCATTCAAGTTTTTAGAACTGATTTTTTAAATTGTGATATTATGAAAAAACCTACAACTGATCATTTTAAAGGGACAAAGATCTATCTGTAATTCAATGAAAGAATTCTTTTCAGACTGAAGACCAAGAATAAAGAAATTAATTAATCAGTTCCCATTTATTACGTTTTTAATTTTCTCCTGAAGTATTTTTTCTCCTGAAAGAAAATTTCTAAAAGCTTTTTTTATATCTTTTGGGTTCCAACTGAATTTTCTTTGGGTCATGAATGTGAAGGTTAATAGAACTTTCATATTTTATTAATACTTGCATACCTTCCAGTTTGACGAAAGTGAAGAAAATCTTTGCTTCGAATAATCTACAGACAGCAGTATTTTTTAAACACAATCAAAGTGACAGTGCAAGAAGCAGGGAAAAATTGATTATGTAAAAAAAAAGTACCCAGTAACTTTAGCTGGATGATTAATAGTGTATCACAGAAATCAAGCAACAGATGTTTATTAATGACAAGAGGAATGGAAATGCCAAACAGAAAAGTGAAAGGAATACTAACTCTTGAAAGCAGAGCTGTGCCAGGAGACAGGGGTGACAGAAGGGAGCCTTGCCAGGAGAGGAAGGACATATGGAAGCTGCTGAAATAGAGTCATATCTTTCATTACAAATGTTAGAGGACATTTGTATTTACTTGGGGTAAGCAGTGATTAATGTTCCGAATAGAAAAAGCTGTTGGACTAATGTAAGGCAGGCAAACCTGGGAGATGTATATTCAGAGAAGTTTGGATGATGAACTATAACAAAAACACATTCAAAGGCAGAAATGCCCTTGGCTGGATCCTGCATTTCATTCCTCAATCAATAAGGTCTAAGGTAATCCACTCAGAGAGGCTCTAATCAGAGCCAAAATAGGCAAAGCCAGAAAGAATGAGTCCCTTTTTGGACAAGGGAGAGCTGCTGTCCCCCCAGTGTTTTCCACTTCTTCTTAATCCTTCATTGGAAGGGGTAAATTAGTATCTCTAAAAGCTGTAAACATATAAAGGAGAAGTGCAAAACACTCAGGTGGCACCCTGGTTCCTGAAAGCACAAGGCAGATCTGCAGGATTCAGCTCATCCACTCAGCTCCAAAAATCACCTTGGATGTGAAAGCTGGAATTAATGCAGGACTTTGTGCCACAGCTTTCAAGACATAGCAGGTATCCAGCACAGTGCTGAGGCTGAACAGACACATCAGCCAAGGCCACTGACCACCGACCTCACCCACATTTTCTAAGTCTTCTTTCTCAGTGCTCAGTATCCTCATATTTGATGGTAAAAGTGTTATAAAAAAGTTCTCAGGGACAGGAAGCAACACTCATTCTATATATATCTTCCATTAAGTTTTAGGGGCTTTTTCTATGTTATTTGGGACATCCAGTGTGAAGTGGATTGGTTGATTTTGTTTGCTCATAATTCAGTGGTACAGACCATTGCTCTTTCTTTGTGGTTCATAAAGGAAGTACTGCAGTTCTACCCCTGGAGACCTCTTGAACTGTTACTACCACTTGGAAAAAGGCAGATATCCACACAACCAACATGAACAGAGTCTGCTGGCTTACCACACATTAAGTGCCATGTTAAATTTTGGCTTTCATATCATCATATCTTTGCTTTTGCCAGAGACTTCTTTCCCTGTCTTGTATAATTTTGTGATTTGTTTAAATCTGAAATTATGCAGGAGACCATAAGGATTTATGACTCTCCAGTTACAGTTATCTACTAATGTATTAATAGCTTAGGTAATGTAGTCACCTAACAGACTGTCCCAGCAGAACTGCATGCAGAAGTGAGATAATTCTGTATTCACTTGCTTATCAAAGCACAAGGCTTGGTCAGCTTATTCACCAGAGACACTAAAGTCAAGCAGCTTCAGACCTCAGCCTCCTTAACTGCAATTTTCATTGATTTCAGGTAGTCTTTTACGTGACAGAAGTAAAAACAAAATGCCATTCTTTGAAGCAATGGAAGTGATATTAAAGTACCTTTTGTGCACACAATAAATTTAAACTTCAGATGGTTTGAGCCTTCTTTGTATTTGTGAGACCTTGAGCTGAAGGTTTCAGTTTGTTTGACCTCTCTCATTAAGGAATTTATAACATGTTTTCTACCACAGATGTTGCTCTGATACATATAATTGTAATGAGCTTTGGGGAGCTTTTTAATCCTGACGGAAGCTGGAGCTGGGTACACTAAAGTTCACTATAGTTACAAATATCAGAGGATAAAAAGATCCCAAAAAATTACTAAAATACTAGAATTTCTTAGTGTCACGCTCAATATATAAGTCCATAGTAAATTCTCTAAGAGCAAAATCATATCTGCTAAGGTCTACCAGGCTTTTTATAATGCATTGTCAACTTAACATTTCTAGCAATCTGTGGGTACAATATTTTGTGCACTAATGTCAAATCAGTCCTGCAGCCCTTCTATCATAGATGCTGTATGAACCCTTGCTGCGAGGAGACAGTTCCTGAGAGAAGATAATTGCCCTAACAGATGCATGGATGCATTCACTGTAGTGTTTCTTTGCATATTATTTTATGAAAGTGCCTGCAGCAAGGAAATGGTCTCATTACATACATGCATGCATACATATATACATACATACATACCTGAAGGCTTCAGGAATAGTAATTATGTTGTAATCACAAATCAAATATTATTCAATTAATATATAGAAAGAGAGGAATAGTACAAAATAGTAAGAAAAACTGTGTCTGGTTAATTGTGCTTCTTTCAGGAGAAAACTACTGATGATATATTTTTTCTCTTAGCAACTGTTTAGTCTAACTACTGACATTTCAATGTTCCTGGTATTTCAAACTACAGTTCATATCACTTCCACTGATTAAAAATTCTATTTCCCTTGCATTATAGAATAATTTTTTGCTTAAGAGACTCTCTGCCAATGATCATCTTTTCAGGTCTCAAATATGAGCTTGGGTGTGATCCAAGGTCAACTGAAGCTGACCAAATATTTTAATTTGTCAATTGATTTTTACTTGGATCCCTTGTTTCTCAGCATCTCAGTTCTGCTTATGTCTAATAAACTTAATCCTGCTATCATTTCTTGGTGGCATTAGTGTGCAGTGGGGCACTCAAATATAACAAAGCAGTAGGAACAAATTAAACATATGGCTGAATGGTCCTAGCTAAAATTTCAGTTTATTAATCTGAAAAATGACATTAGGATTTGTACTTGATGCAATAGCATATACACAGTATCTCCCTCAAATATAATTACAGAGTTGTTCTACATAGACAAACGTTCTATTTCACTATAAAGGAACTACATATCAACAGAGTAAAAGTCTATGATTTGCAAAGTAGTTTGCAAATTTTCTGGATGGAGAGAATTAGGGTCACAACAGATTCTGGTCCTTTTTTTTTTAATTAATGTTTTAATTTTGAAAGTAAATAAATATACCTAACAAGAAAAGGTAATCAGATGGTTGAGTAATTGTCATTACTCAATTTTTCAAAGTAAAAGCCAATATTTTTATAAATATCTTGTAGGAATAGTTTTGCTGGATTATCACAGCATTTTCCATGGTGTTTTTAAGGATTGTAAGTCATAAACACTACTATAATTACTAATGCATATTAAGATATAAAGGAATTAAGAGAGTAATTGAAATCCAATTATTATTTCTTTGCTAACAGGAGAAAATTTTATCAAGTTTCTGTCTGTAGAATCTGTGCTATTATATAGTCATTTTTATATTGATAGCCTCTGAGACCCTTCAACTTACTTTTTCTTTGACTAGGAAATAGTCTTACTGTGGCACAAGAAAAGTAGCAGTGTGATACCAGAACTAACAAATGCCTTGTTAATGAGAAATGTACTACCTGTCAGGTTCACAGTTGCAGAAGCAAAGAGTTAGAAAAATTAATTCAGAAGACCACAATGGCCAGAAGAAAAAGAAAGGAAATCTCCTGCTTCTTTCAGGAGACTAGGCAGGATCAAATATGAGGTTTGACAGGCTGATGCAAATGTGAGTGATTTTATGCAAGCGAATAGAATAACGTACTGAAACAGAGCTTGCCTTTAATTAGAGCTGGCAAGTGGGAAGGAAAGCCCATTAAGCCTGGAAGCTTGTAAGGTTCACGGTATGTTAGACCATCCCACAGAGAATTAAATTTTCAAAGACTTTCTACTCTTCCAGGAGTTATCCCACATCAAGAACAAAATTGTTCAATTATCAACTATTTAGAATATAATTGAAAAATAATTATATATTCATTTTGTATCATGATTGATTAATCCTCTGGAAAAAGAGCATAGTCTTTCATTGTCAGTTATTGTTCCTGACCATCTGCAGGAATAAAGAGTCTCCCAAAGAGCTCTGCTTAAGTTACTCATCAGTGGCCTTCAGGTCTGAGGGAATGAATATTGAATCAGATCGTAGAGGTAAGCAGCAACAATTTAGAAAGTAATAGAAATGCTACAGAATAGTAGTAGAAAGTAATAGAAATGCTTACAGAAATGCTAATTCTCAGTGGAACTATACAAAGGCAAGTGAATTCCATCTGATAGTCACTCCAGTGAAGACTGAAAATTTGAAAGCAAATCTTAGAAATCTGTGCTTAATTCCTTCATACTAAGTAGTGAAAATGTCAAAGCCATGAAAAATAAATGGAACAGATATTTTAAGAGCAGATAGCATATCTGTCCACAGATAAGGGGATAGATAGTGTTTCCATTAAGCTTAGCAGTTTGTAATTCAGAACTGCCAAAGGAAGGAGGAATACAGACAGCCCAACTAGGTTATTTAGTGTTCAACCCAGAAGGAAGACTACTTTAGCAATCAAACCTCAGTTGTCCAGCGTAGCCCAGCCCTCCAGCAATGCTAGAAATAATATGCAATATATGTATTTGACAAGAGCATAGACATGTCTCAGCATCCATAGATGACGATGACTCATGTAGATAGTCACAGATTCTGTGTCATGGCATTGGTTTAGAAATGAGCTTGGTTTGCTCCGCAAGGAAAACAAACTGAAATCTTGGAAACCACCTGTCTGACGTGGTTTCCTGATGGCTGCAGTATAATCTCCAAGATTACACTGCTGCCATCCTTACAGCACACTCTGGAACACTTCTCAGTCCATAGACATGGATTGGACAGCTAGAGTGAATAAAGATCTGGAGACAGATCAAGGGAAATTATAGTTTCAACTTACAGCCAGCAGAGAGGAAGAATACAAGTGAGTAGACAGAGGACAGGCTCCACTGGGATTATGAGCAAATCAGCTGTGGTCACCATCAGGGATGCTGTCATTGTCAGCATCTCTCCCTGCTTCTTAGGTTTTCAAGCTCCTACTCTTACACTGCCATCTGTAGGGAAAGTCACTCGAGAGGGGAGCTGTAAGCAGATTTCACACACACAAGGTGTTCTGGGTAGCTCTGGAGATGTCAACATGACAGTCTGTAGTCATCATTAAACGCTTGCTATCCACAATGTAAGTCTGCCCTTGGGCCTGACCAGCCAAGAGCATGGCATAGGACAGTTATACTGCAAAAATAGCTAGCATAGGGACAGTGATTATCCCTCTTTTCCTGTAACACCTGGAGTCTCAAAAAATATTGGACTGGAATCATCTATTAAAAGTCATTGCAAGGTTTATTACCTGTTTAATGCAAAGTGTGTTTATTAATGTCCCCTAGTCCCTTATTCTCTGAGAATTTATCCTTTTAAGCAAACATTAATGAATGCACTATTTGAAAATTATGGCAATCAAAGGGCATATGTGTGTATGCAAATCAGCCATGATCTTTCCTTAAGGGAAAAAAAGCAAATTTAATCCTCTCCATCATATGGCTGGCTAAACATTTAGATCTAAAGAATGTAACCCCTCATCTAGGTAATTCCACATGAAAAGTTGTGGATAATGGGAGAAAATATTTAAAACCTCGATTTACATAGAACTGAAATTAATAAATAGTTTTGTTTTTAATCTGAGTCAGTTACCTTGTAGGTCCCAGAATGCCTAATTTCAGAGACAGTAATCTGTATAAATCTTTGACTATGAAACACTAAATAGTTAGGAAAGAAAAACATAAAGAATTTATTTAAACCAAGAAATGCTTAAAATATTTTAAATGCATTCTTGTTTAGATTTCATTATGTTTTAATCTGTCTAGCTGGCCTTCCTAATATGGAGGTATTATTAAATAGAAATTGCTATGAATTTTACATGTGAAAAATTACAAGCATTTGTGCCTCTGCTAACAATTTTTGTTTGTTTGTTTAATAGACTGGATCATTTAACACAGAGATGTCTGGTATTTCTTATGATTTAATTTGTTAAAGGGGTTAAAAACATTTATTAAAACACAAAAAAAGAATTTTTTTTTGCCTGGAGAAATTTAGTAATTCACAGCTATGTTCATGGAGAATACAAGCTAAGTTTCTAATTAATGAGATCCAGAATATTTACTTAAATTAGATTAATCAGAGTCAATTACATGAAGTAACTAAATTTAAGGCAATTTACATGGGAGAAACTAAATGCATTTGTTGCCAGAAGTAGCTCTGGAGTTGGGAAGGATTGGGACATTAAAAAAAAAAAAAAAAAAAAAAAAAAAAAAAAAAAAAAAAAGGCTTCATCTCTTTCTAAAAACACCTCAATCTTTTTGTTTGGGTGCAACTCATCTGTGATTGGGATCCCTAGAAAACTAATATCCCTTAGATACTCCTTAAGAACATTGTTGTTGTTGCATCACATTTGCCTGTTTTCAGTGTATCATAAATTGTGATTTGTTTTCAAATATATGCATGAGGTCCTTTATCTTGCTTTTCTTGCCCTTAGTCAGTTAAGAATGTCTAGAAGAGCTTCTCATCTTGGAGGAAACCATGTGTCTTAGTTTAAGACAACTTAAAGAGGTGGATACTGTAAAATGAGTTATATCCCTTCAGTTTTAACCAATCCCTTTCCACCAATACAAATACAAGTAGCTATAAGTGAAAAAACAGCAATTTAGTAACAAGCAAATGAGCAAGGAGCAAAGGAAAAAAATAACAGGGAATAATCCCTGGATACAAATTGCTAAATCTCATCAATTCCAGGGGAACAAAGAGACACCCAAAATTCTTGGGGACTGCCCTTCCTACATGGCAGCCCCCAGTGCCAACCGTGTGTAGGGAGACCAATGGAGAAGGGTGACATCTCCCTCCCCAGGACGATGCCCTCCAGGCAACCACATGGCCCGAGAGGCAAAGGGATGGTTGACAGAAGGACCCCTCTCAGGAAGGCAGGAGCTTACAGAGCAGTTCTGGTGGTGGATGAGAAGTGCCAGAATCTGTGGGATCAGCGCCGCCACCCACAGCTTCCTCCTGCTGCGTGCCAGTGTCCACGAGTGTTGGTGCTGCTGTTCTCAGTGCTGTGCATTTGTCAAGAGGAGGAAGCTGACCTGCCCAAGCACTGAAAACAACTCCAGACCCAGGCCCACATTGCCAAGCCTGCTTGGGCAACCCTGACTGTTTAAAGGAACTGATACCTCCTGACCCCACGATTCCAGAAGGAGAGACAGAGCTGATAGAAAGGGCGATTTTCAAGGCATTCTGGTAAGACCATGCGGAGTTCGTGCAGCTAGGAAAACATTTTAAATTTTGGCTTTAGAGAAACAGGTAAAGACGTTTCTGCCCAGAAAAGGCAAGAAAAAAGATATGTTTTGTTAAGGCAGGCCTTTTGTTAAGGCAGGCCTCTCTCACCTTTTTGTCACATTACAATCAGTGAGTGTAACCTTAGGCCCTGATCTAACTTTGTAATTGGTCCTGCTTTGGAGCAATGACTAGAAAAAGTGTCAAATCTTCCCTTCCAGCATAACTTATTCTACAGCCCTATGTCCTTTGATGGGAAGACCTGCATTTTCATTCATAACATGAATGTAATTTAAAAAATTGGAATGGAAATAAACAATTAAATCAGCTCTATGTATTCAATGTGCGTAAGCTTTTTAAAGGACCTGAAGAACACGGGAATTCAGTTATTGGCCCATGGTAAAGCCTCCCATCTCCCACCACATGCCACTATTGGTGAGGACCTCCAGGCACCTGTGAGTGTAGATTACATTCCCTACCACCAAAAGGACAAATAGATCCAATCTTCTCAGCAGAAAAAAGCAGAAAAAATCCCACCCCAATGTTTACAAGCTGTATTATACTAGAAGCTTCTGTGTAAATACTTTCTGTTAAAGTCATTGGATTGAAAAAAGGGAAGCAATAATCTGTTAGACAGACCTACCCAATTAATTTCATTAAAAGTGCCTGTGAAATTTTGCATACTGTATATTCACTTCTATTATTAGAAGCATAATTGAGACTTTCAGAGCTCTCTATTTTTAACCTGAAAATCAACCATGCCCTGAAATCTGTTACAGAAAGGTTCCTCAGAAAACCATTGGGTCAACAGGAAGAACAGACAAATTAAGAAAATTGTTATATAAACTGTCAGTGCAGTGATGGAGTATTTTGCCTAGTATCATTTTAAGTTACTGAAGATACAGAGATTTGTTTCTTCCACTAGAAGACTATTCTAACTTGCTGGATTTGACTGGAAGGATTTTTTTTTTTAGTGCCATATTAAATTCACACAATTTCTTCCCATGCAAGAAATCAAATTAATTAAAATAATCAGGTAGAATTATTGGAAGAGGAAGCAGTGAAACATTAACTTATTTCTCAAAGCATTTCTATAGAAATTAGAAAGGAAAGCTTATGAAGTTTTTACACTGTGCATGTAAAATAAGCATAGCTTTATTTGATGTTTACATCTGCAACATTTTTTTTTTTTCCTCAGAGGATAGCAATATCACTAGATAGCTCTCAGGAACATATGGAAGGGATAAGATAAGGTCCATTTCAAGGACCAATAAACTGCAGAGCCAGTCTATAGTCTTGGCAAATGTTCACTAGTAGGAAGCAGGGAATTCTCCCTGAAATTTCTTCTATACATAGAAGCAATACCTTCCATGGAAAGTAAAGCATAAAAAAAAATTCCACCAGCTCTAGACAATGAGCTACATCCATAAACCTCAGTGACAATGGCTGTTGAGTAAGTATTGCCTACATTCCTAGATGCCTGGTTTCCACAGCTGTCTCCAGATCTTTGGGCCAAATGCATTGGCTCCCTACTTTGTTCACGTAGCAAGGTGCCTCAGAGAGGGAAACATAACAAGTATGTTCAGCAACAACTTGCCAAGATTCAGGCATAGAACATGAAAACCAGTTGAGCAGAATTCCTATATCTACTTTATTGTACATGTTTCTAACTTAGTGCTTCAGAATTAAAATAAATGTGAGTTTATTGTATTGGGCTCTACTTGTAACAGGGAGCCAGGCATTTCTACAGAGAGCTGGTATTTAAAACCTATTTCTCTCCTCAGTTCTTCACTAATCAATGTACCCTGTCCTTGAAACATACACAGTGGACAAGAGAATTTCTCCAACCACTCAATAAAGCCAGGATTTGTTTCATTTCCTCATTCTGCTGAAGAGTGGAAATATTTCAAAAAGGAGGCTTGAGAGTAGCGTATGATCTTAACTTTCACCCCTTCTAGGAAGTGGAGATGTGGGCTTGAAGAATTCAGAGGCAAACAGTATTCTGCCCATAGCTAAAGGGCTATTTGGAGAGAGAGGACAATAGTCCACAATCTCCACATTTTTAAAAAGCAGAGAAATGCCTATGTAAACGTACTGAGTTTGCTTGCTTTTCTTAGCTTTTGCACAAATCTGAAGGGTGTATAAATAGGCAAGAGTCACTGTGTGCCTGGACTGAATGTCAAATGCAAGTGGTGGATCATGAGCTCAGATCAGGGACCGTAGAACAGATATTTTCAGAGCACATTTGCTTATGTGCATTTTTCAAGCAAGAGAGATCAAGAACTACTTAGTTTTCAGATTCAGATTTGTCTTATGGGAAGGTAAACTGTATGCAGTCATGTCAAGTCTGACAATGTTGTCACAGCATTTGTATTCCTGACATAGCTGTGCACTGTCTGAGGAGCAAGGTAAACTGCCTGCACAAAAATCCCTTATTCTGTGACTACTTTGCCAATGGTGACTTACATCAGCTTTAACTTGCAGCTTGCTCACGTCTCTCTCTATGACACAGCAGTCACTTGTCTGCCTGCATTGTGATGCCTGAACAGCTTCCTGTCTTCGAAACACACACAGATAAGGATCTCATGGCTCTTCAGAAACCTGTGTGATCCTCAAGAGCACAACGTTTGCAGGACTAGGCAGCTATTAATCAGGATGTTCAGGCTCTTCACTTGGGATTGAGAGATCTCAGTTCTGTTATCTAATCTTAAGCAAAGACCTTTTTTGGGATCTAGCACTGTGTAATACTGAAGCTGAGTAAATGTTAGATACTCTAATTAAATTATAAAATAATAGAAAAATTTAATAGTAGAGTTGAAAGGGAATGGAAGAGATCATAGGGTCCAGCCTATTCCTTTAAACCAGGATCACGTCTCCACCATTTTTAACATTTGTCAGGAGTCATTTTAAAGTTCGTCTGTTGCTGAAATTGCATGACATTTCTGTGCAATCCTATTTCAGTGCTTGGCTGTTCTCACCATAAGAAAATACTCATTATGCTAAACTAAATCCTTAATGTGACTAGAGACTATACTCAATAAAATATATAATTCATATACTTTATCATGCAGAAAATTGGGGTTTTGGAATAAGCTTTGCTTCTTAAAAAAACCTTCAAGTACTCTGATTTTTGAGCATTTGTTTCATAAAGGCTTTTTTGATGTGATCCAAATTATTTCTTTCAGACAGTTTCTTCATTTTATTATTGGAATATTCTCAATAAAATTTACTATTTTATGCCAGTGTATTCTCATAATGTCCACTGTGAGTTTGCATAAGAAAAATAAAAATCCTTGTCCCAAAACAGATAGACAAATGCATAGCAGGCATTTCAATAATGTTTTAATAAATTTCTGAAAGCCTAATTTAACATCCCCATTTCTTTTAGGATTACCTGTTATCTAACAGCTGTCAAAGGGGTTCAAAACTAAGGTCCAGTTTATGTACTGAGCCATCTTTTACAGTGTAAGATGAAAAATGATTTATTTTCTATCTCACTGATGGTATTACACGTGTGTACAATTTTCATGCCCATCATCTCCCTCAGAACTGAAGGAACCTAGTCCTGTAATCTCTCTTTGTATGAAAGCTGTGTAAGTTTGGACAGACATATCTAGTTTTTGTTTCTCCTAGGTAGTCCAACAACTGTAATGATAGATCCAAATATTCCCATGTCTTGTTTCTGAAGAAAGCCATTAACAAATAATTGGGAATATATCAGTTAGGAAAAACACAGAAATATTTTTTCCTTTTTCTGTCCTTTTCATGTCACAGAAATAAAACTATGGCTCTGCCTGGCCTGCTCTACTTAACTAATTTGCTTAATCCATTTTCTATTTCCATTTATTCTTTTAAATACCACAGCTTTATGAACAAGTTTCACAGGGAAAGTATACATTTTTCAAAAATAGTTCCAATTGTTTACATAAAATCTTCTGCCTGGCACCATCCTTGAATACAACCACCTATTTCATTTTAAGAAGCAATAAATATAGTTTCTATGTAAACCCTTTCCCTTTTTTTTTTTTTTATTTTTCAGAGTAGTTTACTATATCTTCTCTCATTCAGTTCTTGTATTACAACAATTTGAATACCATTTTAGAAAAATGCAAAGACAATTTCTCTTTCAGTATCCATCTTATCATGTTATTACAGTTTTCCTTTTATACTGTCACATTTTATTGAAGTGATTTTGTACCTGTTTCTAGCTTTGCTGTTTTGTTTTTTGGTTTTGTTTTTTTGGGGTTTTGTTTTTCAATTTTACCTGATTCAAATAAGAGGATAAATAATTTCTGCTATTGCTGTGCTAGTGAAAAATTTTGTAAATGAAGAATTTGGCAATTTTTTTTTAGAATGTTCTTGGAGTATCTGACTGAAAATTTCAAATGTAAAAATTGATCCTGTAGCAGAAGGATAATATTATGGCTGGGTTTTGCATTATTTGTTCAACTAAGAACTGTTATTTACTAGAATATAGGATTGCACCATTTGACAAAACAAGTTTAAAAGATATCAGGTTTTCCTCATTTGAAAGCCATCTATTTCCTTATTATCTGTAACTTTGTTTTATAGTTATAACTGTAACTATAACTTACCTATTAGCTATAAGAACATTTAAAATGTTACTAATATCAACTAAACTCCATTTCCCACAAAGTCAAGGGAATTTGAAAATATCCATCTCCACTGCTGAATCTTAGAGAGACCGGATTTGATGCTCTTTGTTAGGTTTTTCTAAGAACTCTGTGTTAACTTCCTTTGGAAGAGCTTCTGGCAGTGCAGGGTTAAACCAGCTGGTCTAGAGCCAGTCACGTGCACATTGGCTTGTGTATGTGAATATGTGCAAGTGACATACACTCTCAGGCAGAGACTCCAATGAACTCAGAAATCATTCTAATTCTCAGCGTGTGAGGACAAATTCACCAGGCACCTCACACTCAAGAGAGAGTACCAATGCCCCCGACTTTGGCACTTTTCCACTTTTCAGTCTTGGAGAAGGGAAGGAAAGGCTATTCCTGAGGTTTAAAAAAGCACTTTCACAGTATTTATTATTATTCACAATGTCCTTCCTAGCTACTTTCCTTCACATAAGAGTGTGCAGAGGACTTTATAAGCTTTGGGGCAATTTAGATCATCAGGTCTGATGCCTACTAGATACAAAAGAAACAAATCTGTTCCATTCAGATGCAATAGAGCAACAATGAAGTTTTTGGGAGAGAAACCAAGATGATCAGTCCAATTTCTAGAATATTCATTGGTTTGCTGCCTAAGGTAAAGGTGAAACTTAGCTTTAGAAATCCTCCAGCAGGTTGCAGTTTCTGCTCCTCTAATTCTTCTCCTTTCCCTCCCCACTTGGGTCCAATCGAGAAAACCTTCAGTTCCAAAACCCTTGTATAATCAGTGTTTACACTATTTGTGTCATAAATGGCTCAAGAAATTAAGTCAGTACAGTATAACTCCTCTAAAACCTTTCTCATTACTTATATATCAGAAAGACAAGTCTCTGTCTCAATGGGGCTGTAATTTGTCTAGTCAGTTCTTGCAGCAAACTTGGAAGACTGCATATAAATTACCTTGACATTACTCCAGTAACTTTTATAGGTGCCAGGGTATATATTTAATGTTGAGAGCTGCAAGTTTAGACACTTGTCCTTACAATAATGATTTAATTTACTATTTAAAAATAGTAATTCAGAGGCTACAATAACCTGCTTTATCTAGCAGAGTATTATCATGAAGACCTAATTTTAACAAACTCAAAAATAAAAATATTTTTTCCAAGACTACACAAGTATAAAAAGATGAATTCTGCATTTTTTTTATCCCAATAAGTCTTTTTACTAAATTGAATTCAAAACACAGGACACACATGTTCAGAGAAAACACCTCTCCAAAGGCAGTAGGCACCCTCTCCATTTTCTACTGTTCACAGGTTGTTGCATATGCTGAGAAAATGACATAATCAAATTTGAGAAGGTGTATTAGATTTTAATGGCCTCTTTTTAAAACAATTATGAACTAATGGACACTTTTCTTTCTAAATATTTGCACAGTGGACTAAATCACTAGACTATCTCTGGTTATTTATTTTGTATTCTGCTATCCACAAAGCAGTAAGTCATCATCAGGAAAAGAGCATGTATTAAAGTTTTCATGGGAAATTGATAAGAAAAATATTTTTAGAATTCTTTTCTAGGCTAATTAACCTGCCTTGAACAGTCTATGTACGTAAGTAGGAGGCACTTAATCATCCCTCTGAAGCACAAAGTGCAAGTTTCGTAACATGCATCCGCTTGTCAAAAGCAACCACGCACCTTTGAAACAGAGCCTTATTTTTAAAGCTGAAAAGATGGACAGCCCTGAGCTCTCTAAGTGAAAAATAAACCCAAACATAGTTCACTTAAATAAAATTAAATTTCCAAATCTCTGCAATTCCATTCTCATTGCTTTCTACACCCCTAGTATTCTGAAAACTTCCAGCATAAGGAGGGTAAACCAGAAATATTCACTGGTTTATTAGAGAATGGAAATACCCTTAGCTTATTGCCTAATTTACCATGTAACAGGATGAATGTATCTTTTTGTATCACATGATGTTGACATAGATAAAAATAGTATGCAGATGTGTTTATTACAATTTGAGGGAATTCTCTGAAAATATCAGTGGCATCTGCCTTCAAGGTGTGGGTGGATTATATTCATAAAAGCTACATATGTTCAAATAAATAAAAATCATGTCTCATATAAGCTTCTGAATTTAAAGTTTTACTATTTTAGCTTTCTAGAATTTCTGTACAAAATCCTATTATCACTATGGAAAGAAACACCATCCTTATTTTCCTTCAGGTCTCATAAGTCCTATGTCAGGATGGTGATGACATACATAATTCCAAGGCAACTGTTTGAGATAAGATGCAATTGGACAAATAGATACAGAGAGTGTGACTTTTAGAATGTGAAAACCAGAAAGAAATGTTCAGGTACCATACACTTTTAAACGTAATCTCCTATATTGCAGAATGGATTTATTGTTTATTAAATACTACAGCTGATACATGAAAAAGGTTAGAGGTCTAATTTTGGTAAGGGACATTGAGACAAATTAACCCATGTATCTGACTACTCATCTACCTAAAATTTGCCCTGCATTACCTCTTGCAAACTTAAAATAGCAGAAAAGGGTAATTATTACAAACCCAAGGGCATGGATAAATAGAGTGTCTGCCATCTTATACAGAGTAAGTGTCACAGAAGAAAGATTAAAAGTACTGACTACAACAACTGATTCTCATCCTTATAGAACTTTGCAAATACTGAATGATGAATATGATTTCTATAGTGATAACATTACACCTCTCCTATCCATTTTTCATTAAAAAGCGGTACACAGAAGAATTTCAGGGGTACTGTAGCCACAAAATCCTGCACAATAACGAGGGAGATTTTTATCTAAACAAGTGACTTACATTGTTTTCATTTAGTGGCCATACATTTCATTTAGTGGACAGCTCCATTGGTACATGCCTTAAACTACTTAATTTCTATTTTCTTAACTCTATAGGATTATTCAGTAATGGCAGAGGCCTCTTCTATAAAAATTTCTTGAACTTTTAGAAATTGCCAACATTTATATCAGTATTGGAGCATAGAAAGGCAATCATGCCGACACAAATGGAGGTGGGGCATTTTAAAGGAAAAAGGGCAAGAGAGAGCCCAAACATCAGGAGATCAGCCCAAACATCATATTTCAGAAAACTCTACTCTGAGTCTCATATAGGCAATTAATATAATACAAATGATATAGAATTAAATAATATAGCAATAAATAATCTGTTTAGATTTCTTCTCCTAAGAGATGGAAAAAAGCTCAGCTAAAATTAAAACTAAAAATTTCTTCCCTCCCTGTTCTAAACAAGAATGAGAGTTTCCTAAAATGGTAAAGAATTATATAGTAGAAAGAATAACAATGTCCATTGGGTCATTGTTTTCTGTGACCAAAATATCAGTAACAATTTTTTCCAAAGGTATGGAATAATATTACAAAATTTTCATTTGTCCCTCAAAATAATGAGAATTACTTTCAGGATAAAAAAATATAACCCTTTGGGGAAAAAAAGAAAACAAACATTATGGTATGACTTGATAATGCAAATCAAAGAACCTTCTCATCCAATTCAACTTTTACCTCTATGTTCTCCCAGGGTGAGTTTCACTTATGTGTGCTGCATAAGAGTCCGGAAGCCTTGCCATCATATATCCTGTACTTAATGCTGGAGCAGGAGCAACACCCAGGGATATCACTTGCAGTACCCAGTGACATAATTTTCCTCTGCATCTTTCCCAGAAGAAAGGATAGTTCTCACTTCTCTTGTGAGGTGCTTTTCTTCATCGGAAATAGCTGCTTATGCAATTAGATTTTCACAGTGTATTTTCTGTA